>NC_044383.1:33039353-33350811 GCF_006542625.1 Nomascus leucogenys | reverse complement strand
AACATTATGAAGTTTAGAGGAAAAGGCAGCTTCCTCTGGAGGAAATGAAACAGAAGCTAGATCTTGATGGATGGGTGAGGTTTGGGAAGGAAGAGCCCCATCAGGTTTGGATGGGAAGGTTTGGAAAAGAAGAGGTTCCTTCTAAGCATAGGAATGATAGGCGAGGTCTTGGGGCTCTGAAGATGTCTGTGATGCCCCTAGGGTTGTAGAAGACTGGCCCTTAGTGCAGTTGGGAGAAAACAGAGGAGAGGGAAGGCGTGAGGTTGCATAACGAGAGTGAGGACCTCCTGGTGGTCCCTATTGCCGCCGAGGACTGTGGTGTGCGTGAATCCCTTCAGGGACCATGGAAACTACCAGCTATTCAGAGTGGTTGAAGAACAAAAGGAGGTGGCTTCTGACCAAGTCAGTGGGAAGAAATAACAAAATAAGAAGAAAAGGAAGGGTTCTTTTTCATTTGGGGCACTCATCCATGCTAATTTTTCATCCATAAACAAATGAGTAGTCAATCCTTTCATGCTTCCTTTACCAAAAGGTGATTGAATTTATTTTATTAATTCATAGCCTATGTTTAAGGGAAATATATTATTTAGAGATTTTTGTTTGTAGTTTAAAAGTTTCTTGGTGGTTGGAGATTTAAGGTAGTCCCAGACTTCTTTTAGATTTTTCCTCCTTATTATAGTTTGTATAAATATTGATCCAACCTAGATATGAGCTATGGGTAGGAGGAATCTTTTTTTTTTTTAACTATAGAACACAGCATTCCAGAAAAACCTCATTTCCATTGGTGAACGGCTATTGGCATACACAAACCTGACATGTGGTTGAGGAGAAGGGATGCAGCTGACGTGAGAAAATCTTGAGAAGGGAGCCATAATCCCCTTTCCAATTCACTTGAGGTTTTGATGTATGAGGAAAGATGAAAAGAATTGCATGTGGGTAGGCCTGGCTGAAGAGCTAAGGAGTGCAGGTGCATGTGTGTGGGATGGGGTCCTGACAGCCATGTGCAGATAGTTGAAGGCATAAGCCCCAAAGAAGGAGAGGGATTGTGAAGGTGCTCTTTAGGGGATTATCTAAGGGTAATGAATGAACCAAAGGGGAAAAAAATGTTTCATCAGAACTTTCATAATGGGTAAGATGTAAGAGGCTATAAAACAACCTCCCATGAGAGGTGGTGAAATTCCCATCCCTTGAGTCACTTGGAGGAGACCTAGAAAGTTTTGGAAGTATACAACACTGCCCTGGTGGGGGAACAGATTTGAAGACCATCCTCTATCCTGGTGTTTTACAGCTCAATTTCCAAGATGAGTCAATTGATAAACAATAAATTTGGAAACTCCCCAGAAAAAAAAAAGAAAAAGGAGGAGGAACTGTGCCAGAATTAACCACCTTATGTTAGATAAGCTGATGACAAAGGAAAAGGGAGCCACTACCTCTCACCTACAGGCCTTTTAAATAATTGCGTAAAGACCCTTGCCTTGCATAACTGGACCTTAGGATAGGGTTGATGAACAGGAAGCTAACAGTATGGTCCAGAGAAGCAGGAAAAGCAACAGGAGATGGTATATGATTCCCATTGGGTAATTTTGAATTCTGGAGGAGGCTTGTACCAGCAGGGGTTTGACTGTGCTAAAGGAGGGTCATCATGTGACAAGTCTCACATCTCTGATAGTTCAAGGCCACCAGTGGACTGCTTTATTCACCTTTGGTCACCTACCTGGGCAAAATCCGATTGCTTTCTCCTGCTTAGTGTTAAGCATTCCCCATGTGTGTGGATCAACCCGTATTGGCCCCAGGAGCACAGCTTATGCAACACGGCTTGAGAAATTTTCTCAAAAAGTTCTCTGCATTCTTACGATGTTTAAACTTGCTCAAGAAATTGCAAATGTGGTAATCAAGTAGCATCTCCTGATTTTCTTGTGTCCAGTACCTTTCTCCATGTCCTCAAGCTCCTACTGGCACTTGACTTTTCCTTTTGTCGATGCCATCGACAAACCAGTGTCAGCCAGGCGCGGTGGCTCATGCCTGTAATCCCAACACTTTGGGAGACTGAGGCGGGCGGATCACCTGAAGTCAGGAGTTCGAGACCAGCCTGGCCAACATGGTGAAACACTGTCTCTACTAAAAATACAAAAATTAGCCGGGCATGGTGGCATGTGCCTGTAATTCCAGCTACTCGGGAGGCTGAGGCAGGAGAATCACTTGTACCTGGGAGGCAGAGGTTGCAGTGAGCCGAGATCATGCCACTGCACTCCAGCCTGGGCAACAGAGCAAGACTCTGTCTCGAACAAACAAAAAATGTGAATAAAGTCCCTGGGTTTAGCAGTTGGCTCAGCAACTTACTAGTATATGGTTCTGAACAAGTTGCTTCTGAGACTCAGTTTACCTATCTGCAAATCTCCAAAGTGTTGATAGCAATGCCTGCCCTGCTGACTTTAAGGACTGTTTTAGGATTTAGATAATAGAATATAGAAGTCTTTATAAACTGTGTACTTTGAAGCACAAAACAAATTTAGTTCTCTTGCTATTGCGTCCGTGCTTGTACATTCCACTCATATACAGCAACTCGTGGGTAATGTAGATACCTTCAGCCAGGACTTTGACATTGTTTCTGAGCAACATGGGTCCCAGAACTCTCTGTGTCTACACTATTTCAAGCAGCTGACACCAGTAGAATGGAGTGATACCATTTGGCCTGGAGAGAATTCCAAAGGTAATCTTTGAGTGACAGCACCTATTAGATGAGTTTTATAACCACATGACAAGCCTTGTGGACCATCAAAGCCAGAAGCACCTCTTCATCAGGAAGCTTTTTTTTTTTTTTTTTTTTTTGAGATGGACTCTCGCTCTGTCGCCCAGGCTGGAGTGCAGTGGCATGATCTCGGCTCACTGAAACCTCTGCCTCCTGGGTTCATGCCATTCTCCTGCCTCAGCCTCCCGAGTAGCTGGGACTACAGGCACCCGCCACCACACCCGGCTAATTTTTTTGTATTTTTAGTAGAGACGGGGTTTCACCGTGTTAGCCAGGATGGTCTTGATTGCCTGAGCTTGTGATCCGCCGGCCTCGGCCTCCCAGAGTGCTGGGATTACAGGCGTGAGCCACCACGCCCAGCTTCATCAGGAAGCTTTTTAACCCACTTGGCGAATTGGTCCCATGGCTTCACTGGGATGTGGTTTTTGTTAATATGCCATCCAAGTGTGGACACTGGGGTGAGGATCACCCCATTTCTGCCACCAGTGAGCTCCCTTTTCACAGCATGCCCATCCCAACAAGCTTCTTCAGTGACCCCCAGATCTACTGCACTCCAATAAAGATCCAGAAATAGCAAAGTCTATAGGAAGGAAACTTGGGGCCCATGACTTTGTAAGTTCTCCTGAAAGAACCCCTGGGGAAAGTCGCCTTCCATATTCCACACAAAAGAATCTTGGGGTGATTCACATTCCAAGTTCTACAGGGAGAGGCAAGCTTCAAACCACCCTTCTGTAGACTACATACTGATTCTTAACTGTTTCCACATCAGTAAGTGTAAACCATAGGACACAGTCCATTAATAACCATGGCTCACTATGACAATGATTCTTAATGGAAAACATTGGGAATCATGTACCTATAAGAAAGCATCCTGGGCATGAGACCTTAAGCTTCATCAATATGCCACTAGTCATCTGTGTGGGAAAAATAGTAAAATTTGTTATTTGTTTGTTTTTTGAGACAGAGTCTCACTCTGTTGCCCAGGCTGGAGTGTAGAGGTACAAGTGCAGCTCACTGCAACCTCTACATCCCAGGCTTAAGCAATCCTCCCATCTCAGCCTCGCAGATAGCTACGACTACAGGGCATACCACCACACCTGGCTAATTTTTGTATTTTTTGTAGAGACATGTTGCCCAGGCTGGTCTCAAACTCCTGGCCTCAAGTGATCCTCCCGTCTCAGTCTCCCAAAGTGCTTGGATTACAGGCATGAGCCACTGCACCCAGCCCCATGTCTTTAAAGAGATCCTTTTTGGGGCCAGGCGAGGTGGCTCACACCTGTAATCCCAGCACTTTGGGAGGCCAAGGTGGGCCAGATCACCTTTGGGAGTTTGAGACCAGCCTGACCAACATGGAGTAATCCCATCTCTACTAAAAATACAAAATTAGGCCGGGCGCGGTGGCTCAAGCCTGTAATCCCAGCACTTTGGGGGGCCGAGGCAGGTGGATCACGAGGTCAGGAGGTCGAGACCATCCTGGCTAACACGGTGGAACCCCGTCTCTACTAAAAGTACAAAAAAAAATTAGCCGGGCGTGTTGGCGGGCGCCTGTAGTCCCAGCTACTCGGGAGGCTGAGGCAGGAGAATGGCGTGAACCCGGGAGGCGGAGCTTGCAGTGAGCCGAGATCGCGCCACTGCACTCCAGCCTGGGAGACAGAGCAAGACTCCGTCTCAAAAAAAAAAAAAAAAAAATACAAAATTAGCCAGGTGTAATGGTGCACGCCTGTAATCCCAGCTAGTCAGGAGGCTGAGGCAGGAGAATAGCTTGAACCTGGAAAGTGGAGTTTGTGGTGAGCCGAGATCGCGCCATTGTACTCCAGCCTGGGTAAAAAGAGTAAAACTCAGTCTCAAAAAAATAAAAAAGTTCAAGGAGGGTTCTGATCAATGAAAAGCTTTTGGATGTTTAGACTAGAAGATCTCAGGTGACCTTGGAAAGTAAGAAGGCTTTTGATGCCTACAGATTTGGGGGAATGAAGGTGTACAGCTTCAAGGGTAAGTGGTGAGGCAATGAAAAAAGTGGCTAAAAAAAAAAAAAGAAATTACAAAAAAAAAAAAAAAAAAAACTGGCTCCATTTAACAACACTAGTAATTTATTAAAGATTTGTTGAGTACCTACTGTGTGACCTTCTTTCATATCAGTTTGGGGATATCCTAAGAAACGGAAACAACCATCCTCATCTTCACGTACTGAAAGCCTCACCCACTTCTTCTTATGGTGCTGATTTTAAAACAGCTTTACTGAGACAGAATCACGTGCCATAAAATTCACCTACTTAAAACAGACAATTCAATGGTTGTAGTACATTCACAGATGTGTGTGACTATGGTGCTAATATTTTTTTTTTTTTTTTTTACACAGAGTTTTGCTCTTTTGCCCAGGCTGGGGTGAAGTGGCACAATCTCGGCTCACTTCAACCTCCGCCTCCCGGGTTCAAGCGATTCTCCTGCCTCAGCCTCCCGAGTAGCTGGGATTATAGGTGCTCGCCACCATGCCTGGCTAATTTTTGTATTTTTAGTAGAGACGGGGTTTCGCCATGTTGGCCAGGCTGGTCTCGAACTCCTGACCTCAGGTGATCCACCCGCCTCGGCCTCCCAAAGTGCTAGGATTACAGGCGTGAGCCACTGTGCTCAGCCGACTATGGTGCTAATTTTAAAGGAGGAAAGTTTGGAAGTCAGGATTTTTGTAATTTATGCTGTAAATGAGAGACGGAGAGGACCCCAACCAGCAGAACAAATTCTCCATTCCTACCCTCACCAGCGCAATCACAGGACCCAGTGGGAGGCCACAAAGGTGCTTTACCCACCAGGGCCACTGGGTGGCAGAAGGACCCTGGCCCCATGTATGTCAATATGGAGAGCCTGTTCTTTTCTGGATGTAAAAGAGCAGATAATCCAGTTTGGATGGGCTGAGCCCTTAGAGGGGCCGAGCCCTCAGAGGGGCCTCAATCTAGAGACCACTTCTCTCCACAGCTTCTTCCTATACCTTACCTTTTTTTTTCCCCCTCTGGATAACTCTGCAGGTTCAGATCTGGGCCTGCTAACAGGTCCTAAACCTACAGGGCTTTATCATTCTAGAGGTCTAGTAATGGCCCCTATTAAACTGGCTCCTCTGAGAAGCAGACACCAAGGCTGGGCAACTATGTGTGGTTTTTCGTGGGGGAAACATCTGTGAGAGAAAACAGGGAGCTGAGTGAGGCTGAGAGCGCTGTCAGAGAGTGAGGAAAGTCCTGCCTGAGTGAAGGAGATAGGGCAGGAAGATTGGGAGGGCAGCTGTGGCGTAGTCGAAGAGAGGTTCGGTGAAACCTTCTGGGAGCCACAGTAGGCCATCGGGAGTTCTGTGTCCCCCAGGAATGGGCTTTCCTTCGCATCCCTGCCACACTCAACTACTGGCGAGGCTGCTCTAGCTGGGAGCAGGCCTGGGGCAGTGTGGCCCAGGTGAAAGTCTTGGTCAGCTACCCTACCTGTAGTCTGCGGTCTCTGAGGCCCATTCGCACTGCCTCCACGCCTTCCTTTGGAGAAGTGACAGCCTCAGCCCTCTGGGGTTTCTACCAAGTGCCACACCTGCTCTCCACCTCTCAAGGAGACAACTGAACCCTCACCTCTCACCTCATGTGCTGATTTCACTCCCCAATTTCATTTCCTTCTCCCCATGCCCCCACCCTCCATCATGGCTCCTCCCATGCCCTGGATGAGACTCTGTGCCTGCTCCTGGATGCGTTCAGGCACACTCACCCTCCCAAGCAAGCCCTACATTTCCAGGCCTCTGCCTTTGGCTGCTTCTTGCTTAGAAGCCCTAAAACATGAAGTAGGTAATGGGATTACCTGAGTGTTGGCTTCAGCCCAGATCCCAGGTGTCAGCCTGCCCTGGCTGGAAGCTAGCTGGCCAGCACCAGGCCCCATCCCTTTCCTGGGGTCCCTGTTTCTCAAGTGACCATCTATCCTCTGGTGCCAGAGTTGGTGGTGAGGTCCCACACTCAGCTGAGCCTCATAGACCTCCCTGAACTATGCGATAGGCAGCCATAGCTTTGCCAGGTGGCTCAGAGAGCCAAGTAGCTCTTGGGGATCAGAAAAAAGACATTGACACTTATCTGGGGAAAGCAGTGGTTTGGTAAAGTGAATATTAGGGGGAAAGAATGATGGGTTCTTGGCATGTCCTGGGGAACAGCAGGGTCCACAGCCCCCTTTGGGGTTCCATGAGTGCTGTTGAGGCTGCAGGAACTGAGGTGGGGCTGAGGGGCCTGTGGTGCATGGGGCTCCAGGCTTGGCTCCTCTATCTCCCTGGCTGGTCCTCAACTGCAGGCTTAGGAAGGATGGGATAAAGGTAGTTGGCTTTCTGGGCTGCTGCCTGAAAGGAGGACGTGGGGACACCAAATATTCTGCAAGAACATATCTGGGCCAGATGACATTGCAAATCCAGAGTCCCTCAGGACATGAGAAGGGAATAACTCTGGCCTTTAAAAGGGAATCCAGCCAAGCCCGGGTGTGGGAGGAGCAGAAAAACAGCATGGAGATTCACCTTGATGACATTAATTTACACCTTAGATGCTGAAGGTAAAGCTGAGGGCTAGCATGGGATTTTCCCTTTCTCTCTTGGGTAGGGAGAGATGGGGAAGAAAGGTGGAGTTGGGGGCTGGAGTAGAAAGATGAAGCTTTTAGCTGATCTGGGGAGCCTTCCAGAATGTAACTTGCCCAGGGGCCAGGCCTCCTAGGTACTAGGGCTTTGCAGCAGGGAATGTGATCACGGGGGAAGTGGTAAGTGGTGGCAGCGCAGGGGAGAAGCAGCGCCCAGCAAGTGTCCTTCTGATTTTCTGCTCAGCATGTTTGTTCTGTGGCTGGAAAGAACGAGTTACTAGACAAAATATATGAAGTACCTAGTATGCACCTAGCAGATGTTAGGTACAGACAAATCCCCATCACATCTGCCACCTCAGTGCTCCCAGGCTGGTACAACTTTTCTGAGCCTTGCAAAATACAGGTAAATATGTGGGCAAATATTAGTAGATTGTCAAAGCACAGTGCACGTAAATAGACACTTAAAAAAATAAAAATAAATTTAAAAAAAAAACCACTAAATGACTGTCATCAGCCCATTCTCTTCCCCTACCCAATTCTAGGGGCACCTCTTAGGAAGGGCGCCCCTCTCTCTTCCCTGAACTCCGACCCTGTTTAATATAGTATGTTTACACTCTGCCTTCATCAGATGCTAGCCTGCCCAGTTTGCTATTGTGCTTTGTCCTGTTTCTCTTAGAAATCTGTGAGCTCCCCAGGGGTGGGAGCAGAACTTTGGCTCCATTCTCCCCCACACAGAGCAGAGAATTGACTTTCTGCTGGGCACAGGGGAGGCTCAGTCAACACTCTATCCTCATGTGGCTACGTTGGCTTAGAGGCACAGAATGGGAGAGAAGCAGGCTCTTGGCCGAGGAAAAGCCCTGGGCGAGCACTGAGGGAAGCTTGGCCACAGACATAGCCAGCTGCCCTCTGGACCTCGCAGCCCTGCTGTGCCCAGCTCAGCTGCTGTGTCAGTGCAAAGCCAGGGTGACATCAGCTGTGGGAGAGGTTACTGTCAGGCAAAGGGAAGGCCAGGGAGAGATGGCTGGCTGGGGCACGAGGCTAGATGGACTCAGGAAACAGTTCCCTTGTAGGGGAAGCAGCAGCTTGGGAGGGGCAGTTGGGAGGAGAGAAGCAAAAGGGGTGAAGGGCCAGGAATGGCCAGAGCCTGTCTGTTCCTTTCACCTACAGCAGGGAGAGAGGCGTGGGTTCAGAACTCTGGAAGAGAGTGTGACTTTCCTTGGAGCACTCTTAGCAACTGCAGGAAGCAAATGGGAGTTTACCTCTCTACAACCAGGAAGGCAACACAGGAGCTGGGCACGGTGGCTCATGCCTGTAATCCCAACACTTTGGGAGGCTGAGGCGGGTAGATCACGAGGTCAGGAGTTTGAGACCAGCCTGGCCAACATGGTGAAACCCCATCTCTACTAAAAATACAAAAATTAGCCAGGTGTGGTGGCGGGTGCCTGTAATCCCAGCTACTTGGGAGGCTGAGGCAGGAGAATTGCTTGAACCTGGGAGGAGGAAGTTGTAGTGAGCCGAGACTGTGCCACTGCACTCCAACCTGGACAACAGAGCAAGACTCCATCTCAAAAAAAAAAAAAAAAAGAAAGAAAGAAAGAAAAAAGGCAACGCGGGGGCAAGCTCCTCTTCTCTCTTTACTTTGGCTCAGAAGCTGAGTCAGGGGGGGAAGAGAGACTTTCCCTTCAGCTTGTTTATTTGTTGTTGGAGGCCCTGGACCTGTGTTTGCTTTTCCTCTCTATGTGTTCATCCTAGATGGCTTGCTCAGAATGGGGTAGCCTTCCAGGCTGGGGAAAGATCCCCTATGGGCCTCCAGAGGAGGGAGGGAGTAGTCTGTGGCCTGGGAAAAGGCATCTTTGTAAGGTCAGACCACTGCAGAAATCTCTGGCCCTGGTCCTGGTCCTAAGACATTTGTCCCCAGGCCTCATCTGCCGGCACTGTCAGTACCCATCTCACACATTCTGCCCCCGAGACATAAACTGCTTCCAGTCACACGCACTATCTGATCTGTGGACCTACCCCAGGGCCCCAGGGATAGGTAATAATAAGTTGGTGGAGGACTGTCCCCCAGCACGCATACCTGTGTGTGCAGACATTCCAGTGTGTGAGCACACACAGAAAGGGCTGGAGTGTGAGGAAGACCATGGCTCTGTGGATAGTGTGGAGAGACAGATGTCTGCCAACAGAGGGAGGGGTGGGGCTAGTGCACTGGCCTCTTCTCTACCGGGGAAAGACTTGCTGCACCATCTATCTAGCCTGGGGCCCAGGAGGAGCCATATTCGAGGGTCCTCGTTCATAGAATATCAGTTCAGTCTTTTTCTCCTCTAGGTCTCTGAACTTGCCAACTGCCCTTCTCCACACTCACCCTTAATGGTCCCTTCGGATTTAGCACCACCATCTCCTCCAGGAAGTCTTCTCCCATTCTCCGGAGCTGGTCTGGAGTGTACCTTTCCTCTGGAGCCTATAGCTCAATCATCTAGACTTATAAGATCTCCAGCCAGGCGCAGTGGCTGACGCCTGTAATCGCAGCACTTTGGGAGGACAAGGCAGGTGGATCACTTGAGGTCAGGAGTTTGAGACCAGCCTGGCCAACATGGCAAAATCTCATCTCTACTAAAAATACAAAAATTAGCCGGGTGTGGTGGTGCACACCTGTAATCCCAGCTACTTGGGAGGCTGAGGTAGGAGAATTGCTTGAACCCCAGAGGTGGAGGTTGCAGTGAGCTGAGATCATGCCACTGCACTCCAGCTTGGGCAACAGAGCAAGACACCACCCCCACCCCCTGGGTTCAAGCGATTGTCCTGCCTCAGCCTGCCTCAGCCTCCCGAGCACCTAGGATTATAGGTGCCCGCCACCACCCCTGGCTAATTTTTTGTATTTTTAGTAGAGATGGGGTTTCGCCATGTTGCCCAGGCTGATCTGGAACTCCTGACCTCAGGCGATCCACCTGCCTCGGCCTCCCAAAAGTGCTAGCATTACAGGTGTGAGCCACCATGCCCAGCCTTTAGTTTTTGTTTTTTTTTTTAAATACTTTTCTTATTGAGATATAATTTATATACCATAGAATTCATCCATTTAAATCATACAATTTAATGGCTTTTAGTATATTCACAGGTTGTGCATCCATCACCACAATCCATTTTAGAACAGTTTTATTACTCCAAAAATAAACCCTGCATTCCTTAGCCATCACCCCCCAACATCCTCCATCCTCCTTGCAAGCCCTGGGCAACCACCAATCTACTTTCTGTCTCTATAAATTTGCCAATTCTGGACATTTCATATAAATGGAAGCAAACAACACGTGAGACTTTGTGACTGGCTGCTTTCACTTAGCATTCTATTTTTAAGGTTCATTATGTTATAGTACTTAGCAGTAGTTTTTTTTTTTTATTCTCAAATGGTATTCCACTGTGTGGGTATCCCACATCTTATTATTAGAGACATGTTCTCACTCTGTCACCCAGGCTGGAGTGCAGTGGCACAATCATAGCTCACTGTAACCTCAAACTCCTGGGCTCAAGTGATCTTCCTAACTCAGCCTCCAGAGTAGCTAAGACTACAGGCACACACAGCCATGCCTGGCTAATTTTTATTTTTTTATTTTCATTTTATGTATTTATTTTCTTTCTTTTTTGTTGTTGTTGTTTTGAGATAGGGTCTCACTTTGTTACCCAGGCTGGAGGGCAGTGGCATGGTGACAGCTGAGCAGCCTTGACTTCCTGGGCTCAAGTGATCCTCCTGCCTCAGCCTCCCAAGTAGCTGGGACTACAAACACGTGTCACCATGCCTGGCTGATATTTTTTTTCTTGAAACAGGGTATCACTCTGTTGCCCAGGCTAGAGTACAGTGGCATAATAATAGCTCACTGCAGCCTCCACTCCTGGGCTCAAGCAATCCTCTGGCCTCAGCATCCTGAGTAGCTGGGACTACAGGCTTGTGCCACCAGGCCCAGCTAAGTTTTAAAAAATGATTTTTAATATAGACGAGGTCTCGCTATGTTGCTCAGGCTGTATTTTTATTGTTGAGACAAGGTCTCACTATGTTGCCATGATCCCCCCACCTCCACTTCCCAAAGTGCTCATCTTATCTGTTCATTAGTCAGTTGACAGACATTTAGGTTGTTTCCACTTTTTGATGATTATGAATAATACTCCAGTGAATATTCATATATACATTTGTGTGGGCATATGTTTTCATTTCTGTTGGGTTTATATCTACGAGTGGAATTGCTGGATCATGGGTAATATTTTGACAGGCAGAGTTCAGGAGAAGAAAAACTTGGGAAAATGAAGCATCTTTAGAAATCAGCAAGAGTGCAGGGGTTTTTTGGAGTTTTATTTTATATTCTGTTGACAAATGTGCAGTTTGATGAAGGTACAAGTTATACTAAGTGGGAAGTGAGAATTAAGGCTGGAATAGGGTGTTTAGAGTAAAATCATGAAGCACTTTGAACACTAAAATTAAGGAGCTTGGCTGTAAACAAAATAATAAAAATCACAATTTTATTTTATTTTATTTTGAGAAGGAGTCTTGCTTTGTCACCCTGGAGGTGACACTGGAGGGCAGTGGCGTGATCTCAGCTCACTGCAACCTTCGCCTCCCGGGTTCAAGCGATTCTCCTGCTTCAGCCTCCCAAGTAGCGGGGACTACAGGCACCTCCCACCATGCCCAGCTGATTTTTGTATTTCTAGTAGAGATGGGGTTTCACTATGTTGGCCAAGCTGGTCTCAAACTTTTTGCTGTCATAATTGTTCAAACTATTGTTCCTTTTGCTGAGGTAGGGCCCCCAGACCGAAAAAGTAAATCTTAGAATCCAAATCAGTGTGTTGGTTTGACCACTGTCACTTGAGAACCACAGTGTGACCAGGGCCTCAGGACTAGAGGTGATCTCTGCTCGAAAGAGAAATAGAATGAAAATATTCTCTGGGACAGGCGTGGTGGCTTACGCCTATAATCCCAGCACTTTGGGAGGCCAAGGCGTGTGGATCACCTGAGGTCAGGAGTTCAAGACCAGCCTGGCCAACATGGTGAAACCCCGTCTTTACTAAAAATACAAAAAATTAGCTGAGTGTGGTGGCGCATGCCTGTAATCCCAGCTACTTGGGAGGCCGAGGCAAGAGAATTGCTTGAACCCGAGAGGCAAAGGTTGCAGTGAAGCGAGATCACACCACTGCACTCCAGCCTGGGGGAGAGAGCGAGACTTCCTCTCAAAAAAACAAAAAACAAAAGAATTAAGCAAATTAGACATTGCAGAGAGACCCAGAAGGGGGTCAGACCACGTACAGATTTCTGTGCCACATGCCAAGTACTTCTGAGGCAAGAGCTGTCCACATCTGAAATCATCCAATCTTGTTCAGAACTTTCACACCGGACAGGGAGCCAGGATTGGAATGCAGTCTCCTGGTCACTGGCCAGAGAGCTGGCCTGACCCTGAGACCAGTGGCCAGCAAGGGAGCTGCTTAGTCTTCCTCCCAGGAAATCCCAGGTGCTTCTCTTCCTGGGAAGTGAATCATTGGCGCGGCACTCCGTATTTTCTCCTCTTCCCAGAGGAAGGATCCTAGGGCAGTATTTGGGGGAGACATGGGCATGGAAGGAGACCGGGTGAATGCATAGCCTGCCTGGTTCTGAGCTCTCATGGTAAGGCTCCCACAGACCCGGAAAAGATGGCGGCACAGGGACAGATCAGTAGGGTCAGAGCATCTCAGGGACCAAGGGCAATATGGTCCTGAGCAGGGATTAAGAGCTTGGGCTCTCATATGGCCTTTCTGGGCTCAACTGCCAGCTCCATCACTTATAGGTTGCTGTGACCATGGGCAAGTTATTCCATCTCTCCATATCTCTTTCCTCACTTTTAAAATGGAATAATGGGGTACCCACCTCCCAGGGTCACAGAGAGGCTTACAGAAAACGATTCCTGTGAATTGGCTTGCAATAATAATTCAATACCTGCCAGCTATTCTTATTTCACATCCAAGTCCTTTCGCCTGCTGCCGGGTGAAAACACATGTCAGTGTTTCCTGACTGTTTCCACAAAGAAGATTCCAAAATTACAACCTGCCAGTCTGAAGAATCTCCAAAACCTCCCGCACGCATCCTGGAGGCGCGGGCTTGGGGATGGGACTGCCCGCCCGGGTCCTGAACAGGATGCGTGCGCGCAGGCACACACACACCAGCCAGCCTGTGTGTGCGGCCGGAGTCCGGTGCGGTCCCGGGTGAGCAGCGCGTGGCTGGTGGGCGGGGCAGAGCCATTGTTCGCAGGCGGACCGAGCCCCCAGCGCTCGTCCGGGAGGGAGGCGGGGCTTCCCGCGTCCCCCGAGCTCCCGATCCCGGGGTGGCGGCCACGTCTCCCTGCCACGCGCCTGGGGCGACGGGAAGACGGGACGGAGTTGTTAGTGGTGGGCGCCCCCCGAGCGTTCCCCACTGTTTCCTGAGAAACTTACCCAGTGCCCACCCACCCGTTCTCCGTGTGCCCGAGGGCCGGTCCTGGGCTAGGCTCCGCGCCCCAGCCCCAAACCGGGTCCCCAGCCCCTTCCTGAGAGAAAGCTCCCGACTCGGGATGCCGGGCAGAGGCCCAGCGGCGGGTGGAAGAGAAGCTGAGAAGGAGAAAGGAAAGGGAGGGGGAGCGAGGAGCTGGCGGCAGAGGGAACAGCAGATTGCGCCGAGCCAATGGCAACGGCAGGACGAGGTGGCACCAAATTCCCTTCGGCCAATGACGAGCCGGAGTTTACAGAAGCCTCATTAGCATTTCCCCAGGGGCAGGGGCAGGGGCAGGGGCCGGGTGGTGTGGTGTCGGTGTCGGCAGCATCCCCAGCGCCCTGCTGCGGTCGCCGCGAGCCTCGGCCTCTGTCTCCTCCCCCTCCCGCCCTCACCTCCACGCGGGACTGCCTGCGCCATCAACTCCGCGCACTTTGCCCCTGCTTGGCAGCGGATAAAAGGGGGCTGAGGAAATACCGGACACGGTCACCCGTTGCCAGCTCTAGCCTTTAAATTCCCGGCTCGGGAACCTCCACGCACCGCGGCTGGCGCCGACAACCAGCTAGCGTGCAAGGAGCCGCGGCTCAGCGCGCACCGGCGGGCTTCGAAACCGCAGTCCTCCGGCGACCCCAAACTACGCTCCGGAGCCTCAGCCCCTGGAAAGTGATCCTGGCATCCGAGAGCCAAGATGCCGGCCCACTTGCTGCAGGACGATGTGAGTGTCCCAGCCTGGCCCCGTACCGCGGGATCGCCGGCGCGGGCTGGGCTTCCAGGGGACGGGTTGGTGTCAGAAGAGAGGGGAGAGCTCCGCGGAGGACTTGGTCATCTTTTTCGAGTTGTGCTGCCTTCAGTGAATTGGGAATGTGGATTGTAATTTGGGGACTTGAGTCTCCAACTTTTGTTTCTTAAGCTTTAAAGAAAAATCCGGTCGTGCTGGTGCTTTTATGAATTATGCGGGGTTTCCTTTGTGTTCGTGGGGATGTGAGTGCTTTACTTCTCCTTCCTACTGCCTCCTCCCGATAGGTTTCGCGCCCCTCGCCCCCCTCGCCCTCCGCCCCTAATGTATCTGTACAGTTTCTGGGAACTTCTCTCCATTGCATCTCGGATACACCCTACCTTCAGTGAACTACGGCGCTGGGGAAGGGTCTGTGCTGTCCACCCTTCCCCCAGCGCGATTAGAGAGCGGAGTGGCCCCAGCTGCCTCCACGTGTCTCTTCTCCTGACTCTCCTGTTCCTCCCCCTTCCAGATCTCTAGCTCCTATACCACCACCACCACCATTACAGCGCCTCCCTCCAGGGTCCTGCAGAATGGAGGAGATAAGTTAGAGACGACGCCCCTCTACTTGGAAGAAGACGTTCGCCCCGATATAAAAGATGATATATATGACCCCACCTACAAGGATAAGGAAGGCCCAAGCCCCAAGGTTGAATATGTCTGGAGAAACATCATCCTTATGTCTCTGCTACACTTGGGCGCCCTGTATGGGATCACTTTGATTCCTACCTGCAAGTTCTACACCTGGCTTTGGGGTAAGCAGCCTCCCTGTCCTCCTGACCTAGTCCTCCAGGTACTCACTGCTCTTTTAATAAGGTAGGATCTTACACGGGACACCAGCCTTCCGGTTGGGGTTTTTCTCAGGCATTTCTCTTTGGTTGCTTCAGGCCTAGTGGGCTGGGAAGAGCCTGGGGGTGCTGAGATGCAGGAATGTCAGTGCTGGGGATTGAGAGCTCTGGGACCTTGTGCTTGTGGGCTTTGAAGTGTAGGCCTGTGCTGGAGAGTCAGCTTTCCCTGAAAGAGCTTTTCTGTTTGAGTCATTTGTTTGGCTGCCTGTCCCACCCCTGCCAGCCAGAAAAGAATCAAACCCCTCTACCTGGGAGGCATGGGAACATGGTACTAAACCATTGGCTTTCTAGGGTCTGTGTTGAGCAGTCATGGGCTAACACAAGGGGGAAACTACTCAGGGAGAGAGTTTACTGGAAAGGGAGGAGAGAGCTCATTGGAAAGGGAGGAACAGAGAGGTCGTTATCCACAAAACTATTTTGACCTGACCCCTTGGCCAGACCAGGCTTCTTCATTACGGAGGAAGATGAAGCTCCAGTGCAACCCAAGTCACACAGATATGTGTTGCTCTGTTACTCTGCATTCCAGGGTTCTGCACATACCAGTCAACAAAATACTCTTAGAATGAAATCAGGTTGAAGATATGTTTCATGTTCCATCCCCCATCCAGCCTGCTTCAGGCCCCTCTCCTGATGCCATGAAGTGCCAAGAATTCTGCACCTTCCAACACCAGTCCTACCCATCCCTCCTTGCCAGGGACATCGAGGCCAGGCCAGAAAAGAGAGCCCGGTCTTGAGGCTGCTGTAATGAGGGAGACAGTTCCCAGTTTGTCCCTGACCTGCCCTTAGCTCAGCTCTTCCAGGGACCTGTTGGTGTGGCCTGATGACATGGCCCTGCCCCCTGGATACACACATGTGCTTTGCAGGCTTTTTCACCTCTGCCACTATGAGCCTAAGTTAGGAAGGGAAAGCAGGGAGCTCTGCAGATCCAGGGGCCCTGCATTGCTACTCTCTAAGGGGTGGTGAGCCAGGACTTCTCCTCCAGAAAACAACTTGAGGTTTTTCAGAGCAGCCTCAGGTGTGGGATACTTTCTGACACCTCGCTCTTGAAAGGTAGTTATGCAGAAGGGCTGGTAGGCCAAGTTTTAGGTGTTTCCGTCAGGACCTCTTAGGTCTTCTGAAGATGGTGAGATCTGGTTCATTGAGCTTTTGTTTCCAGAATCCTCCAGGTGCTACAGTGAAATGCAACTGAGAAGAGCCCCTTTGTCAGGATCTCAGTTTTTCTAGGTACCACCTGTGGGCAACAGTACTTTTTTAGGATGGGGAAGGTAGCATTCCTTGGGTTACATATGTGTCACAGCTGTGGCAGAGACAGAACAGGCCAGGTGCAGATCAGTTCATCTGCATACCAGGAAGAGCTCTTGTATTTGTGAGGGGAGGGCGACATCTGTTGTCTAGCCCCTCTGAGGATCCAGCAGAACTTCAGTTGCAGCATGAGGGATGAGGGATGAGGAGCAGGGATAGCATTCCCCAGGGAGTCTGTGGATGCCTTTCTCCACCCTTTCTCCCCAAGAGGATAGTCTTCACAAGTAGTTTTCTCTCCTGCAAGCTCCTTCCAGCCTCAGCACCCCCTGTAGGTTTCCTGAAGCCCAGAGTTTGACCCAATTGCCTCTGCTTGGTACCCTCAGTTGCTAGTGCAGGGAGCAGAATTCCATCCCAAAGTCAAGGCTGTGCCTGCTACATTTTTTGGTGACCTGCCCATGGGTGTGTGCTGTGCCCTTGGGCAGATAAATGTGGCTCACAGAGACTGGATGGTAACTTATTTTACTGGGCCTTTTGGTGGATGGCGTAGCAGAAAGAATGACCATGTTGATATGGGGATATCAGAACTCCTCTGTCTTGAGAAACAAGGAGGATGGGGGGAGGAGGGTCAGAGGTCTCAACTTGGACATCTTCTCTTCCCACCTTCAGAATTTAGGAGCTTCACCTTTCTTGTTTTAATCCCTATGGACAATGTTAAATTAGCAACTGGTCGTGATTCCAGCATTTCTTATGACTGAGCACTTTTGAGAGCCTTAAATCTCTTTCATTTTGGAGTCTCCCAAAGGAGCCCTTAGGGTAGGATTAAGGAGAATGCCTCTGGCAACACTGAGAACCAGAGGCAAAACCATTCAAGTCTCTTTCTTAAGGCCAGAGCAATGAGATGTTGTTTAACCATCAATTTGGACATTTTCTTCCCCCAGGGAGGAGAGAGGAAATAAATCTCCAACTGATTTAAGCCCTTCTATTTGATAGGCTTAGAGGTGTTTCTAGAAAAGTCACCAGAGTGCCTGAGTTCTTTCCCCAATTTCCCTGTCAATATAGGATCTTATATACGTTCTGAGTCAACACTGCCCTAGGGTCTTGCGGCAAATAACAACCCTAGAAGCTCCCTTGCTCATTAGAGAGGGCTCTGGCTCAACTGATGGTTTCCCGAGTAAGATGCAGGTTAAATACTGTATCTGGGGAGATGTCAGTCACCACTTGGCTTGAGGGCAGATCACCTGAGGCCTCAATCCCCACTCTGAGGGAATGTGGAGAGAGCTCTTCTTGGGGCTGACTGGCTCTATGGCTCTCCTGGAGATCTTATAGGAGGAATAGGAGAGAAGAAAGGAGGTAGGGCTGGGGGGAAAAGGAGGTTGTTTAGGAAATGGCTATCAATGGCTGCAAAAGAACACAGGACAATTTGTTACAATGTGTGGTGTCTCCAACTGCAACTAAGTTCTGTGGCCACTGAGGATCTATTGTTTCTAGCTGTTTCCCTAGGAATGAAACATTGTTAACAGTTTCTACCAAGGCCACAGCTTCTGCCTGCTAGAGCTACTGAACAGAGGAAGAGATGGGTACGCCCAGCAGCCCACTTCCCAGTTAGAGATTATATCTGGCACCTCCTGAGCCTGTAGGCCTCCAGGAAGGTGAGGGAAGACAATGGTGGGGTGCTCCACTGCCAGCTTGAAGAATATCCCACCATTGTCTAGAGTGAGCGTTGCCCGATGAGAGTATGGGCTGACAGGGGTGTGGCAAAGGCGAGACGGAGCTGTGCATGTATCTTGGGGGAGGTGGATGGTATAGCTGGAACGTGAAATCTTTGGTAAAGCGTAAGACACTGTGCAAATTGGATTTATGCACAGGGCTAATTTTTCCCTGATATGGCCACACTGCCTGCTAGAATATTTAAATGCTTTTTTGTACCAGTTGATAAATGGCCATAGTCTGAATCCCCTAAGAGTCGCCTACAACTAAGGGCTTCTCAAATTGGTCAGTGCCCAGATTGTACTGGCTGTTATTTTATTTTTTGAGATAAGGTCTTGCTGTGTCGATCAGGCTTGAGCGCAGTGGCGCGATCATGGCTCACCGCAGGCTCGACCTCCTGGGCTCAAGAGAGCCTCCCACCTCAACCTCTCAAGTAGCTGAGACCACAGGCAGGTGCCACCATGCCCAGCTAATTTTTAAAATTATCTGTGGAGGCGAGGTCTCCCTATGTTATCCAGGCTGGTCTCAAACTGGATCTTCCGGCCTTGGCCTCCCAAAAATGCTGGGATGACAAAGTGGTTCACACTACACCTTGCCCTCTGCTGTTATTTTAATAACACCCTTGCTTATGGGTCCTGAGCTCTGCAGGAGTAGTTTGTGGCCTAGATAGAGGTGAAAGGAGATAGCTAGTCCTTGGGAGAATGCCTTTAAGATGAAGAATGAGTGGTAAGGGCACTATTCTCTCTCCTGCCTTTCTGACTCCTTAGTTCCTGGGATTCCTTAGCTTATCTTTTTTCCTGGGTTGAGAGGTTGGGGGGTGATGATATTTTTCAAGTGGTAAAATCTAAGGGATGTGGTTATCCCTAGAGTTCATGGTAAAGCCAGTTCTCACCCAAAGCCTGAAGAAGACAGTTTCTAGCATCCAGAGAGTGTCTCTGGCATCCTTTCTCAGATGGAACTCACACTGACTGGTGACTCCCCCACTGTCTTCTCCTGGCAGGGGTATTCCACTATTTTGTCAGTGCCCTGGGCATAACAGCAGGAGCTCATCGTCTGTGGAGCCACCGATCTTACAAAGCTCGGCTGCCCCTGCGGCTCTTTCTGATCATTGCCAACACAATGGCATTCCAGGTAAGAAGTTGTCTCTGCTCAGCTGTTTGTCCTCCACACTATCAATGATCCGGGGACAGAAAGGAGGGATCAGCGCCAGAGAGGAGCCACACCTGGACAGCCATTTCACTTTCCTCTCTCCTGTGGTCACCTCAAGTTCCAGTTCAGTCCTTAAGTCCATAAAGCATGAAGAGACTTCTGAGTCTTGGAAAAGGGAACTGGAAGATAATTGGAAAATACTCTTGATGTGTAGGAATATTTTTGATCCTAAGGTCCCTGTGTTGTCACACAATCTGGCTGTTGTGGCCCTTCATCATAAGGGGCTTTGGCACATAAGCCAGAGACTGACCTTAGATTCCTGGGCAGACATTGGACAATAAATTCACTATTTAAGGTAAATATCTTAGGGAGGCAGAGCTGGGAGGATCACTGGAGCCCAGGAGTTTGAAGCTGCGGTGAGCCATGATATCACCACTGCACTCCAGCCTGGGTGACAAGACCCCAACTTTTTAAAAAAAAATTTAAAAAGTGAATAACTTAGGACTCCACCACAGTGGGATTGAAGTTGATGTTCCCAGACTCATGAACTCTTATTTTCAGATAATGAGAGCAAACACTTTGATTGCACTGACTATAAGCCTGGCACTATTCTAAGCATTTGATATAAAGTCCTCACAAAAATCTTAGGAAATAGGTACTACTATCCCCATTTTACAGATGAGGAAAACAAGTTACACAGAGATTAGATAGACCAACCTAACATTGTGGCCCTTTCTTGGGCTGCCATGGTGGCTAAGTAAAACATTGAGGTTTGTTGAGGCAAAAAGTTTACAGCAGGCTGGGCACGGTGGCTCATGCCTATAATCCCAGCACTTTGGGAGGCTGAGGCGGGCGGATCACAAGGTCAGGAGATCAGGATCATCCTGGCTAACACAGTGAAACCCCGTCTCTACTAAAAATACAAAAAATTAGCTGGGCGTGGTGGCGGGCGCCTGTAGTCCCAGCTACTTGGGAGGCTGAGGCAGGAGAATGGCGTGAACCCGGGAGGCAGAGCTTGTAGTGAGCTGAGATCGCGCCACTGCACTCCAGCCTGGGCAACAGAGTGAGACTCCATCTCAAAAAAAGATACAGCAAAGACAGAATGAAGGGAAATGGGGAAAGGGAATGCATCACAGTCATTAAGCTGTAGCAATGGGCAAATGATAGCATATGGCATGGGGCTTAGCTTGGAGCAAAAGGAAGAAAGGAAACCAACTTAGTGGTGGCAATATCCCAAGAACTTGCCACATTTGCATAACCATCTCTGCCATAGCAGCTTATACCTTGAAGGCTTCCAAGGTTGTCCTGTGGAACAAAGGGAAGGAAGAGAGATATTGGTACATTCTTTAAGGGATGGAAAAAGTCATGAAGAAACCCAGAGGTCATTTGAAAATGCAGTCATGATCATGAGTTGCATGCCTGGCCTTGTTATTGGGTTGCATGAGCTCTTTTGCAAGGCACCAGAATGGTGCACCCTGCAGCTGCAGCTTATCTACTGATTGAGACCCTGGGACACAAGGCTGCCTGCCTCATGTTCTCCATGCCCAGGGATTAGGTACCCCATGAGGATCTTTTCCAACATTCCTTGCTTAAAGAATTGCAATGTTCTCACTTCTTGAAACTCTCTGAGCTCTGTATGACTTACCTCTGTTCCACCCACCATATAACTTTCAAGAAACAGCAGTCCTATTGCTATGGTCCTGGGACTTTAAGTTGCTTTTTCCACTTAAGCTTCAGTGGCAAGTTGGGAGAAGAAGGGAGGCAACTCCATGATTCCTTTGGAGCCCAGATTCCTGGGTATTTTGTGAGGTTGGGCTGAGCGCCTTGGGCTCTTGATACCTGTCCATTGGGATTCTCCTAATAGGGTGTCTATCCTCAAGCCTTACTTTCCTCTTCTCTCTCTCCCCAGAATGATGTCTATGAATGGGCTCGCGACCACCGTGCCCACCACAAGTTTTCAGAAACACATGCTGATCCTCATAATTCCCGACGTGGCTTTTTCTTCTCTCACGTGGGTTGGCTGCTTGTGCGCAAACACCCAGCTGTCAAAGAGAAGGGCAGTACGCTAGACTTGTCTGACCTAGAAGCCGAGAAACTGGTGATGTTCCAGAGGAGGTGAGTGAAGCCCTGATGGAGGTGGGGATATGGCCCTGGCACCTGGTCGTTAGGGACCCCATTTTTTTCTCCTAAGACTTTCAAAATATAAGCTGAGAAATTTGCTGGGTTTGCATGTTCTCAATCACAATTTAAAATCCCAATTTTTAACATCCCACAGGCCCGCAGCCATAGACTATTGCTCCATTTCTTTCTCTCTGAGCTATCTAAATAAACCCATCACATTCAACAGATGTTTATTGTCCTAGGACAGTCATAGATTCAAAGATGATTATAGCCTAGTTGCCTAGGTTTGTTTGTTTGTTTTTGTTTTTGTGTTTCAACAGAGTCTTTCTCTCTTGCCCAGGCTGGAGTGCAGTGGCACAATCTTGGCTCACTGCAGCCTTAACTTCCCAGGCTCAAGCAATCCTTCTACCTCAGCCTCCTGAGTATCTGGGACTACAGGCACACACCACCATGCCTGGCTAATTTTTTGTGGAGACGAGATCTCTCTCACTATATTGCCCAGGCTGGTAGCTTAGTTCTTACCTTCAAAAAGTTTGTAGCCTATCAGGGGGTGGAGAGATAAGCTAAGTATCCAGATAACCATGGCATAAGGTAGAATATTTTCTGTACTATGAGAAGTACAAAGGGGAGGGAGATTGCTCAATGGGCAACACCAAGGAAGTGTTAGGAAATAAATAGTGTTGGAATCCACCAACGGATAGAAATTTTTACAACTATGTGTGGGGACAGACAGTGCAAACAGAAGAAACAGAATGAGCTAAAGCATGAAACATGTTCCAGCAATAGAGTCCTTTTGCTTGAAGTATAGGGTGTGGGAAGAAGTAAGACTGGAGAGACTAATGCCATTCTTGTCGTCCTAAAAGCAGACTTAGGATTTAATTCAATAAGCAATAGGAAGCCATTACATCTTTCGAACTGCAATGTGGCATAGTTAGAGACGTGCTTTAGGAAGGCTGCTTTTAGAACAAGTGTAAGAAACCATTGAGCCAAAGTGAGAGGTAGGGAGATAAGTTAGGTAATGAGGACCCCTGCTAGCAAAACAGTGGCAGAAATGGAAAAAAGAGTTGGGTGCAGGGAATGTCAGTGATGTAAAAGTCAAAGACTTGACTGCTGAAGGAATGTAGGGAATCAGTGCCCTTGGAATGTCAATAGCCTGGTCTACATTGAGAATGAAGATTGAGAAAGGGCTTCCTGAGGGACAGAGGGCTTCAGGTGATCAAGGACACTCAATGGGTCCCTGACGGAAAAGAAGACCAAAGAATTAGGGGGTAGCTAGCAGAAAATGGAGGCATGACACTAAACACAGACTGGAAAAGAGTGCTGATGAGAAAGAGAAAGTTGCCCAAAGGCAGATGGGAAATCCAGCCAGAGAGACGTCTGTTCATTAGTTTGTAATTTGGACCTCACCTATTTTACCAATGTGGTATTATGCTCTAGTAAAAATTAGCGATGGCTGGGAGTGGTGGCTCATGCCTGTAATCCCAGCACTTTGGGAGGCCGAGGTGGGAGGATTGCTTGAAAGTTCAGGCATTCGAGACCAGCCTGGGCAACACAATGAGACCTCATCTCTACAAAAAATTAAAAACTAAATGGGCATGATGGTTCATGCCTGTGGTCCCAGCTACTCAGGAGGCTGGGGTGGGAGGATCTCTTTGCCCAGGAGTTCAAGGCTGCGGTGAACTATGGTCACACCACTGCACTCCAGCCTTGGCAACAGAGTGAGACCCTGTCAAAAAAACCAAACAAACAAAAATAAATCAAACAATGAACTTAGAGTCAGACAAGCAATTGAACATGGAAGAAAGAGACAGCCCATCCCAATTAGTGTGGAAGATCCATGTAGGTGTGGAGTCCCCCTCCATTGACCTGGTGGTATCTGGTCTGTCAATGTAGGTACTACAAACCCGGCTTGCTGCTGATGTGCTTCATCCTGCCCACGCTTGTGCCCTGGTGTTTCTGGGGTGAAACTTTTCAAAACAGCTTGTTTGTTGCCACCCTCTTGCGATATGCTGTGGTGCTTAATGCCACCTGGCTGGTGAACAGTGCTGCCCACCTCTTCGGATATCGTCCTTATGACAAGAACATTAGCCCCCGAGAGAATATCCTGGTTTCACTTGGAGCTGTGGGTAAGTCAGCTGTCCAAGCAAGACTACATCCAGTGGTCTGCTGATGAGGGGATTAGGCTAGGAGGCAGAAAAACTAGATAAATCTGTTTTTTATGGCCACTTTGTATCTGTTTTTCCACTATAAAACTAGGGGGCAGTATACTGGAAAACCCTTTTGAGAGTCAGGCAACATGTTTTATGTAAAAATGAAAGGATAAGAAACAAAACACAAAAAAACACTGATTTTGATTCCAGGTTCTAAAACAATTTCCAAATGCCATGTATGCTCCGGGCCCAGCGGCTCATGCCTGTAATCCCAGCACTTTGGGAGGCCGAGGTGGGCAGGTCACCTGAGGTCGGGAGTTTGAGACCAGTCTGGCCAACACGGTGAAACCCTGTTTCTATTAAAAAGCAAAACAAGCAAACAAAAAAAAAAACCAGAAAACCAAATGCCATACATGATGAGCACCTTGGAGTTTTCCTTTCTTTCATCAACTCTGGGCTGGTCTGCAGTCTTGCTTGAGGCAAGGAATGCATAAATAGAACAATGGGATCATCTGAGTGGCCAGTAAGCCTGGTGTTTTATGAACTTCAAGTATGCCACACAAAGTATTTTTTATCTTTCCACTCTACTCAGATATGCCTTGCTTTAAGATCGTGCCATGACTTACTGTTTGGTGATGCCATTATGAAGGGCATCAAAATAACTGCTGGTGGCCCTTTACTACCACCTACCCTCTTGTCTCCTCTTGTCCTCTAGTTTTCTCTCTTCTACTTCTATTCTGGGCTAGGAACATCCCTTCCCTCAACATGCCTTCAGGAAACTCCCAGTAAAGCAGTGTGATCACAAGTTCCTGCTCAATTCTCTAATGTTGATCTTATCTTTTCTCTTTTCTTTTCTTTCCTTTCCTTTTCTTTCTTTTCTTTTCCTTTCTTTTCTAATGAGACGGGGTCTCACCATGTGGTGCCCAGGCTGGTCTTTAACCCTGGGCTCAAGTGATCCTCCTGCCTCAGCCTCCCAAAGTATCTACATTTTTTTTCTCTGTCCCTCTTTCCAACTGAATATACACTTTCACCAAGGCCCTGAATGAGTTTTCCTTAAATAGATCTGGTGACCTCTTCTCTCCAGTAATTGGTGCTATTGGTCATTCAATAATATCTAGACAACCACACTACTCCACACATTTATTCAGGTCATTGCCTAACACTCATTTTCTTTTTCTCTTTAAAATCTTCCTTTATATTCTCAACCTTAACCATCTTTATTATCTTTTATATTGTTGTTGAGACAGTCTCACTCTGTTGCCCGGGTTTCGGTGCAGTGGTGTGATCACAGCTCACTGCAGCTATGACCCTCCTGGGCTCAAGCGATCCTCTGGGCTCAGCCTCCCAAGTAACTGGGATTACAGGTGCATGCCACCATGCTTGGCCAATTTTTCTATTTTTTGTAGAGACGGGGTTTTGCCATGTTGCACAGGCTGGTCTCGAACTCCTGAGCTCAAGTGATCTTCCTGCCTTGGCCTCCCAAAGTGCTGGAATTATACTAGGTGTGAGCCACTGTGCCTGGCCTACTATGTTTATTAAAAGGATTTATTTGTCTAGGCGTGGTGGCTCACACCTGTAATCCCAGCACTTTGGGAAGCCGAAGTGGGTGGATCACTTGAGGTCAGGAGTTAGAGATCAGCCAGGCCAATATGGTGAACCTCTGTCTCTACTTAAAAAAAAAAAAAAAAAGGTACAAAAAACTTAGCCAGGCATGGTGGCACGCGCCTGTAGTCCCAGCTACTCAGGAGGCTGAGGCAAAGAATTGCTTGAACCCGTGAGGCAGAGGTTGCAATGAGCTGAGATTGTGCCACTGCACTCCAGCCTGGGTGACAGACACTCCATCTCAAAAATATCTAATAAAAATAAAAGCATTTTTTTCTCTCTTTTTAACTTTCACGTATCTCCTCTCAGACACCTTCTTGCCATTGTGCCTATTCTTACTTTAACCCATGATTAAAATAAATCACATACACTGTATAAATCAGAGATTATCATAGGAATGGAGTTTCTGGCGTGAGATGTGTCCTGTATCACAGATGGATTTATAATGACCTTCCCCACCTCCAGCCTCTGGGTGGCTATCAGTTCAAAGTGGCTGCCAATATCTGACCTGTCGTCGTTATCATTCACTCCTCCTTGTTGCCTGCTGCTTGCGTCCCTTATCACCTCACCCTTTGTTCTCCTCCAGCTCTGTTTCCTGCCACCCTAATCTTTTTGTTTCTTGAATTACCTCCCCTACCGTCACAAGCTCATCTTCTCTGCCAAATTAACCTTCTCCCTTGAGCCTTTCTTGGGCTATCTCTTGCTGCCCCAGTTGCAAAGTCCTGTCTTCTTTCTACCCGTTAACCCTCTTCCTCTTTTTTTTTCTCCCTTGTCTCTGTGTGCATCTGATTCCATTTTAAATCTGGTAACTAAAGGCCTGGCTAGTGCTTACACAGAGTCCAGCTGCAAAACCATTAATGGACATTAATAATCCTCAGTACCTTTATTCCTGGCACTCTACTCCCCTCCTCCCCAGTTCACACTGCAGATCATCAGATGTCACAGAGAGAGGACATACCTTGAAATGCCCTAGATGATGTCATTTACTTTGCAGGACTTCCTTGCCTTGCTTCTGATTAATGTCATGACTGGTCTGTCTGAGGGTATTGTTATCTACAAAGAACCAAATATTAGCTCTTAGTAGCTATTCTTTATCCATGCCTGATTAGGGTCAGTATTATTTTTGGCTGTGATTCAGAAAGAAGAATCCTGCCAAGAGTTGGCAAACTCTCTATCTGTCGAGCTTCCAAAGCTTTACACGTTAGAGAAATTGCTGTGAATCCAGAATTTGTTTGTTTTCCTCCCTCCAGCAAAATGAAATGCTTATCCCAGGAGTCCTCAAAATCTCAGAGGTTAGAGGGTATCTAAGCATTTCCATTTTTCTTCCTCAGACAGCTTCTGTTTTATCAGCACCTCCACCACACCAGGGTCAAAGCTCAAAAAAGTTGGAGCAGCCCCTGGGAACTGCAGTGGCTGAGGATATTCCAACCCCTGGGCTGGCCTTTCTTCTGATCTTCGGCTGCAGGGCCCACTCTTTTGGAACCTCCCACCCCTAGAGGTGGTTCCAGTGTGGTGGGGAAAGGTGTGCTTCTTTACACATTTTTTTAAGAGTCATAGCCAGAGTGCTTCATTTTGCAAGCACGTGCACATACACACAGAGCCTTGAGGGCAAGGCCAAGAGTGAATTTGGAATTTTCCAATCTGATATCCATTCCCAAAAGTAGGAGCTTCTCTCTAGTCATTTTATCCTCTGAGAAACTGTCAATTCTCCTCCCACAAGGCTCCCAGACAGCCATGGGTGACCGGGGTCTCCAATCACTCCTTAAGATGCCTTTGGCCGGGCCCAGTGACTCATGACTGTAATCCTAGCACTTTGGGTGGTCAAGGTGGGAGGGTTGCTTGCAACATGGCAAGACCCCGTCTCTACAAAAAAAGTAAAATAATAAAAGTAAAGATGCCTCTGAGGGGATCTATTTGGTTCATATTAAAAGAGACTGAATTCATCCATTCAACAATAGCGAGTTTCTCCCAGGTGTGAGGTACCCTGCTAGCTAGCTAACTGGTGTGCACAAATCAAAAAAACCTCAATGCACCGTCACTCCATAACTTATCTTCTTGCTTTTGTTTCAGGTGAGGGCTTCCACAACTACCACCACTCCTTTCCCTATGACTACTCTGCCAGTGAGTACCGCTGGCACATCAACTTCACCACATTCTTCATTGATTGCATGGCCGCCCTCGGTCTGGCCTATGACCGGAAGAAAGTCTCCAAGGCCGCCATCTTGGCCAGGATTAAAAGAACCGGAGACGGAAGCTACAAGAGTGGCTGAGTTTGGGGTCCCTCAGGTTCCTTTTTCAAAAGCCAGCCAGGCAGAGGTTTTAATGTCTGTTTATTAACTACTGAATAATGCTACCAGGATGCTAAAGATGATGTTAACCCATTCCAGTACAGTATTCTTTTAAAATTCAAAAGTATTGAAAGCCATCAACTCTGCCTTTATGATGCTAAGCTGATATTATTTCTTCTCTTATCCTCTCTCTCTTCTAGGCCCATTGTCCTCCTTTTCACTTTGTTGCTATCGCCCTCCTTTCTCTTATTGCCTCCCAGGCAAGCAGCTGGTCAGTCTTTGTTCAGTGTCCAGCTTCCAAAGCCTAGACAACCTTTCTGTAGCCTAAAACGAATGGTCTTTGCTCCAGATAACTCTCTTTCCTTGAGCTGTTGTGAGCTTTGAAGTAGGTGGCTTGAGCTAGAGATAAAACAGAATCTTCTGGGTAGTCCCCTGTTAATTATCTTCAGCCCAGGCTTTTGCTAGATGGAATGGAAAATCAACTTCATTTGACACAAAGCTTCTAAAGCAGGTAAATTGTCGGGGGAGAGAGTTAGCATGTATGAATGTAAGGATGAGGGAAGCTAAGCAAGGGGAACCTCTTGCCATGATCAGACATGCAGCTGCCTACCTAGTGAGGACTTCAAGCCCCACCACATAGCATGCTTCCTTTCTCTCCTGGCTCGGGGTAAGAAGTGGCTGTGGTGTTTGGCAATGCTAATTCAATGCCGCAACATATAGTTGAGGCCGAGGATAAAGAAGAGACATTTTAAGTTTGTAGTAAAAGTGGTCTCTGCTGGGGAAGGGTTTTCTTTTCTTTGTTTCTATAATAACAAGGAGATTTCTTAGTTCATATATCAAGAAGTCTTGAAGTTGGGTGTTTCCAGATTTGGTAACAACAGCAGCTCATAGAATTTTGAGTATTCCATGAGCTGCTCATTACCATTCTTTCCTCTTTCTGCTCTGCCATCTTCAGGATATTGGTTGTTCCCCTCATAGTAATAAGATGGCTGTGGCATTTCCAAACATCCAAAAAAAGGGAAGGATTTTAAGAGGTGGAGTCGGGTCAAACGTAAAATATATATACATATATAGATTGCTTAGAACGTTGAACTATTAGAGTATTTCCCTCCCAAGGAGGGATGTTTGGAAAAAACTCTGAAGGAGAGGAGGAATTAGTTGGAATGCCAATTTCCTCTCCACTGCTGGACATGAGATGGAGAGGTTGAGGGACAGGATCTATAGGCAGCTTCTAAGAGCGAACTTCACATAGGAAGGGATCTGAGAACACGTTGCCAGGGGCTTGAGAAGGTTGCTGAGTGAGTTATTGGGAGTCTTAATAAAATAAACTAGATATTAGGTCCATTCATTAATTAGTTCCAGTTTCTCCTTGAAATGAGTAAAAACTAGAAGGCTTCTCTCCACAGTGTTGTGCCCCTTCACTCATTTTTTTTTTTTTTTTTTTGGAGGGGGTCTCTGTTAACATCTAGCCTAAAGTATAGAACTGCCTGGGGGGCAGGGTTAGGAATCTCTTCACTACCCTGATTCTTGATTCCTGGCTCTACCCTGTCTGTCCCTTTTCTTTGACCAGATCTTTTTCTTCCCTGAACGTTTTCTTCTTTCCCTGGACAGGCAGCCTCCTTTGTGTGTATTCAGAGGCAGTGATGACTTGCTGTCCAGGCAGCTCCCTCCTGCAGACAGAATGCTCAGGGTCACCGAACCACTGCTTCTCTTTTGAAAGTAGAGCTAGCTGCCACTTTCACGTGGCCTCTGGAGTGTCTCCACCTACACCCCTGTGCTCCCCTGCCACACTGATGGCTCAAGACAAGGCTGGCAAACCCTCCCAGAAACATCTCTGGCCCAGAAAGCCTCTCTCTCCCACCCTCTCTCATGAGACACAGCCAAGCCAAGCACTCACGTTGAGCCAGTGGGCCAGCCACAGAGCAAAAGAGGGTTTATTTTCAGTCCCCTCTCTCTGGGTCAGAACCAGAGAGCATGCTGAATGCCCCCTGCTTGCTCGGTAAGGGTTCCCTGCCTGAGTCAGTGCTCTCAGCTGGCAGTGCAATGCTTGTAGAAGTAGAAGGAAACAGTTCTCACTGGGAAGAAGCAACGGCAAGAACCCAAGTGCCTCACCTCGAAAGGAGGCCCTGTTCCCTGGAGTCAGGGTGAACTGCAAAGCTTTGGCTGAGACCTGGGATTTGAGATACCACAAACCCTGCTGAACACAGTGTCTGTTCAGCAAACTAAGCAGCATTCCCTACAGCCTAGGGCAGACAATAGTATAGAAGTGTGGAAAAAAACAAAAACAGAATTTGAGAACCTTGGACCACTCCTGTCCCTGTAGCTCAGTCATCAAAGCAGAAGCCTGGCTTTGCTCTATTAAGACTGGAAATGTACACTACCAAACACTCAGTCCACTGTTGAGCCCCAGTGCTGGAAGGGAGGAGGGCCTTCCTGTGTTAATGGCATAGAGGCTACAGGGGTTAGCCTGGACTACAGGCATCCTTGTCTTTTGAGCTATTCACCTCAGTAGAAAAGAATCTAAGGAGAGATCACTGTAGTTTAGTTCTGTTGACCTGTGCACCTACCCCTTGGAAATGTCCTGGTATTTCTAATTCCACAGGTCATCAGATGCCTGCTTGATAATATATGAACAATAAAAACAACTTTCACTTCTTCCTATTGTAATCGTGTGCCATGGATCTGATCTGTACCATGACCCTACATAAGGCTGGATGGCACCTCAGGCTGAGGGCCCCAATGTATGTGTGGCTGTGGGTGTGGGTGGGGGTGTGTCTGCTGAGTAAGGAACACTATTTTCAAGATTCTAAAGCTCAATTCAAGTGACACATTAATGATAAACTCAGATCTGATCAAGAGTCCAGATTTCTAACAGTCCTTGCTTTGGGGGTGTGCTGACAACTTAACTCGGGTGCCTTACATCTTTCCTAATCACAGTGTTGCATATGAGCCTGCCCTCACTCTCTCTGCAGAATCCCTTTGCACCTGAGAGCCTACTGAAGTGGCTGGTAGAAAAAGGGGCCTGAGTGGAGGATTATCCGTATCACGATTTGCAGGATTCCCTTCTGGGCTTCATTCTGGAAACTTTTGTTTGGGCTGCTTTTCTTAAGTGCCCACATTTGATGGAGGGTGGAAGTAATTTGAATGTATTTGATTTATACATATATTTTTTTTTTAGGTTAAAAGATGGTTGTAGCATTTAAAATCAAAAATTTTCTCCTTGGTTTGCTAGTATCTTGGGTCTATTCTCTGTAAGTGTAGCTCAAATAGGTCATCATGAAAGGTTAAAAAAGCGAGGTGGCCATGTTATGCTGGTGGTTAAGGCCAGGGCCTCTCCTACCACTGTGCCACTGACTTGCTATGTGACCCTGGGCAAGTCACTTAACTATAAGGTGCCTCAGTTTTCCTTCTGTTAAAATGGGGATAATAATACTGACCTACCTCAAAGGGCAGTTTTGAGGCGTGAATAATGCTTTTTAGAAAGCATTTTGGGATCCTTCAGCACAGGAATTCTTAAGACCTGAGTATTTTTTGTAATAGCAGTGTCCACCATGAACTTGATATGTCCGTGTGTCCCAGATGCTGTCATTAGTCTATATGGTTCTCCAAGAAACTGAGTGAATCCATTGGAGAAGCGGTGGATAACTAGCCAGACAAAATTTGAGAATGCATAAACAACGCATTGCCACGGAAACAGACAGAGGATGCCTTTTCTGTGATTGGGCGGGATTTTTTCCCTTTTTATGTGGGATATAGTAGTTACTTGTGACAAGAATAATTTTGGAATAATTTCTATTAATATCAACTCTGAAGCTAATTGTACTAATCTGAGATTGTGTTTGTTCATAATAAAAGTGAAGTGAATCTGATTGCACTGGGTCTGGGAGTTTCTTTTGGCTGTGATTCAAAGTCTTGGGATTTATCTCTGGCTCATATCTATGTCTGTACCTTTAAGAGTATAAAAGAAGTAGAAGTTACAATGGTTGACTCATACCCCAGTAACCTGCCCTGCTGTCCTAAAGGTAACTTTAGGTTAAACTCTGGGAAGCAGGAAGCCAGGAGTCTGCTGCCATTAAATCAAACACATTAACACCAGCTGGCAACTTGGCCCTGGGGAAGTGCCAGGGTTCTCGGCTGTGTCACGTGGCCGGTCACATAGCCCTAAGATAAAGACACTGGGAGAGGAAAAGACCAGCAGGAGAAGCACTCCCTGGGAAAGCAGTTTTTTGCTCTTGCCCAGGCTGGAGTGCAATGGCGTGATCTGGGCTCACTGCAAACTCTACCTCTTGGATTCAAGCATTCTCCTGACTCAGCCTCCCAAGTAGCTGGGATTACAGGCGCATGTCACCATGTCCGGCTAATTTTGTATTTTTAGTAGAGATGGGGTTTCACCATGTTGGTCAGGCTGGTCTCGAACTCCTGACCTCAGGTGATCCACCTGCCTCGGCCTCCCAAAGTGCTGGGATTACAGGTGTGAGCCACTGCGCCCAGCCAAAAGCTGTTCTTTACCTTGCAACCCAGGCTGGGCAGTCCATCTTTTTCCTGTTTCTGAAATGTATTCACCTCTAGGGAGTAAAATGGCTTCTTGAGAATGCTGATATGCACAGCAGCAGGAAGAAAGGAAAACCAATCCAAGGAAAGGCTTGTATGTTCCTGGAGCAGAGGGCTTCATGTTCACAGGTGCACAAAGTGGAAACGGTTTTGGTTTTTGGTTTTTCCTTTTAGCTTTTAATACTTTTAAAATTATTTTTCTTGAGACAGGGTCTTGCTCTGTTGCCCAGGCTGGAGTGCAGTGGTGTGATTGTAGCTCACTGTAGCCTCAAACTCCTGGGCAAAAGTGATCCTTCTGCCTCAGCCTCGCAAGTAGCTGAGACTACAGGCATGCACCATGATGTCTGGCTGATTTTTTTTTCAGTTTTATTTTTGAAGAGGTGGGTCTCACTATGTTGGTCAGGGTGTTCTCAAACTCCTGGGCTCAAGCGATGCTCCCAAAGTGCTCGGATTACAGGCGTGAGCCACCACACCCAGCCTAGCTTTTACTATATTTTATCTGATAATCCTCTTATGGAAAAAAGAAGGGCAGACTCCTACAGTTTGAAGAAGCTCCATATTCCATCAGGAGCCACCTCGAGCAATACCTGGGTTTCTAAGAGCTCCCCAGAGCCAGTTCTCCAGCTCACTTTGCTTTCTAATCTAAGGTTGCCCTCACCCTGGACAAGAAGCACGAGTCTCTCAGAGTAATTCAGAGTATCCAAACTCAAAAGTCTATGTACATGGAGGCCTTGCTAGACCTTAATGGTGACATTTTCCTCAATATCTGGTTTTCTACCATGAGTCCCTTTCTCTCTTTATTTTTCTTAACATGTTCAAGCCAGAATATTTTTTCAGCCATTCTGTAACTGCACAGTTTCTTCCAAGTCTCTACTTTGTTTCCCATTAACTGGGATCCAATATATTTATTTATTTATTTATTTTAATTTTTGAGACGGAGTCTCCCTCTGTCACCCAGCCTGGAGTGCAGTGGTGTGATCTCACCTCACTGCAACCTCTGCCTCCCGTGTTGAAGCGAGTCTTGTGCCTCAGCCTCCCGAGTAGCTGGAATTACGGGTGCCTGCCACCACACCCAGCTAACTTTTCTATTTTTAGTAGAGACGGGTTTTCGCCATGTTGGCCAGGCTGGTCTCGAACTCCTGACCTCGGGTGATCCACCCACCTCAGCCTCCCAAACTGCTGGGATTATAGGCGTGAGCCACCACACCCGGCCTCAATTTATACAATTTATACAATTTATCCTCACTGTTCTCTTTGCTGCTTTCTGTTTAGTTTTTGTCTTTTGTTTCAGATAGGGTCTGTTCTGTCACCCAGGCTGGAGTGCAGTGGTGCAATCATGGCGCACTGCAGCATTGAACTACTGGGATCAAGCGATCCTCCTGCCTCAACCTTCCAAGTAACTGGGACTACAGGTGCACACCACCACACGTGGCCTTTGCTACTTTCTTATTTCCTCTTATTTCACAATTGGCTGAGCTCCCTCTGATTAAACACACCTCTATGCTTCCTCCAGGAATCTGTATTTTGCATCTCTGTTATTCATCCTGGGGCTATTTTCTTATTATTAGCTGCAAAAGTTCCAAAGAGGAAGAAGAAAAAAGATATATCAGAGAGGTGGAAAAGAGTTGATCAACATGGTCAACTGAATTCAAGACAGAGAAGGAACATGTGATGAGCTTACCTGAAAGGGTGATTTGTAGAGTAAGAGCTCTTAGGGGGACAAAGTAATGAACCTTGATTTTGATATGTTTCATATGGGAAGGTATAAGGAAGTTAAGGTTCTGTTTAGGAATCAAGGTTAAGCATGGGACCAAAGGGCAAAAAATAGATTAAGATAATAATGGGGAAGAGCATAGAAATGAGATTCCCAATGCCCAAATGGCCACCAGTTTTTTTACGTTTCCCTAGAAGAACCAAGATAGTTCCTAAAGATGTCTGCCAGGATAGAAAAGGAAGAGGCGTCTAGATTGGAAAGGAAGAACTATCTCTATTTGCAGATGACGTGACTTTGTATACAGAAAATCCTAAGGAATACACACACATACACGTATTAAAGCTAATAATTGAGCTCAGCAAGGTTGCAGGATATAATAATATCAATATGCAAAAAATCAAGTGTATTTCTAAACTAGCAATCAATAATTTGAAAATGAAATTAAAGAATTCCACTTATAACAACACCAAAAAGAATAAAACAAATAGGAATACATTTAACAAAAAAAGTACATAAGTTTGGTACATTGAAAACTACAAAATGCTGTTGAAAGAAATTAAAGAAGGCCTGCTAAATAAATAAAAAGAAATCCCATGTTCATGGATAAAAGACAGTATTGTTAAGGAGGTCATACTCCCCAAATTGACCTACAGATTCAAGGCAATCCTTATCAAATTCCAGCTCCTTTTTTTTTTAGAGAAATTGACAAGCTGATGGGAAAATTCATTCTAATTCGAGGGACCCAGAATAGCCAAAAACAAATGACAAAAAAAAGCACAAAGTTGAAGGACTCACATTTCCCGATTTCAAAATTACTTCAAAGGGTCAGTAATGCAGACAGTGTGGTACTGGCATAAAGATAGACATATAGATCAATGAAATGAAATTGGAAGTATAGAAATAAACCCGTACATCTATGGCCAATTGATTTTTGACAAAGATGCTTAGACAATTCTATGAGGAAAGAATAGTTTTTTTCAACAAATGTTGCTGGGACAATTGGATATCCACATGCAAAAGAATGTTGGTCCACTACCTCACACCATGTACAAGTATTAACTCAAAATGGATCAACAAAAACTATAAAACTCTTAGGAGAAAACATAGGTGTAAATCTTCACCACCTTGGATTAGACAATAGTTTCTTAGATACAACGGCAAAGGCACAAGCAACAAAACTTTTAAAAATAGGCCGGGCATGGTGGCTCACCCCTGTAATCCCAACACTTTGGGAGGCAAAGGCGGGTAGATCACCTAAGGTCAGGAGTTCAAGACCAGCCTGACCAACACAGAGAAATCCGTCTCTACTAAAAATACAAAATTAGCAGGGCATGGTGGTACATGCCTGTAGTCCCAGCTGCTCGGGAGGCTGAGGCAGGAGAATTGCTTGAACCCAGGAGGTGGAGGTTGCAGTGAACTGAGATCACACCATTGCACTACAGGCTGGGCAACAAGAATGAAATTAAAAAAAAAAAAAAAAAGATAAGTTGAACTTTATCAAAATTAAAAGCTTTTTTTTTTTTCTTGAGACAGGGTCTCACCCAGGCTGGAGTGCAGTGGCATAATTATAGCTCACTGCAGCCTTGATCTCCCAGGCTCAAGTGATCCTCCTGCCTCAGCCTCCTAAGTAGTTGATATATGAACGGACATTTTTCAAAAAAATATACACAAATGACCAGAAGCGCATGAAAAATGCTCAACATTATTAGTCATCAAGAAACTACTTTAGGACCACAATAATCTGGTACAGATAAGAGCTGAACATTTAAAAAAATTTTTTTTAAAAAAGCACAATGAGATACTACTTCATACCTACTAGGATGCCTATAATTTTTTTTTTTAAGAGATAGGGTCTCGCTATGTTGCCCAGGCTGGTCTTTCCTGGCTCAAGCAATTCTCCCGCCTCGGCCTCCCAACGTGCTGGGATTACAGGTATGAGCCACCACACCCTAGCCCTATAATTTTTAAAAAGTTAATAAGTGTTGGTGAGGCTGTGGTGAAATTTGAACCCTCATGCATTGCTGATAGGAATCTAAAATTGTGCATTTGCTTTGGAAAATAGTATAGCAGTTCCTCAAAAGGTTAAAAACATAGTTACCATATGACCCAGCAATTCTACTCCTAGGTATATAGGCAAGAGAATTGAAAACATATGTCCACACAAAAACGTGCACGTGAATGTTCATAGCTGCATTATATAATAGCCAAAAAGTGGAAACAACACAAACTCCCAACAAGAGATGAATAAACACAATGTGGGATATTCATATAATGGAGTATTATTTAGCCATAAAAAAGAATGAAGTACTGATACATGATACAATAGGGATGGACCTTGAAAACATTATTCAAAGTCAAAGAAGGCAAAGAAGTCAGACACAAAAAACTATATAACATACGATTTCATTTACTATGAAATGTCCAGAATGGGACATCTAGAGACAGAACGTTGATCTGTGGTTGCTAGAGACTGGGGGAAGGGTTGCCAATGTGCATGGATTCTGTGGGGAGTGATGAAAGTGTTCTAAAGTTAGATTTTGGTAAGGGTTGCATGTCTCTGTGAATATACTAAAAATGTCTGCATCATACACTAAAAGAGTAATTTTATGGTATATAAATTATATCTTGATAAAAAATTATATAAGAAAAAAGCCCTCTATTTTAATGTTTTACCACTAGTTGTAGCTGAGACGCAAACCCAAATATATTAAGGAAGTACTGATGAAAATAAATTTTTTGATTAAAGGAAGTGCTCCATATTCTCTCTCTCTTTTTTTTTTTTTTTTTTTTTGAGATAGAGTCTCACTCTGTTGCCCAGGCTGGAGTGCAGTGGCACGTTCTCTGCTCACTGCAACCTCTGCCTCCTGGGTTCAAGCAAGTCTTCTGCCTCAGCCTCCCAAGTAGCTGAGATTATAGGCACCTGCCACCATGCCTGGCTAATTTTTGTATTTTTAGTAGAGATGGGGTTTCACCATGTTGGCCAGGGTGGTCTCGAGCTCCTGACCTCAAGTGATCTGCCCACCTCAGCCTCCCAAAGTGCTGGGATTATAGGCATGAGATACCACGCCCAGTCCATGTTCTCTTAATTATGCAGTGATGTAGTCTCTAGTCTCAAACTTCAAAGGGACAAAGACTAGCCACATGAGAAAAGGCAAGCTGCTATAAACTGGAGTATAATATGACAACTTGGCTGTACCAAGTTACTTGGAAAAATCCAGATACCATGTTCTACATTTAAAGGGGTTTAGGCAACTGCATAAACACAGACTTAACTTCCTTTTGAGTGGGAAATTAAAGTTCTGAGTCCATCAGACTTGTGGATGCAATCATAATAACAATAACAATATTTACTAGAGCTGGGCACTGTACTGAATGCTTGGCAGTGTGTTATTGCACCGCATCAGAAGCAGGTGTTATTATTACCTAGATTTTACTGATGAGGTAACTGAGTGCACTTGGAGAAAAAGCTGTGAGAAAATGTGTAATGTTGCTATGATCTGGTTCCAGAGCTATGGTCTTAACTACTGGCTCTACTGGGTGTGGAGTAGATGACAAACTAAATATGTCGTAATGTGTCATATGTCCAACTGTATGCCTGGCAATATTCAGTTATACTCAGAGGCAAAGCCTGGTGATGTGGCCCTCCTCCCTGGGTGGCAGTGGCAGGGAGCTTAACTTTTGCACAAACAGCAGATGCACCCACTGTTCCAGAAGAACCCAGCTCACTCCACCTCCTGACCCGTCTTAACATTCAGTCACACCTGGGTTTTAAGCTTTCCTCTTAAGCCATAGATACGTACCCAACATTTCCTGTCTACTTTTCCTAAACCACACTTCACCCTCCTATAAGGTTTTGAGCTCCTCAAAAGCATCTTCCTCTTTCAGAAATGTCTCCCTGCCCCTAAACAGTCAGCACTGGAAACGACAGAATGAGCTCATGTCTTGCTCTAAATTCTGTCACTGCTACAAACTGTGTGAAATGTCACAGGGAGTAGGAGTCATATTTTGTGACCTGTAGTTAACTCTCCGTGCCGCAGGCAAAGAGCTGATTCTTGTACACTGACTTTGGAACAAATGCCACAGGCCCTAATTGCAGGCTCCAAGGAGTTGAGATTCCATACTGGGGTTGCTGGAGGCAGAAGCCTTCCCACTTTCAGGACCAGGACCTGCCCTTCCCCCACCCAGTCCCGCCCAGCCAGCTACACCCTGGCCGCAGAGCGCTCACAAAGGCTCAGTGTGTGTATGCTGGGCTGACTCACAGTGGTTCTGGGCCCAGGCGAGGACCTTCTCAGAGGGGCGGAAGGGGCCCTCTCCCTCCTGGCCATTTTCCATGGGGAGCAGTCAGTAACCAGGACCATGCCAGACTTCAAAAAACAGAGAGGAAAGTGGAAGTGAAAGGCAGCAGAGGACTCAGAATTGCTGTTTCTTATTTCTTTCTTAGAGAATTATGGACAGCAGGAAGGACTCACCTTTTAGTCTGTCAGTTTGTTTGTGAGAGAGAGAGAGAGAGAGAGAGAGAGAAAGATACATTTTAATTGAGAGACAATTCACACAATATAAAACTAACCACTTTATTTACTGAGACAGGGGTCTCCCTATATTGCCCAGGCCTGGTCTCAAACTCCTGGGCTCAAGTGATCCTCCTCCCTTGGCCTCCCAAAGTGCTGGGATGACAGGCATGAGCCACTGCGCCCGGCTAAACTAATCATTTTATTTTATTTATTTATTTTGAGACAGAGTTTTGCTCTTGTCGCCCAGGCTGGAGTGCAATGGGATGATCTCAGATCACTGCAACCTTCGCCTCCTGGGTTCAAACGATTCTCCTGCTTCAGCCTCCTGAGTAGCTGGGATTACAGCACCTGCCACCATGCCCATCTTTTTTTTTTTTTCTTTCTTTCTTTCTTTCTTTTTTTTTTAGTAGAGACGGGGTTTCACCATGTTGGCCAGGCTAGTCTCAAACTCCTGACCTCAGATGATCCGCCTGCCCCAACCTCTCAAAGTACTGGGATTACAGGTGTGAGCCACCGTACCAGGCCGAACTAACCATTTTAAATTGACCAGTTCTGTGGCACTTAGTGCATTCACAATATTGTGCAAACACTACCTTCTGTTCTAAAACATTTTCACCCCAAAAGAAAACTTGAACCCATTCAACAGTGATTCCCCATCTTCCCACCCACACTCCGCCCCGGTGACCATCAGTCTGCTTTCTGTCTCTATGGATTTACCACTTCAGGATATTTCATTTACATGGAATCGTACAATATGTGACCTTCTGTGTCTGGCTTCCTTCTCTTGGCATAATCTTTCAACGTTCATCCCTGTTGGAGCATATTATCAGTACTTCATTCCTGTTTATTACCTATTCATATTCCATTGTATGAATATACCACAGTTGGTTTACTGATTTATCAATTGATGAACACTGGAGTTGCTTCCACCTTTTGGTTATTGTGAATAGCACTGCCATGAACATTTGAATGCAAATATGAGTACCCGTTTATAATTTATTAGGGTTTATATCTAGGAGTGGAGTTGCTGGGTCGGATGCTAATTTGATATTTAACTTTTCGTGGCACCATCAAACTGTTTCTCCAGTGGCTGCACCACTTTACATTTTCTCCAGCAATGTATGAGAGTCACCCTCTTCTTAACGTGTACCCATTTGTCTGTTTCCTCTTCCCTACTTTTTAGAAAGCCAGTTCCCCAAAGACTTCTCTCTTCCCTGGAGCAGAGGGTGGGAGAAGTTGCATCTCTAATAGAAAGACTATCCTAAGCCTCCATTCTTACCTTTTCCGCAAATAGAATACGGTGACCAGGAGGAGGCGAGAACAGGCTGCCACCTCCCTGGGGTCACTAAGGTACACCCACTACAGCCATTAACGCGGCTCCACAAAACTACCCTCCTAGCGACCTCCAACGCCTCGGTCCTCACCCAGAACATCATGTTAAACTTTTAAACAGTCAAAGCTGAGCGCAGATAGGAAAGGGCTCGGTGTGGGAGGTGCCAGCTCTGGCTCAGCCCTGCGGGTGAGTGTTTAACTTTCAGCCCAAGCTTAAGATCTCCGAAGACACCCATCGCCTTGTCCTGCCCAGTCCCCTCCGCTAAAGGGCCGGCCTGCCCGGGCCTGGCTGGCAGCTGACTTGAATGGAGAGGAAGGGCCTCCCTCTCCACCCACTCTCGCCGGGGTTACTGCCGGTCACAGACCCGGGCCTTCAAGAGCTATTTACACCTACAACAGCCCACCAGCGCCTGACCACGCCGGAGCCAATCAGCGGCCCCCAAGCTTGTCTGATTCTGTCTGCTCCAATCAGGAGGCGCGGTCCTTCCAGCCTCTTGCTCCTGTGAATCACAGGTCGGCGGGAGCCTTTTTTCGTTGTTGTTTTTTTTTGTTTTTTTTTTCCGGGGAGTCGGCCTCGGGGCTCTGCTCTCCTACCTCAGTCTGCCCTACCCTGGAATGGGGAAAATGCGGACATGCCACTCACTCCGGCCGCGAAGAGTGCTCCAGAACTCAGAGAGTTTTCCAGACGGGTGGAGATCGCGTTCCCTGCCCGCCGAGGTCCCATCGCTTCCCTGCTGGGAAGACAAATGAGGCGCTTTAGCTGTCTCCAAGACCAGCCCCTCCCTCATAACCCGAGATTCCTTGTGGGCTCTTAGTCCATAGCTGCCTTTGAGGTGGTGTAGACCTTGCTAACCAGGACGGCCCAGTAGGCAGAGCTCATTTTTATTCCTGTCTGCAATCGTGCAAAAACCCCTCTTATAGAAGAGGCAGAGCGCCAGGAGTCAGCAAAACACACTAAAGATTGGGCAGTCACTGGGGAGAACGTGAGTAAAAGCACAGGAACAGCAAAGCGTTCAGGAACGTTTGAGGCTGACGCAACCGGCGCAGGAAGGTGGTGTGTGGTGGGAGAGTGGGAGGAGACAGTGGAAAGTTTAGACTTGCTTCTGTAAGTGATAAGCAGTCATCAGATATTTTCAAGCAGGAGAGGAAAATAATCTCTCTGTTTCGCAAAGTTAACTCTCATGGCAACAGAGCAGAGTAGCAGGGGGATGGGGGCTGGGAGATGTTGGGAGGCTATTGTTACCACTCCGGTGAAGAGTCATGGGACCTCAAAAGCTGGGATAGTCACGGTGGGAATGGAAAGGAAGGGCACAAGCTGAGAGGCATTTGGGAGGAGAATCAATAGCACTTTATTGACTGGATGTGTGAGATGAGTGAGGACAGCAATCAGAAGAGGACTTTGAGGTTTCTAGCCTGAGTGGCTGGAAGGGCAGCACTTCCCCTACCTGAAATAGGCAGCGAAAAGGAGAGAGAAAGAGAGAAGCAGAGAGATTTTGCAAAGGGAATAGGAGTTCAGTTTTTGACGTGTGGCGTTTGAATTGCAAGAAGTACATCCCTGTGGATATAATACCCAGTAGACAGTTGGGAATTAGGATCTGGTGTCGAGAAGAAAAGGAGAGATGAGATCCAAAAGGTTTATAGTGGAGCTGGAGAGAAATTGATGACCTAAAGAGAAATTATAGAATAAGAAGATTCGGGCAGGGCACGGTGGCTCATGCCTGTAATCCCAGCATTTTGGGAGACCAAGGTAGGAGGATTGCTTGAGTCCAGGAGCTCGAGACCAGCCTGGGCAACATGGTGAGACCCCGACTCTACAAAAAATGCAAAAATTAGCCGGGTGTGGTGACACGTGCCTGTAATCCCAGCTACTTGGGAGGCTGAGGTGGGGGGATCACCTGAGCCTGGGGAGGTCTAGGCTGCAGTGAGCTGACATAGCACCACTGCACTCCAACCTGGGCAACAGAACAAGAGCAAGACCCTGTCTCAAAAGAAAAAAAAAAAAAAAAAGAAGATTCAAGTACAGAATCTTGGGAAGGTAGAAACAGGACACAGAGGCCAGGTGTGGTGGCTCATGCCTGTAATCTCAGCACTTTGGAGGCTGAGGTGGGTGGATCACCTGAGGTCAGGAGTTCAAGACCAGCCTAGCCAACATGGTGAAACCCTGTCTCTATTAAAAATTATCCAGGTGTGGTGGCGGGCGCCTGTAATCCCAGCTTCTCGAGAGGCTGAGGTAGGAGAATGGCTTGAAACATGGGAGGCAGAGGTTGCAGTGAGCTGAGATTGTGCCACTACATTCCAGCCAGGGGAACAGAGTGAGACTCCCTCTCAAAAAAAAGAGGACACAGAGCTAGCAAAACAGACAAAGAAGTATCAGAAAGATATGAAAAATAAAAAAAAAAGCAAACTAAGAGGAAGCAGGACACTGTTTATATATGTACAAAACAGTAGGACATTGGTTAAATAAATTATAAAGCATTCATTTGATAGAATACAGCCATTAAAATTATGTTGTAAAACTATATAATTGCCATAAAGAGATGTTCAATGCATCTTTTTCCCCCCAGTGCATCTTAGAAACACTCAGGTTAAAAAATAGTATATATGCTGGGCACAGTGGCTCACGTCTGTAATCCCAGCACTTTGAGAGACCAAGGCAGGTGGATCACGAGGTCAGGAGTTTGAGACCACCCTGGCCAACGTAGTGAAACCCTGTCTCTACCAAAAATACAAAATTAGCCCGGCATGGAGGCAGGTGCCTGTAATCCCAGCTACTCCGGAGGCTGAGGCAGGCGAATCACTTGAACCTGGGAGGCAGAGGTTGCAGTGAACAGAGATTGTGCCACTGCACTCCAGCCCAAGTGACAATGCGAGACTCTATCTCAAAAAAAAAATAGTGTATATATATATATAATTGTACCATTTTTTTAAAATTACATATGTGACTGCAAAAAGGCAGAGGGCTGGGTGGCTCATGCCTGTAATCCCAGCACTTTGGGAGGCCAAGGCAGGCGGATCACCTGAGGTCAGGAGTTTGAGACCAGCCTAGCCAATAACTGTTGTACAAAATAGAACAATTTTTGTATTTTGTAAAAATACAAAAATTAGCCAGGTGTGGTAGTGCATGTCTGTAGTCCCACCTACTCAGGAGGCTGAGGCAGGAGAATCCCTTGAACCCAGGAGGCGGAGGTTGCAGTGAGCTGAGATTGCGCCACTGTACTACAGCCTGGGTGACAGAGTGAGACGCCGTCTCAAAAAAAAAAAAAAAAAGGCATGAGGAAACTTTTAGGATGAGGGAACTGTTCTATATGTTCATTGAGGTAATGTTTACACAGCTCTGTACAATTATCCAAACTCCTCATAAGGGAGGAGACCACCCCTCATATTGTCTTATGCCCAATTTCTGCCTCCAAAGAAAGAAGAAGTAAAAACTAAAAGACAGAAATGAAATCCACAGGCAGACAGCCTGGCACCACACCCTGGGCCTGGTAGTTAAAGATCGACCCCTGACCTAATCGGTTATGTTATCTATAAATTACAGACATTGTATGGAGAAGCACTGTGAAAACCCCTGTCCTGTTTTGTTCCATTCTAATTACCAGTGCATGCAGCCCCTAGTCACGTACCCCTTGCCTGCTCAATCCATCACGACCCTTTCACGCAGGCCCCCCTAGAGTGGTAAGCCTTTAAGAGGGACAGGAATTGCTCACTCAGGGAGCTCGGTTTTTGAGACGTGAGTCTTGCCGATGCTCCCGGCCAAATAAAGCCCTTCCTTCTTTAACTCGGTGTCTAAGGGGTTTTATCTGTGGCTTGTCCTGCTACACTCAAACTAGAATTCCTTAATTTTTTATTTTTTATTATTTTTATTTATTTATTTTAGAGACTGAGTCTCACTCTGTCATCCAGGCTGGAGTGCAATGGCATGATCTCGGCTCACTGCAACCTCCACCTCCCAGGTTCAAGTGATTCTCCTGCCTCAGCCCCTGGAGTAGCTGGGACTACAGGTGTGCAGCATCATGCCCAGCTAATTTTTGTATTTTTAGTAGATGTGGGGTTTCACCATGTTGGCCAGGCTGGTCTCGAACTCCTGACCTCAGGTGATCTGCCCTCCTCGGCCTCCCACAAGTGCTGGGATTACAGGCATGAGCCACCATGCCCAGCTGAATGCCTTAATTTTAACAAGAGGGGGACTGTTGATGGTACCCACTTCACAGGGTTGCCCTGGGGATTAAATGGCAGACCAGAGCATACTGCCTGGAATATAAGAAGGGCTCAATCAGTAGAGAAGGGAAGGATGACCCAGGACCACAGCACGGAGGAGGCAAGACTGGGAGCAAGGCCCAGAGTATGGGTAAAGACCACACCTGGGCCTCTAAAACAAAACCACCAACAAATAAAAGACCCTAGAATGGGTCCAGACAAAAAGGAAAATTGAGAAACTGAAAACTTTAAGACTGAAAAAGAGCGCTGGGCATGGTGCCTCATGCCTATAATCCCAACACTTTGAGAGGCCAACATAAGAGAATTGCTTGAGCCCAGGAGTTCAAGACCAGCCTGGACAACATAGGGAGACCCCGTCTCTACACAAAATAAAAAATAATTAGTGGGATGTGGTACACGTCTGTGGTCCCAGCTACTTGGGAGGCTGAGGCAGGAGGATTGCTTGAGCCTGAGAGGTTGCGGCTTTGGTGAGCCACAATCATACCACTGTAGTCCAGACTCTGTCTCCAAAAAAAAAAAAAAAAAGGGGTCGGGGGGAAGGTTTATGAGGGGCCTTGGTAGCTGACTTAGAATATAACACAGATGAGGAAATAGACCTATTCCTCATTATCCAGAGGGTTGAATAAAGGAATAAAACTATGTGGGAATGAGAGCAAGCGTGGCTATGGATGGGAAGGCAGCTCAAATAACTTGAGCTGTTCTACAGTGTCTTGGGAGGAATAAGCTGCTTCTCTCACTATATTTGTTCAACTCGTTCAAGATTCTGTAAGCGGGTTCCTGAAAGGGATGAGATACTGGATTAGATACCTCTTAGGTTCCACCTAGTTTTAAGGCTATGATATAAAGCACATCAAAACTCTTCAACCAAACATAAGGTAATAGGAGTTATGTTATTTTCAGTCTATGGAATGGATGTCAATCTCATCTCTTTTGATTGTCAAGCTAGTTCCCATTTCTTCATGGTTTTGATCAAATCTGTTTAAGCTGTCTTTATGATCTGTACTAGGTGAGCTTAAAGTGATCATACCTGGCTGATAAATACTAATTGCATTTCTAAGTAGGCCTCTGGTAGAAATTTAATTATTTGGTTTTAATGTGAGCTTTTTTGTTTTGTTTTGTTTTGCTTTTTGAGACAGAGTCTCACTCTGTCGCCAGGCTGGAGTGCAGTGGCGTGATCTTGGCTAACTACAACCTCCGCCTCCCGGGTTCAAGCAATTCTCCTGCCTCAGCCTCCCGAGTAGCTGGGACTACATGTGTGCCCACCACACCCGACTAATTTTTTATTTTTAGTAGAGACAGGATTTCACCATGTTGGCCAGGATGGTCTTGAGCTCCTGACCTCGTGATCTGCCCACCTTGGCCTCCCAAAGTGCTGGGATTATGGGCGTGAACTACCATGCCCAGCCCTTAATGTTAGTTCTTATTATACTTCATATCTATACCATTCATTTTGCATACTATGGTGCAATAGAAAAACCATTAGGCTAGGAGTCAATATGACCCAGTTTCAAGTACTGGTTCTATTACTTAATAGATGTGTGGCTTTGGGGAATGTCATGTATGCAGAGGTTTTCAATGTGTGGTCCATGGTATCCATAAGGCCAAAATGATGTTCATGGTGATATTAAGCCGTTATTTGCCTTTTTTCACCATCATGTTGACATTTCTTCTGATGATGGGAAATTCTTTGCACCTTGATAGGAATCACGGTAGTAGCACCAAACTGTACCAGTGGGCATTACATTCCTTACTGCCCTGCACTTGGGGGGGAATTCAGTCCCCCAGGCTGGAATGCAATGGTCTTGGCTCACTGCAACCTCTGCCTCCCGGGTTCAAGCGATTCTCCTGCCTCAGCTTTCCAAGTAACTAAAATTACAGGTGCCTGCCACCACGCCTGGCTAATTTTTGTATTTTTAGTAGTTTCACCATGTTGGCCAGGCTGGTCTCGAACTCCTGACCTCAGGTGATCCACCTACCTTGGCCTTCCAAAGTGCTGGGATTACAGGTGTGAGCCACCATGCCCAGCCAAGATGTTCTTGATAAAATAAAAATTATTAATTTATTAAATTTTGATCCTTAAGAACATCTTTCAAAAATTCCGTGGCATGAAATGGGAAGTAGGAAGTACTTATAAAGTACTTCTGCTACATGTCAAAGAACAGTGGTTGTCTTGAGGAAAAACATTAGTGTGATCATTATAGTTGTGAGCTGAATTAACCCCTTTATCATGTAATATCACTTTTGTTTGAAAGAATAACTGACAAACTGGTTGTTCAGACTGGTATTTTGCAGTTTCAAGAACATTAATAAAGTAAAATTGTTACTTCAAGGTAACAACTTGCAATATTTGTCCCAATGATAAAATTTGAGCTTTTGGCAGTGGCTCATGCCTATAATCCCAGCACTTAGGGAGGCTGAGGCAGGAGGAGCACTTGAGCTCAGGAGTTTGAGACCAGCCTGGGCAGTCTCTCCAAAAAGAAAAAAAAAATTAGCCAAGCGTGGTGGTGAGAGGTGACAGCGTGCTGGCAGTCCTCACAGCCCTTGCTTGCTCTCGGCGCCTCCTCTGCCTGGGCTCCCACTTTGGCGGCACTTGAGGAGCCCTTCAGCCCACCGCTGCACTGCGGTAGCCCCTTTCTGGGCTGGCCAAGGCGGGAGCCAGCTCCCTCAGCTTGCAGGGAGATGTGGAGGGAGAGGCACGAGCGGGAACCAGGGTGCCTGTGGGCCAGCTGGAGTTCCGGATGGGCGTGGGTTTGGTGGGCCCCGCACATGGAGCAGCCTGCCGGCCCTGCTGGCCCCGGGCAATAAGGGACTTAGCACCCTGGCCAGCAGCTGCGGAGGGTGTACTGGGTCCCCCAGCAGTGCCAGCCCACCAGCGCTGCGCTCGATTACTCGCCGGGCCTTAGCTGCCTTCCTGCCGGGCAGGGCTCAGGACTGCAGCCCGCCATGCCTGAGCCCTCCCCCACCTCCGTGGGCTCCTGAGCAGCCCGAGCCTTCCCGACGAGCGCTGCCCCCTGCTGCACCACGCCCAGTCCCATCGATCACCCAAGGGCTGAGGAGTGCGAGCGCATGGCGCGGGATTGGCAGGCAGTTCCACCTGCAGCCCCAGTGCTGGATCCACTGGGTGAAGCCAGCTGGGCTCCTGAGTCTGGTGGGGCCTTGGAGAACCTTTATGTCTAGCTCAGGGATTGTAAATACACCAATCGGCACTCTGTATCTAGCTCAAGGTTTGTAAACACACCAATCAGCACTCTGTGTCTAGCTCAGGATTTGTGAGTGCACCAATCGACACTCTGTATCTAGCTGCTCTGGTGGGGCCTTGGAGAACCTTTGTGTCCATACTCTGTATCTAACTGATCTGATGGGGATGTGGAGAACCTTTATGTCTAGCTCAGGGATTGTAAATGCACCAATCAGCACCCTGTCAAAACAGACCACTTGGCTCTACCAATCAGCAGGACGTGGGTGGGGCCAGATAAGAGAATAAAAGCAGGCTGCCCGAGCCAGCAGTGGCAACCTGCTCGGGTCCCCTTCCATACCAGGGAAGCTTTGTTCTTTCGCTCTTTGCAATAAATCTTGCTACTGCTCACTCTTTGGGTCCACACTGCTTTTATGAGCTGTAACACTCACCGCGAAGGTCTGCAGCTTCACTCCTGAAGCCAGCGAGACCACGAGCCCACCAGGAGGAACGAACAACTCCAGATGCGCCACCTCTAAGAGCTGTAACACTCACCACGAAGGTCTGCAGCTTCACTTCTGAAGCCAGCGAGACCACAAGCCCACCGGGAGGAACGAACAACTCCAGACGCGCCGCCTTAAGAGCTGTAACACTCACCGTGAAGGTCTGCAGCTTCACTTCTGAGCCAGCGAGACTCTGAACCCACCAGAAGGAAGAAACTCCGAACACATCCGAACATCAGAAGGAACAAACTCCAGACGCGCCACCTTAAGAGCTGTAACACTCACCGCGAGGGTCCGTGGCTTCATTCTTGAAGTCAGTGAGACCAAGAACCCACCAATTCCGGACACAGTGGCATGCACCAGCTGAGGTGGAAGGAGCACTTGAGCCTGGGAGCCTAAGGCTGCAGTGAGCCATGATTGTGCCACTGCACTCCAGCCCAGGCAACAGAGCAAGACCTTGTCAAAAAAAAAAAAAAAGAAAAAGAAAAGAAAAAATAGCTTTCAAGCAAAACTCAGCATTGTGGTAATCTTGCATGTGGTACTAAGCTTGACAGCTTCCTAATAATTAAAGACTCTTCTGATTATATTAGTGGTGATGTTCACAAATGTGAATTTTTAAATATTATAGAATAAAATGTGTCAACATTTTAGGAGATTTGCATAACTCAGTGAATGAATACTTTTCAAATGACCAAAACAAAATATTACAAAATCATGCATGGATAAAAGGTGCATTGAAAATGCAAATGAGGCCAGGTGTGGTGGCTCATGTCTCTAATCCCAGCATTTTGGGAGGCAGAGGCTGGAGGATCACTTGAGGCCAGACATTTGAGACCAGCCTGGCCAACACAGCAAGATCCTATCTCTAAAAATAATAAGAGTAAGAAAATTAGCCAGGCATGGTGGCATGCATGTGAAGTCTTAGCTACTTGGGAGGCTAAGGTGGGAGGATGGCTTGAGCTTAGGAGTTTGAGGTTACAGGAAGTTATGATTGTGCCACTGCCCTCCAGCCTGGGTGATGGAGTAAGACCATGTTTCAAAAACAAAACAAAAGAAATGCAAGTTAGACCAATGAACTATAATGTAATGGAATACAAAAAATTCATTGATATGGTTTCAAATTCCCAGTGCAATTAACCTTTAAGATACTACATGTCAGGCCTCTGAGCCCAAACTAAGCCATCATATCCCCTGTGACCTGCATGTATACATCCAGATGGCCTGAAGCAACTGAAGATCCACAAAAGAAGTGAAAATAGCCTTAACTGATGACATTCCACCATTGTGATTTGTTCCTGCCTCATCCTAACTGATAGGATATATTCTCCCCCACCCTTAAGGTACTTTGTAATATTCTCTCTGCCTTGAGAATGTACTTTGTACTCCTATCCCAAATCTATAAGAACTGATAATCCCCTACCCTTTGTTGACTCCTTTTTCAGACTCAGCCTGCCTGCACCCAGGTGAAATATACAGCCTTATTGCTCACACAAAGCCTGTTTGGTGGTTTCTTCACACGGACGCATGTGACATTTGGTGCTGAAGACCCAGGACAAGAGGACTCCTTTGGGAGAACAGTCCCCTGTCCTCGCCCTCACTCCGTGAGGAGATCCACCTATGATCTCAGGTCCTCAGACCAACCAGCCCAAGGAACATCTCACCAATTTCAAATTGGGTAAGTGGTCTTTTCACTCTTCTCCAGCCTCTCTCGCTACCCTTCAATCTTCCTCTCTCACTACCCCTCAATCTCCCTATCCTTCCAATTCCTGTTCTTTTTCCTCTCTAGTAGAGATAAGGAGACACATTTTATCCATGGACCCAAAACTCCAGCATCAGTCATGGACTCGGGAAGATAGTCTTCCCTTGGTGTTTGATCACTGGGGGGACGCCTGCCTGATTATTCACCCACACTCCATTGGTGTCTGATCACTGTGGGGATGCCTGCCTTGGTCATTCACCCACATTCCCTTGGTGGCAAGTCAATTGTGGGGAAACCTGCTTTGGCTGCTCACCCACATTGCAGCCCAGGGCTGCTCAACGCCCCCCGCCACCCCACCTGCCTTCTCCGTGTCTCTATCCTCTCTTTTCTCTGGGTTTACCTCCTTCACTATGGGCAACCTTCCACCCTCCATTCCTCCTTCTTCTCCCTTAGCCTGTGTTCTCAAAAATTTAAAACCTCTTCAACTCACACCTGACCTAAAACCTAAGTGTCTTATTTTCTTCTGCAACACCACTTGGCCCCAATACAAACTCGACAATGATTCCAAATAGCCAGAAAATGGCACTTTCGAGTTCTCCATCCTACAAGATCTAGCTAATTCTTGTCATAAAATGGGCAAATGGTCTGAGGTGCCTGATATCCAGGCATTCTTTTACACATTGGTCCCTCCCTAGTCTCTGCTCCCAATGTGACTCATCCCAAATCTTTCTTCTTTGTCTCCTGTCTGTTCCTTCGGTCTCCACCCCAAGTTCTGAGTCCTTTGAATCCTTCTTTTCTATGGACTCATCTGACCTCTCCCCTTCTCCCCAGGCTGCTTCTCACCAGGACGAGCCAGGTCCCAATTCTTACTTAGCCTCTGCTCCCCCACCCTAAAATCCTTTTATCACCTCCCCTCCTCACACCCGGTACGGCTTACAGTTTCATTCCACGACTAGCTCTCCCCCACCTGCCCAACAATTTCCTCTTAAAGAGATAGCTGACCATCCTGACTTCATCAGAGCAGGCTGGTGCCTGGCCTTCCTGGCATGAGTGGGTGTTCTGACAGGCCCCCAGTTTGTCCCATCTGCACTGCCAAGAGGTCTCCAGGTGGCCAGAGGAGCAAAGTTGCCTTCCAAGTGCCTGTTGGTGCCTGGGAGAACACAGCAGGAGCGTCGTGCGGCCCACAGAGCAGTGCATGGCGATTCCAGGTGCTGAACAACTCCCCTTGACCCTTGGGCCTGCATCAGACTCCCGGCTGCAGAATCAGAAGCTGAGTCCAGGCAACCGCTCGGCCACTCCCGGTTGCTCCTCTCTGGACACCCAGTTACTAAAGTCAGCAAAGAAGATGTGGTAATCACCGCCTGATCTCCACACGGTGAACACAACACTCTCACTAACACCTCCTTGACCAGTCTTCAGCACTGGGGGTGGACAGGCAGGTTTTCTGTGTTTACCAGAATTGCACAGGCTAAGCACAAACATGGAACCAAAGTTCCAGGTGAGGAAACCTCACTCGCAGAAGCCCAGGCTGCATCCTACCAGGTGATGCAGCCCGCCTAGGCTGTGGGTGCCAGGAGCTGAGTGCTAGGGACTCGTCATGAGTGGGAATCCCCATATTCCTGTCACTGCTGTCAAACAGAAGGTAAACAGTCTTATGAATGTATTTCCTTAGGAAAACTCGTACAAACTTTTATTAGGATATCTATTTATTTAATACTGAACTTTGGCCTACTTTGTGATAAGACTATAAACAAATTGAGGAAATCACTATTTCTCACTTCTATACTTTCTCAAAAAATAATTTTGCTACAGAGTTCAGTATACTGTGTACTATTGATCTTCTATTGTGAAAGCAAAGCATTTCATCAAAACAAAATGTTTTAAATTATGAGTGAAAATTGTGTATGTTAATTTTGCAGCTGTAATATTAATCAAACTTTGTGTAATTCTAATCACAAAATGATGTGCCTTAAATGCCCCTCCAGCTGTGGGTTGGCAGTGTCCAGACAGGGACACTGAAATCCTGAACGATTGCTAGACCAATTCTATTAAAAACATTTCGCTTCCTTCCTTCCTTCCTTCCTTCCTTCCTTCCTTCCTTCCTTCCTTCCTTCCTTCCTTCCTTCCCTCTTCCTTCTTTCTTTTTCTTTTCTTCCCTCTGTGGCCCAGGCTGGAGTACACTCAGCTCGCTGCAGACTCCCTGCGTCCGGCTCCCGTGATTCTCCTGTCCTGGCCTGCGGGCTGCCTGCGATTGCCGGCGCGCGCCACCACCCCTCCCTGGTTTTTCTCCTTTGGCTGGAGGCGCGGTTTCGCCATGTCGGCCAGGCTGGTCTCCAGCTCCTGACCTCCGGTGGTCTGCCCGCCTCGGCCTCTAGAGGTGCTGGGACTGCAGACGGAGGCTTGCTCACTCGGTGCTCGGTGTTGCCCGGGCTGCAGTGCGGTGGCGTGGTCTTGGCTCGCTGCAGCCTCCGCCTCCCAGACGCCTGCCTTGGCCTCCCAGGGTGCTGGGATTGCAGCCTCTGCCCGGCCGCCGCCCTGTCTGGGAGGTGGGGAGCGTCTCTGCCTGGCCGCCCATCGTCTGGGTTATGAGGAGCTCCTCTGCCCGGCCGCCCCATCTGGGAGGTGAGGAGCACCTCTGCCCAGCCGCCACCCCGTCTAGGAAGTGAGGAACGTCTCTGCCTGGCCGCCCATCGTGTGGGATGTGAGCAGCGCCTCTGCCCGGCCACCACCCCATCTGGGAAGTAAGGAGCGCCTCTGCCCGGCTGCCCCGTCCAGGAAGTGAGGAGCGCCTCTGCCCGGCTGCCCCGTCCGGGAAGTGAGGAGCGCCTCTGCCTGGCCGCCCCGTCCGGGAAGTGAGGAGCACCTCTGCCTGGCCGCCCCGTCTGGGATGTGGGGAGCGCCTCTGTCCGGCCGCCCATCGTCTGGGATGTCAGGAGCGGCTCTGCCCGCCACCACCCCATCTGGGAAGTGAGGAGCGCCTCTGCCTGGCCGCCCCATCCGGGAAGTGAGGAGCGCATCTGCCCGGCCGCCCTGTCTGGGAAGTGAGGGGCGCCTCTGCCTGGTCGCCCCGTCTGGGATGTGGGGAGCGCCTCTGCCTGGCCGCCCCGTCTGGGAAGTGAGGAGCACCTCTGCCTGGCCGCCCCGTCTGGGATGTGGGGAGCGCCTCTGCCCGGCTGCCCTGTCTGGGAGGTCTACCACAGAGGCCAGAAGCAATGTGGGGGCTGGACGTGGTGGCTCACTCCTGTAGTCCCAGTACTCTGGGAGGCCGAGGCGGGTTGATCACTTGAGGCTAGGAGTTTGAGACCAGCCTGGCCAACATGGCAAAACATATGAAAAATACAACGACAAACTAACCAAGCAACCAAGCGACAACAAAACAGGTCTACCCTGGAGTCATACTCTAATTTTTTCTATTTTCCTCCCTTTCTGATCCTTTATCCCACTTTCTTTTTCTTCCTCTTCCTTCTCCTTCTTCTTTGTCAAATAGAGGATTGAGTTATTATCATTGATCCATACAAAGTCCCTCTCTCATTTATTTTCTTTAATTCCCACCCCCCATTTCTATTCCCCGTCTTCCCATGTGCAACCTTCCTAATATGTTTGATATACATCTTTTTGTTTGTATGTACTTTTAGAAAATGTTTATTGTTTTGTGTGCAAAAATAAATAAATAAATAAATAAACATTTCAAGGCAAAAAAAAAAAAAGAGGTGGCTGGAGCTGAAGGCATAGTCAAGGTTAATGCTCCTTTTTCTTCATCTGACCTCTCCCAATCAGTTAGCATTTAGGCTGTTTTTCATCAAATATAAAAACCCAGCCCAGTTCATGGCCCGTTTGGCAACAATGCTTAGATGCTTTACCGCCCTAGACCCAGAGGGGCCAGAAGGCCGTCTTATTCTCAATATGCATTTTATTACCCAACCTGCTCCCGACATTAGAAAAAGCTCCAAAAATTAGATTCCAGTCCTCAAACCCCACAACAGGACTTAATTAACCTCGCCTTCAAGGTGTACAGTAATAGAGTAGAGGCAACATATTTCTGAGTTGCAATTACTTGCCTCCACTGTGAGAGAAGTCCCAGCCACATCTCCAGCACACAAGAACTTCAAAATGCCGAATCGCAGCGGCCAGGTGTTCCTCCAGGACCGCCTCCCCCAGGATCTTTCTTCAAGTGCTGGAAATCTGGTCACTGGGCCAAGGAATGCCTGCAGGCCGGGATTCCTCCTGAGCCATGTCCCATCTGTGCCGGACACTACTGGAAATCGGACTGTCCGACTCACCCAGCAGCCACTCCCAGAGCTGCTTGAACTCTGGCCCAAGACTCTCTAACTCCTTCCCAGATCTTCTTGGCTTAACGGCTGAAGACTGATGCCCAATCGCCTCAGAAGACTCTTGGACCATCACAGATGCTTTGGGTAACTCTTACAGTGAAGGGGAAGTCTGTCCCCTTCTTAATACGGAGGCTACCCACTCCACAATACCTTCTTTTCAAGGGCCTGTTTCCCTTGCCTCCGTAACTGTTGTGGGTATTGACAGCCAGGTTGCTAAACCTGTTAAAACTCCCCAACTCTGGTGCCAACTTGGACAACATTCTTTTATGCACTCTTTTTTAGTTATCCCTACTTGCCCAGCTCCCTTATTAGGTCAAGACATTTTAACCAAATTATCTGCTTCCCTGACTGTTCCTGGGCTACAGCCACACCTCATTGCCACCCTTTTTCCCAGTTCAAAGCCTCCTTGGCATCCTCCCCTTGTATCTCCCCACCTTAATCCACAAGTATGGGACACCTCTACTCCCTCCTTGGCAACCGATCATGCACCCCTTACCATCCCATTAAAACCTAATCACCCTTACCCTGCTCAACACCAATATCCCATCCCACAGCACACTTTAAAAGGATCCCACAGTACACTTTAAAAGGATTAAAGCCTGTTATCACTCGCCTGCTACAGCATGGCCTTCCAAAGCCTATAAACTCTCCTTACAATTCCCCCATTTTACCTGTCCAAAAACCAGGCAAGTCTTACAGGTTAGTTCAGGATCTGTGCCTTATCAACCAAATTGTCTTGCCTATCCACCCCAGAGTGCCAAACCCATATACTCTCCTATCCTCAATACCTCCCTCCACAACCCATTATTCTGTTCTAGATAAACCTAGCTGACCCCATAAATCCTAAATCCTTTCCCCACTCCCCTTTCCATTCCTTAAAAAACAGCCCTAAAAGCTGCTCCCACACTAGCTCTCCCTAACTCATCCCAACCCTTTTCATTACACACAGCCAAAGTGCAGGGCTGTGTGGTCGGAATTCTTACACAAGGGCCGGAACAACGCCCCGTAGCCTTTCTGTCCAAACAACTTGACCTTACTGTTTTAGCCTAGCCCTCATGTCTGTGTGTGGCGGCTGCCGCTGCTTTGATACTTTTAGAGGCCCTCAAAATCACATTATGCTCAACTCACTCTCTACAGTTCTCATAACTTCCAAAATCTATTTTCTTCCTCATACCTGGCACATATACTTTCCGCTCCCTGGCTCTTTCAGCTATACTCAACTCTTTTGAGATGGAGTCTCACTCCGTCTCCCAGGCTGGCGTGCAGTGGCAAAATCTCGGCTCACTGCAGCCTCCACTTCCCGGGTTCCAGCGATTCTCCCGCCTCAGCCTCTGGAGTAGCTGGGATTACAGGTGTGTGCCCCACACCCGGCTAATTTTTTGTATTTTTAGTAGAGATGGGGTTTCACCATGTTGGCCAGGCTGGTCTTGAACTCCTGACCTGAAGTGATCCTCCCATCTCGGCCTCCCAAAGTCCTGGGATTACAGGCATGAGCCACCATGCCCAGCCTATACTCACTCTTTGTTGAGTCTCCGACAATTACCATTGTTCCTGGCCCGGACTTCAATCCAGCCTCCCACATTATTCCTGATAACACACCTGACCCCCATGACTGTATCTCTCTGATCCACCTGACATTCACTCCATTTCCCCATATTTCCTTCTTTCCTGTTCCTCACCCTGATCACACTTGGCTTACTGATGGCAGTTCCACCAGGCCTAATCGCCACACACCAGCAAAGGCAGGCTATGCTATACTATCTTCCACATCTATCCTTATGGCTACCACTCTGCCCTGCTCATTGCCTTAACTCGGGCCCTCACTCTTGCAAAGGGACTACACGTCAATATTTATACTGACTCTAAATATGCCTTCCATATCCTGCACCACCATGCTGTCATATGGGCAGAAAGAGGTTTCCTCACTATGCAAGGGTCCTCCATCATTAATGCCTCTTTAATAAAAACTCTTCTCAAGGCTGCTTTACTTCCAAAGGAAGCAGGAGTCATTCACTGCAAGGGCCATCAAAAGGCATCAGATCCCATCAGGGCAACGCTTATGCTGATATGGTAGCTAAAGAGGAAGCTAGCATTCCAACTTCTGTCCCTCAGGGCCAGTTTTTCTCATTCTAATCGGTCACTCCCACCTACTCCCTCACTGAAACTTCCACGTATCAATCTCTTCCTACACAAGGCAAATGGTCTTGGGTCAAGGAAAATATCTCCTTCCAGCCTCACAGGCCCATTCTATTCTGTCATCATTTCATAACCTCTTCCATGTAGGTTACAAGCCGCTAGCCCATCTCTCAGAACCTCTCATTTCCTTTCCATCATGAAAATCTGTCCTCAAGAAAATCACTTCTCAGTGTTCCATTTACTATTCTACTATCCCTCAGGGATTGTTCAGGCCCCTTCCCTTCCCTACACATCAAGCTGGGGAATTTGCCCCTGCCCAGGACTGGCAAATTGACTTTACTGACATGCGCCGAGTCAGGAAACTAAAATACCTCTTGGTCTGGGTAGACACTTTCACTGGATGGGTAGAGGCCTTTCCCACAGGGTCTGAGAAGGCCACCACGGTCATTTCTTCCCTTCTGTCAGACATAATTCCTCCGTTTGGCCTTCCCACCTCTATACAGTGTGATAACAGACCGGCCTTTATTAGTCAAATCACCCAAGCAGTTTCTCAGGCTCTTGGTATTTAGTGGCTCCTGGTTTTACCTCAAATCGCCACCCTTAAGTCTCTCTTGAAGTGGACAGATCTTCAGTGGCAAGGTACCCTCCAATACTTTCACCCTAATGAAGTCCTATTCTTTACTTTTATACTCATTCTTATTCTGGTTCCCATTCTTATGCCACTCTCTACCTCTCCCCACCACACACTATCAGTCTCACTCTCTCCTAGCCCCGTTTATAATCCTTTTTTTTGTTTTGTTTTTTGAGATGGAGTCTTGCTCTTTCCCCCAGGCTGGAGTGCAGTGGTGTGATCTCTGCTCACTGAAAGCTCCGCCTCCTGGGTTCACACCATTCTCCTTCCTCAGCCTCCTGAGTAGCTGGGACTAGAGGTGCCCGCCACCATGCCCGGCTAATTTTTTGTATTTTTAGTAGAGATGGGGTTTCACCATGTTAGCCGGGATGGTCTCCATCTGACCTCGCGATTCGCCTGCCTCGGCCTCCCAAAGTGCTGGGATTACAGTCGTGAGCCACTATGCCGGCCCTCTAATCCTTCTTTAACAAACAATTGCTGGCTTTGCATTTCTCTTTCCTCCAAAATTGCCAAGGCCTCGACTTACTCACTGCTAAAAAAAAGAGGACTCTGTATATTTTTAAACAAAGAGTGTTGTTTTTACCTAAATCAATCTGGCCTGGTATATGACAACATAAAAAACTCAAGGATAGAGCCCAAAAATTCACCAACCAAGCAAATAATTATGCTGAACCCCCTTGGGCACTCCCTAATTAGATGTCCTGGGTCCTCCCAATTCTTAGTCCTTTAATACCTATTTTTCTCCTTCTCTTATTCAGACCTTGTGTCTTCCTTCCATTTAGTTTCTCAAGTCATACAAAACCGCATCCAGGCCATCAACAATCATTCTATAAGACAAATACTCATTCTAACAAGCCCACAATATCACCCCTTACCCCCAAATCTTTCTTCAGTTTAATCTCTCCCACTCTAGGTTCCCATGCCACCCCTAATCCCGCTCAAAGCAGCCCTGAGAAACATCACCCATTATCTCTCCATACCACCCCCAAAAATGTTTGCTGCCTCAACACTTCACCACTATTTTGTTTTGTTTTTCATATTAATATAAGAAGATAGGAGTGTCAGGCCTCTGAGTCCAAGCTAAGCCATCATATCCCCTGTGACCTGCACGTGTACATCCAGATGACCTGAAGCAACTGAAGATCCACAAAAGAAGTGAAAATAGCCTTAATTGATGACATTCCACCACTGTGATTTGTTCCTGACCCATCCTAACTGATACTATATATTATCCCCCAGCCCTTGAGAATGTACTTTGTACGCCTATCCCAAACCTATAAGAACTAATGATAATCCCATCACCCTTTGCTGACTCTCTTTTTGGACTCAGCCCACCTGCACCCAGGTGAAATAAACAGTCCTGTTGCTCACACAAAGCCTGTTTGGTGGTCTCTTCACACGGACGTGTGTGACACTACACTTGTTGAGTTTTAGTGTAGTATCAAAGAAGAATATCCACAATTATCTATTGAAATCCTCCTCCCTGTGGTGGTTCACACATATAATCCCAGCACTTTGGGAGGCCAAAGTGGACGGATCACTTGAGTCCAGGAATTCAAGACCAGCCTGGACAACATGGTGAAACTTCATCTTTACCAAAATACAAAAATTAGTTGGGCGTGGTGGCATGTGCATGTATTCCCAGCTACTTGGAAGGCTGAAGTGGGAGGATCGCTAGAGCCTGGGAGGCAGAGGTTGCAGTAAGCCAAGATTGGCCCACTGCACTCCAGCCTGGGTGACAGAGTGAGACCCTATCTCAAAAAAAAAAAAAAAAAAAATCCTCCTCCCTTTTCCAATTACATATTTGAATGAGATTAGATTTTCTTCATCTATTTCAACCGAACAACATATGGCAATAGATATGAGAATCCAGCTGTCTTCTATTAAGTCAGACATTAATGAGATTAGTAAAAATGTAAAATAACTCACATCTCACTAAATGTTTGTTTGCTTTGGAAAATAGTTATTTTCCTTTAAAAAAATTGTTATAATAGTAATAGGTTTTTATTGTTATTTTATGTTTTTTTTTTTGGAGACATCTCGTTCTGTTGTTCAGGCTTGAATGGAGTGGCCTGAACACAACTCACTGAAGCCTCAACTTCCCAGGCCTGAGCAATCCTCCTGCCTCAGCCTCCTAAGTAGCTGTGACCACAGGTGTGTGCCACCAAGCCCGGCTAATTTTTTAAATTTTTTTTGTAGATATGAGATCTCACTATGTTGTCCAGGCTGGTCTTGAACTCCTGGGCTCAAGCAATCTTCCCACCTCAGCCTCCCAAAGTGCTGGGATTACAGGCGTGAGCCACCACACCTCGCTGCTAGTATCTTTTGAAGCATTAAACTTCTTAATTTTCATGCAGTCCAGTTATCTATTTTTTATTTCGTTGCTTGTGCTTTTGGTGTCACATTAAAGAAGCCATTGTCTGTTTCAAGGTCACAAAGATTTACACTTAATTTTCTTTTAAGACTTTTATAATTACAGCTCTTACATTTAGGTCTTCGATCCCTTTTGATTTCATTTTTGTATGTAGTGTGAGGTACCTAAATAATTTTAAGGGTATAAAGAGGTTGAGAGCTAAATGTTTGAGAATCACTGCTTTAACTTCTCTCAGCCTCAGTTTTTTCAACTTTAAAATGATAACTGGCCGGGCTTGGTGGCTCATGCCTGTAATCCCAGCACTTTGGGAGGCTGAGGCAGGCAGATCATTTGATGCCAGGATAGTTCGCAACCAGCCTGGCCAACACAGTGAGACCCCATCTCTACTAAAAATACGGAAATTAGACAGGCAGGGTGGCACACGCCTGTAGTCCCGGTTACTTGGGAGGCTGAGGCAGGAGAATCACTTGAACCCAGGAGGCAGAGGTTGCAGTGAGCCAAGATTGCGCCACTGCACTCTAGCCTAGGCGACGGAGTGAGACTCCATCTCAAAAATTAAAAAATAAATAAATAAATAAAATGATAACTGTATTTGACTTACTACCTCATAGGGCAGCTATGAAGTACAAAGAGGTGGTATAAATGAAAGACATAATAAATTAAAGCACTATTAAAATGTAAGTGATCATTACTGCTATTATTTTTATGTATATGTTGTCTGTCCAACCTATTCAAAGATCCTTGGGTTTTTCCTTTTGTTCTACTGCCACAGCCCCTTCCTCATACTAGATCCTCAGTAAATATTTATGTGTGAACTGATAGATGCACTCAATCTTGCCTGTGTTGTCAGAGGTAAAAAGAGAAGTATTTACATTTTGGTAGTCACTCCCCAGCCACTTCCTGCTCTCAACTTATTAAGCCTAAAAAACTAATAATAATAAAAATAAAAAAAAACTTAAGTTTGTAGTCATCCAAGACTCATAGCTTTTTTCACTTGAACTGTTAAGCTAAGTCTTCCTCATCCTATGTTTGTGAAATTAATATTTTGAACATAAGCATGGGACTTTAAATATATCCCTGGTTGGCCAGGTGCGGTTGATCACACCTGTAATCTCAGCCCTTTGGGAGGCCGAGGCGGGTGGATCATTAAGTCAGGAGATTGAGACCATCCTGGCTAACACAGTGAAACTCCGTCTCTACTAAAAATACAAAAAATTAGCTGGGCAGGGTGGCATGCGCCTGTAGTCCCAGCTACTCGGGAGGCTGAGGCAGGAGAATGGCTTGAACCCAGGAGGCGGAGGTTGCAGTGAGCCGAGATCACGCCACTGCACTCCAGCCTGGGTGACAGAGCGAGACTCCATCTCAAAAAAAAAAAATATATATATATATATTTATATATATATTTATATATTTTATATATATATTTATATATTTATATATTAAAAAATATATATATATTTCCCTAGTAAATTTCATTTGTTAATTCTAACTTTGGAAACTATTGAGAGCTTTATGAATCCCAATTCAGTCTTCCAAGATATTAAATATCCCTTCTAGCTTTATTTAGTGGAAAATAGCATAAGCATGCCTTCTTTATCACAGATAAGAGGGCTGTCTAGGTCAGAGACAAGGACAAAGTGAAATGTTTTGTTTTGAACTAATCTGAAATGAGACATTCTTCTCCCTTGAGTGCTAAGCAGTGAGTGGATGAGCATGCCTGGTTTACCAAGGTCATTCCAGCTTTGTTCCCCAAACAGTTCCTTATTTATGTCATGGACCAGCCTTAGAATCAGAGCCAGTAGAATAGCCAGTGAAGCAAAAGGAAAAATATCGTAGAATTTGTTAGGTAAAGGTAATATTCTTTACAGAAAAAAAAAAAAAAAAAAAAAGCACAGCTAATAGTACCGCTGCCTTTTATCCTCAGTGAAGGCAAGAGAGTGAGGTGAAAGGGTAACAAACTATTTTGTTATCCAAGTGTTAAAAGACTTGGCAAGTGTGAGTGCTACCTAAGGCAGATGGACTCCAAGGCCATTCTAGCAATGAACAGAGGAAAACCTCAAGAAAGGAGCAGAAGGTGTGCTTAGAATCATGGGTTTTGGAATCAAGATGTTCAGTGGAATGTAAGGAAGAAAAAACACATTAGGATTGAGTCAGTCTGGTTTTGATATTTGTGATTTCAGTAGAAAAATCTTTAACTTGCCTAGAGAGAAGCAATCTAGTGTTAATGGGCTGCTGACTTGGGCTTCTAACAAGAGCCTGAAAGGGCAGATCCAGACTCAACCAATGTCTCCCTTCTGCTCTTGTCAGCACGCTTGTTTGAGTGCCAGGCTGGGGGAAGATTGGTGGGATACCACATAAGACAATGTCATAGAAATAGATTGGGGGTGGGGGCCTCCCAATGGGCTCTGTTCACTTGGAAAAGTCTCCTATAGTCTCTTTGTATTTTGTTCTTATTTTATATCTAAGTTATACTTGTACATGATTTAAAGAGTTAAATGGCCTTATAAGGCTTGTCCCCATCCCCCCCACTCCCCAACCCCTGCCACACGGCTTGTTTTGAAATAGCAGTGCCCCGGCCTCCTCTCCTCACCATTTTCAGCTCCTCAAAGGTAACCACTTTCAACTTCTCTTAATGGAACCTTCTGGCATTTACCTCTGTATCTCTAAATGACTTATCTCTAAAGGCTTATATGACTACATATTAAACATGTTTACATTATTTATGAACTTCTCAACAGAGAAGATGAGAATTTTATCTTTTTCACCATCACCAGTGCCACCACTACCACATCCTCACTCATTCACATGATATCTGCATGCTTCACTTTCTCTGTCCTCTCAATACACTTGTGTTGTAAAAAATTCGGTTAATTAAATAGTGTTGGCTGGGCGTGGTGGCTCACACCTGTAATCCCAGCACTTTGGGAGGCTGAGGCAGGTGGATCACAGTGGTCAGGAGCTCAAGACCAGCCTGGCCAAGATGGTGAAACCCCGTCTCTACTAAAAATACAAAAATTAGCCGGGCGTGGTGGCGGTGCCTGTAATCCCAGCTACTAGGGAGGCTGAGGCAGAGAACTCTTTGAACTCGGGGAGCGGAGGTTGCAGTGAGCTGAGATCACGCCACTGCACTCTAGCCTGGGAGTCAGAGCAAGACTCTGTCTCAAAAAAAAAAAACAAAAAGTCAGTGTTTATACTGCTGTGACTGTGCAAATATTGTTCACAAATAAGCCAAGCAATGTACCCAAGTAAGCCGAGTAATGTTTCTCTCTTGCATAACTTTTTGTGTTTTTTGGACCTAATAGTTGTATTTTTCTATGTACTTATTATATTAATTTAACTCAACCTCCGCCCCAGTTGTCTACATCTCTTCTCAATACACTTGGTCACATCAGATATTTTTTCAATTTCATTTTCTTGAAGAAATCTCTCCTGGAGCCCCCTCACATGCTCCAATCTGGACTGGTTACTCTCTCAACCTGTTGCATACATAATTTTTGTCCTGGGAATTCTCTTCAGCCTTGTTCTCTCCTGTGTTAGATCCCCTGTTCCTGGATCCTTTGTGTTCCTCTTTCTTGATTTACTCCCTTGATTTGGATAAACCCATTCTATTTTTTTTTTTTTTGAGACAGAGTCTCACTATGTTGTCCAGGCTGGAGTGTGCTGTGCTGGCGTGATCTCGGCTCACTGTAACCTCAGCCTCCCAGGTTCAAGTGATTCTCGTGCCTCAACCTGTAGCTGGAACTACAGGCATACACTACCATGCTGGGCTAATTTTTGCATTTTTAGTAGAGACGGGGTTTCACAGTGTTGGCCAGGCTGGTCTCAAGCTCCTGGCCTGAAGTGATCCATCTGCCTCTGCCTCCCAAATTGCTGGGATTAGAGGCGTGGGCCCCCGCGCCCAGCTGAGAAACTCATTCTTTATTAGTCTTGTGAAAAAGGCATATTTTAAAGATATTCTCTTTGTTCTTGGTTTCCCAAAATTTCATGATGATGTGCTTTGGTATGGATCCATTTTCATCCAGTATCAAAGACATTTCCTAGTCCGTTTCAATCTAGAAATGTTTTTCCTTCGTTTCTGAGGATGTTTTTTGATTAATTGATGATTTCATCTTCCTCTTCCATTTTCTTTGTTCTGTCTCTTGAATCTTCAGAATTGATTCTCTATTTTTAAAAATTCCTATATTATTTTCCATGCCTTTTGCTTTTGTTTGGCTTTTTAGATTCCCTGAACTTCATCTTACAAACCTTCTATTGAGTTAAGTTTTTTTTGTTTTGTTTTTTGGTTTTTTTTTGAGATGGAGTTTCGCTCTTGTTGCCCAGGCTGGAGTGTAGTGGCACGATCTTGGCTCACTGCAACCTCCACCTCCCAGGTTCAAGTGATTCTGCTGCCTCAGCCTCCCGAGTAGCTGGGATTACAGATGCCTGCCACCTCGCCCAGCTAAGTTTTGTATTTTTAGTAGAGACGGGTTTCACCATGTTGGCCAGGCTGGTCTTGAACTCCTGACCTCAGATGATCCACCCGCCTCGGCCTCCCAAAGTGCTGAGATTACAGGCGTGAGCCACCACACCCAGCCCTATTGAGTTTTTAAGACCTGTTATCATACTTTAATTTCCAAAGATTCTGCTAGAATGTTTCTTTTTTACTGTATCTTGTCTGCTTCTATGGATGCAATATTTTCTGGGTTTTGTGTTTTGTTTTGTTTTTAGAGGCAGGGTATTGCTTTATTGCCCAGGCTGATCTTGAATTCCTAGCTTAGAAAGAGAGAGAGAAATGCAGAATCAGGAGTAATGGGCAGGTGGTAGGCCGCAGTATTTAACAGAATGATCAGGCTGGGCGTGGTGGCTCATGTCTGTATTCCCAGCACTTTGGGAGGCTAAGGCAGGCAGATCATTTGTGGTCAGTTCGAGACCAGCCTGGCCAACATGGTGAAACCCATATCTACTAGTAATACAAAAATTAGCTGGGTATGGTGGCAGGTGCCTGTAATCCCAGCTGCTCGGGAGGCTGAGGCAGGAGAAGCGCTGGAATCTGGGAGGTGGAGGTTGCAGTGAGCCGAGATCATGCCACAGCACTCCAGCCTGGGTGACAGAGTGAAACTGAGTCTCAATAATAATAATAATAATAATAATAATAATAATAATAGTAATAATAGAATGATCAAAGTAAGTATCATTGAAGAAGTAAAATTTGAGCAAAGATTTGAGGGAACTGCAACTGTAAATATATATATTTCTATTATTTTTTGTTTGTTTCTATTTTCAGTTTTCTTTAAAATATATATATGTCTGGCCGGATGCCGTGGCTCACCCCTGTAATCCCAGTGCTTTGAGAGGCTGAGGCAGGTGGATCATGAGGTCAGGAGTTCAAGACCAGCCTGGCCAACATGGTGAAACCCCATTTCTACTAAAAAAAAAAAAAATACAAAAATTAGTTGGACATGGTGGCAGGCACCTGTAATCCCAGCTACTCGGGAGACTGAGGCAGGAGAATCACTTGACCCCAAGAGGTGGAGGTTGCAGTGAGCCGAGATTGTGCCATTGCATTCCAGCCTGGACAATAGAGCAAGACTCTGTCTCAAAAAAAAAAAATTTTTTTTTTTTAAAGAAGAAGGAAAAAATATATAACTTTTGTTTGTTTGTTTGTTTGTTTGTTTGTTGTTTCTGAGACAGGGTCTCACTCTGTTATCCAGGCTGGAGTGCAGTGGCACCATCAGGGCTCACTGCAGCCTCCACCTCCCGGGCTCAAGTGATCTTCCCACCTCAACCCCCTGAGTAGCTGGGACTACAGGTGCATGCCACCACACCTGGCTAATTTTTTTTTTTTTTTTTTAAGTAGAGATGGGGTTTTGCCATGTTGCCCAGGTTAGTCTTGAACTTCTGGACTCAAGCAATCCACCTACCTTGGCCTGCCAAAGTGCTGGGATTACAGGCATGAGCCACCACACACACCCGTCTTTAAATGGTCTTTTAATTTTTTAATTTTAATTTTAATTTTTTTTGAGATGGAGTCTCACTCTGTCGCCCAGGCTGGAGTGCAGTGGTGTGATCTTGGCTCACTGCAAGCTCTGCCCCCCCAGTTCACACCATTCTCCTGCCTCAGCCTCCCGAGTAGCTGGGACTACAGGCGCCCACCACTACGCCCAGCTAATTTTTTTTTGTATTTTTAGTAGAGACGGGGTTTCACCATGTTAGCCAGGATGGTCTCGATCTCCTGACCTCATGATCCTCCTGCCTCGGCCTCTCAAAGTGCTGGGATTACAGGCATGAGCCACCGTGCCCAGCCTTTTAAACGGTCTTTTTATATGTAGTGTAAATACTTTGTTGCGTTGATGAATCTGTTGAACATTATACATCTTTATAAGTGTTTTTTTTTCTTTTTTTATAGCCAGTCAAATTAGTGGTGAGGGTTTGTATACCATTTTAATGACACTAATGTTAATAAGTTCTGATAACCCACTAAAATGGAACCAGCTTCTTTTTAAAATAATAATTTTTTAAATTTTTTGTAGAGTTGGGTTTCACTTTGTTGCCCAGGCTGGTCTCAAACTGCTGGCTTCAAGCGATCCTCTTGCACTGGTCTCCCAAAGTGCTGGGATTATAAGTGTGAGCCAGAGTGCCTGGTCTATAAATGTTTTAAAACAGTTGGAGAGGCAGGGTGCAGTGGCTCATGCCTGTAATCCCAGCACTTTGGGAGGCCGAGGTGGATGGATCACTTGAGGCCAGGAGTTCGAGACCAGCCTGGCCAAAATGGTGAAACCGTGTCTCTACCAAAAATACAAAAAAAATTTAGCTGGGCATTGTGGCACGTGCCTGTAATCCCAGCTACTCGGGAGGCTGAGGTAGGAGAATCACTTGAACCCAGGAGGTGGAGATTGCAGTGAGCCGAGATCACGCCACTGCACTCCAGCCTGGTTGACAAGAGTGAGACCCTGTCCCAAAAAAAAAAAAAAAAAAAAGCTGGGCGCGGCGGCTCATGCCTGTAATCCCAGCACTTTGGGAGGCCGAGGTGGGCGGATCACAAGGTCAAGAGTTCCAGACCAGCCTGGCCAACATGATGAAACCCCATCTCTACCAAAAATATAAAAAATTAACCAGGTGTGGTGGCACGCACCTGTAATCCCAGCTACTCGGGAGGCTGAGGCAGGAGAATTGCTTGAACCTGGGAGGCAGAAGTTGTAGTGAGCCAAGATCATGCCACTGCACTCCAGCCTGGGCAACAGAGCAAGACTCTATCTCAAAAAAAAAAAAAACAAAAACAACAGTTGGAGAAATTTATTTGGCAGAGTGGAGGAGGCCAGTGGGGCTGAGGACAATCCTGATTCCTTCCTGCCATATCAACAACTGGCAAAGAGTATCTTCAACTCCATGGATTTTTATTTTGCCTACTGATACATTCAATTACAAAGACATTTTATTTTATTTTATTTATTATTTATTTTTGAAACGGAGTCTCGCTCTGTTGCCCAGGCTAGAGTGCAGTGGCATGATCTTGGCTCACTGCAACTTCCATCTCCCGAGTTCAAGCAATTCTTCTGCCTCAGCCTCCCGAGTAGCTGGGATTATAGGCGCATGCCACCAGGCCTGGCTAATTTTTGTATTTTTAGTAGAGATGGGGTTTTGCCATGTTTGCCAGGCTGGTCTCGAACTCCTGACCTCAGGTGATCTTTTTGCCTCGGCCTTCCAAAGTGCTGGGATTACAGGCATGAGCCACCGCGCCCAGCCCAAAGACATTTTAAAACAAATATAATTCTAACTCAAAACCTCCAAGCCCAAGCCCCTTACATTTAGCCCTTATTCCTAGATTTCAAATAAATTTAATTAAATTTGTCCTTCTCACTTGTCTAATGTGAGTACTAGGTGAATTGTGAATATGTAGAATCTACTTTCTTTTTATTTGTTTAATTTTTCTTTTGTTTTTATATTTTTTCGTTCATTTATTTAATTTTCTTTATTTCTATTTTATTTATGACACTTGTTAAAGAATTGCCTTCTCTCCAGTTTGATAGATTGAGAGATTCAGACCAAGGGCCTCTTGCCCTCTTTTTGCCTCTTCACTACCAGACTAATTTGGGTGAGGGAGTCAGGGGAAAGTGCAAGCCTGGAACCTTCTATGTTAATAATATTTTTTTGCATACTATGTATATAATACAAAAGACCCATATACCCTCCACCCAGTTTAACAGAATCAAGGCCCTTATGTAAACTTCTCTGATTACATCTCCTTCCCTACTGTCCTACATTTGGTATTCATCTTGCCCAGGTATTTCTTTTTTCTTTTCTTTTTTTTTTTTTTTTTTTTTTTTTTTTTTTGAGATGGGATCTTGCTCTGTCACCCAGGCTGGAGTGCAGTGGCACGATCTCCACTCACTGCAACCTCTGCCTCCTGGGTTCAAGCAATTCTCCTGCCTCAGCCTCCCAAGTAGCTGGGATTACAGGTGCCCGCCACCACACCTGGCTAATTTTGTATTTTTAGTAGAGACAGGGTTTCACCATGTTGGCCAGACTGGTCTCAAACTCCTGACCTCAGGTGATCCCCCTGCCTCAGCCTCCCAAAGTGCTGGGATTACAGGCGTGAGCCACCATGCCCGGCCAGGCATTTCTTTATATACACATATATATCTTTTTATTTATTTATTTTTTTGAGACACGGTCTCACTCTGTGGCCCAGTCTGAAGTGCAGTGGCATGATCTCAGCTCACTGCAACCTCTGCCTCCCAAGTTCAAGTGATTATCATGCCTCAGCCTCCCAAGTAGCTGAGACTACAGGTGCGTGCCACCGCACCTGGCTAATTTTTGTATTTTTTGGTAGAGACGGGGTTTCACCATGTTTGGCCAGGCTGGTCTCGAACTCTTGACCTCAAGTGATCCGCCCGCCTCAGCCTCCCAAAGTGTTGAGATTACAGGCGTGAGCCAATGGGCCCAGCCTTTATATTTGTATCTTTATAAATACATAAATATTATATATATATATATATATATATATATATATATATATATATTCCTAAATAATACATAGTACTGTTTGCCAGTATTTTAACCTTTATACAAAGATAAGAGGGGCTGGGCGCGGTGGCTCACGCCTGTAATCTCAGCACTTTGGGAGGCCACGGCGGGTGGATCACCTGAGGTCAGGAGTTCCAGTTCAACCTGGCTAACATGGTGAAAACCTGTCTCTACTAAAAATACAAAAATTAGCCGGGCGTGGTGGCGGGCGCCTGTAGTCCTAGCTACTCAGGAAGCGGAGGCAAGAGAATTGCTTGAACCTGGGAGGCGGAGGTTTCAGTGAGCCGAGATCGCACCACTGCACTCCAGCCTGGGTAACAGAGCCAGACTCCGTCTCAAAAAAAAAAAAAAAAAAAAAGAGGAATTCTCCTGCAGTCTTGGGTTTTTTTTTTTCCTCCACTCAATATTATACTTTATTTACCCACATTGATATATGTATCTCTAGTTATTCATCTGTTCTGTTCATGGACATTGAATTTATTTCTAGCTTTTTGCTATAAATATTTTGTATCTGTCTCCTTTGTATACATGTGCAAGAGTCTCCCCAGAATTGAAATTTCTGGGCCACAGGATATGAGCATTAGACTTGATTAGATACTGATAAATAGTTCTCCAAAATGGTTGTGCCAACTTAGCAGTCTCATCAGCAGTGTATGAGTTTCCACTCCTCCACTTCTTTACCAACACTTGATATCATCAGACCTACTTTCCAACCTACTTTTGTAGCTTAATTCCCACTGCTTTTCTGCATGAATCTTTGATTCCAGCTGTATTGTAGTACTTGCTCCCCCTTGAACACATTCTATAATTGATTCCCCTACTCCCTCAAGTATTTATACATGTCAGAAGCCCTGCTAAGTGCTAGGAAAACAAAGATGAAAGTACACAGTTCTTGCCCTAAAGGAGTTTATAATTTATTGCAGTGACAGGCAAACAACAGTTATGATATATTAATAACTGTTCCAGTGAAGGTGCTTACAAATTACAGAAAGCAAGAAGGCAGAAGGAGTCTATCTCCATTTGGAACAGCTAAGGAAAAAGGGGAGAGAGTCAGAGAAGACTTCACAGAGGAGGAAGTTTGACCATGTTTTCCCCCATGTAGTTACCTCTGCCTGGATGATCCTTCCCTCTGCTTTTGCCCTACTTGTGCCAGCTCAAAGGCTAGCTCCCTACATACTGTCCCAATCACTCCAGGAAAGTACTTTGCACTTTTCTTATATCCTGTCTTACATAATATCCTGGATATTTATACATGCATATCTTACTTCCTCTACTAAATTATAAGCTTAATGGAAGATGTTGCCCTCTTATATGCCTGTATATCTCCCATAAAGGCCAGGCATGGTGGCTCACACCTATAATCCCAGTACTTTGGGAGACTGAGGTGGGAGGATCACTTGAGGCCAGGGGTCAGAGACCAGCCTGGGAAACATAATGAGATACCCATCTCAACAAAAAATTTAAAAATTAGCCAGATGTGGTGGTGTGTGGCTGTAGTCCTAGCTATTCAGGAGGTTGAGGTAGGAGGATCGCTTGAGCCCAAGGGCTCAAGGATGCAGTAAGCTATGACCACAGTGCTGCACTCCAGCCTGGGCAACAGACCAAGACTCTGTCTCTAAAAATTAAATTAAATTAAAACAAAACAATAGGCCAGGTGCACTGGCTCATGCCTGTAATCCCAGCACTTGGGAGGCCGAGGCAGACGGATCACCTGAGGTCAGGAGTTTGAGACCAGCCTAGCCAACATGGTGAAACCCCATCTGTACTAAAAATACAAAAATTGGCTGGGCATGGTGGTGTGCACCTATAATCCCAGCTACTCAGGAAGCTGAGGCAGGAGAATCACTTGAACTTATGAGGCAGAGGTTGCAGTGAGCCGAGGTCATGCCACTGCACTCCAGCCTGGGCAACAGAGTGAGACTCCATCTCAAAAAATAAAAATAGAAACAATATCTCCCATACAGCTTAGAATACTGATGACACACAGTGTGTATTCATTCAGTAATTACTTGTAGAATGAAAGATGAAAACAAACAAGGGAGGGCTACATCATTGGTTCCCATTCTCCCAGGCGCTTGACCCTTCAAACATTTTAAGCAATTGCTAATTTGGGCTGCTATTTACTATTGCCAATGTAACAGGAAGACTTTAAGAAAACAACTCTTTTAAAAGTCATCTACCCTATTCATTTGGTACAAGAAAACATGTTATGTAACATTATAAAATCTAGCCAATAGGCCAGGCGTGTTGGCTCATGCCTGTAATCCCAGCACTTTGGGAAGCCAAGGCAGGCATATTACTTAAGGTCAGGAGTTCAAGACCAGCCTGGCCAACATAGAGAAACCCCGTCTCTACTAAAAATACAAAAATTAGCTGGGTGTGGTGGCGTGCACCTGTAGTCCAAGCTATTGGGGAGGCTAAGACAGGAGAATCGCTTGAACCCGGGAGGCAGAGGTTCACAGTGAGCCCAGCTCGCACCACTGCATTCCAGCCTGGGCCACAGAGCAAGACCCCATCATACACACACCAATACACACACACACACACACACATACAATTTAGTCAATCTTGAGGGCTTGCTCTAGTATTCTGTTTCCTGCTTCTTTAACAGACTCTACATTCCCATTTTAAAAGATCTTGCCAACATTAATTAATTAGCACTCTATCATCAGCAGAAGGTAAAATATTGCATATTTATCTGGTATATAGAGAAATGAGGTAGGAAGCAATTGAGGACTTGGAAGCTGGTAGTTCATACACTCCTTCTATAATGAGTCTTCCCCTTTCTAACAGTAGAGGTTAATAAAATGCTATCTGATTTGAGCTTAATTTTTTTAAGGCAGTGTCTTACTCTGCTTACTCTGTTGCCTGGGCTAGAGTGCGTGACCATGGCTCACTGCAGTCTTGACCTCCTGGGCTCAAGTGATCCCCTCCATCTTCCTGGCTCAGCCTCCCGAAGAGCTGGGCTGCATGCCAGTTTGCCTGGCTAATTAAAACATTTTTTTTTTCTGTAGAGATGGGATATCCCTATGTTGCCCAGACTGGTCTCGAACTCCTGGGCTCAAGCAATCCTCATGCCTTGGCCTCCCAAAGTGCTGGGATTACAGGTGTGAGCCACTGTACCTGACCTGTTTTGAGCTTTTTAACATAAACAATGTCTTAATTTTAAAAAAGATTTTAGTAAGTGAACTCAAGTTACTTATCAGAGTTACAGGAAAAGTGTCATAGGCTTTCCTTAGACTTTGGGAGTATGGTTGAGAGCACAGAAGCTGATCCAGGGAGTTAGCAGTTGACCCGGCAATTTAATTAATACTTTTTATTGAATGCCTGCTATATGTCAGACAATTTTCTAAACTGAGCTCCCACCCCATGCTGAAATGGAGTTGGATTCTGCTCCAGGCCTGAAGGAAACAGGGTTTTTTTCATAGACTTCTATACATATCTACTTAATGACATTATCTATATCAGAAAGCTATGTAAAGTTAGGTGAAAATATTTTCTTTCTTTCTTTTTTTGTGACAGAGTCTCACTCTGTTGCCCAGACTGGAGCGCAGTGGCGTGATCTCGGCTCACTGCAATCTCTGCCACCCAGGTTCAAGCGATTCTCCTGCCTCAGCCTCCAGAGTATCTGAGATTACAGACATGTACCACCATGCCCGGCTAATTTTTTTGTATTTTTAGTAGAGACAGGGTTTTGCCACATTGGCCAGGCTGGTCTCAAACTCCTAACCTCAAGTGATTCACCCACCTCGGCCTCCCAAAGTGCTGGGATTACAGGCATGAGCCACCATGCTCGGCCAATCCCGTGTGTTTAAAGCTAGCCTGCAACCTTCCCAGATTTAAAGTCAGCAAAGAGACCAGATACCAAGGACATCCCTTGGATTCTTTGTTGCCACCTGGTCACACCAGTGACCTAAACATATCTCATCTGTGGAAGCTGGGTTTGGAATAAAAATCTAACAGGTGTACCTGAGAAGCCCTCACAAAGAGGTGCAATAGGAAATAGTGATCTCTCACTAAGGAAAAAAAGAGACAAGTATTTGCGTATCCTAGTAACAATCTTTTGATTTCCTTCAGGAGAGAAATTCCATTTTCATCTAGCCTTGGGATTCAGATGAAGGATTCTAGGGGAAAAAAGATTCTCTTAATGAATACTCTGCAATAATAACTGCAATTATTTATTTATTTATTTTTGAGACGGAGTCTCGCTCTGTCGCCCAGGCTGGAGTGTAGTGGAGCGATCTCAGCTTACTGCAACCTCTGCCTTTCGGATTGAAGCGATTCTCCCGCTTCAGCTTCATGAGTAGCTGGGATTACAGGTGCCCGCCACCACACCGGCTAATTTTTGTATTTTTAGTAGAGACGGGGTTTCACCATGTTGGCCAGGCTGGTCTTGAACTCCCGGCCTCAAGTGATTAGCCCACCTCAGACTCCCAAAGTGCTGGGATTACAGGTGTGAGCCACTGCACTCGGCCACAACTGCAATTTAAAAAATTTTCCTTAAACATTTCACAGAAAAGCTCTTTTTGCAAGGATTTAATTACCACAAGGATCAGGAGGAAATGCACAGGAATTTACTCATTTTACTCTCAGGTTGAGGACCACTATACACTATCTATGAATGTGTTTCCAAACTTCAAGATGAGGATGATACCTTCCTCAGTTACTGGAATTCTATGAAGAAAGCGAACCCATTCATGGACACTTTATTCAATGAGGGACTTTATAAAGATGTCAGTTGGGATAAGGAGGATAGTGAGTCTCCCCAGCCAGGTAGCCAGGTGTAGGCTCTACGACTCAGTAGTGACAGGCTGGTGCAGGCCAGGGGCAGGGGCAGAGTGACAGCTTATAGAGGACTAAATGGCAGCTGCCTCTGTTCCCACCAGTAGCTCTTCCTTTTCATTTTGTGAGACAGAAACTTCTCTGTCAGAGCTCTATGCCTTCATCCCACTCCACCCTCTGTTTGGGAAGAAATAGACACCAGACCCCTCATAGTCCTGTTCTTGGTATAACACTCAAGCGCTTGCCTTCAATTATCTTTGGCTTCAGAAATCTATTTCTGGCTGGGTGCAGTGGCTCACAGCTGTAATCCCAGCACTTTGGGAGGCCGAGGTGGGCGGATCACCTGAGGTCAGGAGTTTGAGACCAGCCTGACCAACATGGTGAAACCCCATCTCTACTAAAAATACAAAAATTAGCCGGGCACGGTGGCAGGTGCCTGTAATCCCAGCTACTCAGGAGGCTGAGGCTGGAGAATCACTTGAACCTGGGAGGCAGAGGTTGCAGTGAGCTGAGATTGCACCATTGCACTCCAGCCTGGGCAACAAGAGCGAAACTCCATCTCAAAAAAAAAAAAAAAAAAGAGGGTGGAGCCAAGATGGCCAAATAGGAACAGCTCCAGTCTACAGCTCCCAGCATGAGCGACACAGAAGATGGGTGATTTCTGCATTTCCAACTGAGGTACTGGGTTCATCTCACTGGGGAGTGTCGGACAGTGGGTGCAGGACAGTGGGTGCAGTGCACTGAGCATGAGCCAAAGCAGGGCGAGGCATCACCTCACATGGGAAGTGCAGGGGGTCAGGGAATTCCCTTTCCTAGTCAAAGAAAGGAGTGACAGACGGCACCTGGAAAATTGGCTTACTCCAACCCTAATACTGCAATTTTCCGATGGTCATGGCAGATGGCACACCAGGAGATTATATCCCGCACCTGGCTCGGAGGATCCTATGCCCGCTCATTGGTGGCATAGCAGTCGGAGATCAAACTGCAAGGCGGCAGCGAGGCTGGGGGAGGGGCGCCCGCCATTGCCAAGGCTTGAGTAGGTAAACAAAGCGGCCGGGAAGCTCGAACTGGGTAGAGCCCACCCCAGCTCAGGGAGGCCCACCTGCCTCTGTAGACTCCATGTCTGGGGGCAGGGCATAGCCAAACAAAGGCAGCAGAAACCTCTGCAGACTTAAATGTCTCTGACAGCTTTGAAGAGAGTAGTGGTTCTCCCAGCACGCAGCTTGAGATCTGAGTATGGACAGACTGCCTCCTCAAGTGGGTCCCTGACCCATGAGTAGCCTAACTGGGAGGCACCCCCCAGTAGGGGCAGACTGACACCTCACACGGCTGGGTACTCCTCTGAGACAAAACTTCCAGAGGAACGATCAGGCAGCAACATTTGCTGTTCACCAATATCCGCTGTTCTGCAGCCTCCGCTGCTGATACCCAGGCAAACAGGGTCTGGAGTGGACCGCCAGCAAACTCCAACAGACCTGCAGCTAAGGGTCCTGACTGTTAGAAGGAAAACTAACAAACAGATAGGACATCCACACCAAAACCTCATCTGTACGTCACCATCATCAAAGACCAAAGGTAGATAAAACCACAAAGATGGGGAAAAAACAGAGCAGAAAAACTGGAAACTCTAAAAATGAGAGTTCCTCTCCTCCTCCAAAGGAATGCAGCTCCTCACCAGCAATGGAACAAAGCTGGATGGAGAATCACATGACTTTGATGAGTTGAGAGAAGAAGGCTTCAGATGACCAAACTAGTCTGAGCTAAAGGAGGAAGTTCGAACCCATGGCAAAGAAGTTAAAAACCTTGAAAAAAAATTAGATGAATGACTAACTAGAATAACCAATGCAGAGAAGTCCTTAAAGGACCTGATGGAGCTGAAAACCATGGCACAAGAACTACGTGACAAATGCACAAGCCTCAGTAGCCGATTCGATCAACTGGAAGAAGGGTATCAGTGATGGAAGATCAAATGAATGAAATGAAGTGAGAAGAGAAGTCTAGAGAAAAAAGAATAAAAAAGAAACGAACAAAGCCTCCAAGAAATATAGGACTATGTGAAAAGACCAAATCTACGTCTGATTGGTGTACCTGAAAGTGACGGGGAGAATAGAACCAAGTTGGAAAACACTCTGCAGGATATTATCCAGGAGAACTTCCCCAATCTAGCAAGTCAGGCCAACATTCAAATTAAGGAAATACAGAGAATGCCACAAAGATACTCCTTGAAAAGAGCAACTCCAAGACACATAATTGTCAGATTCACCAAAGTTGAAATGAAGGAAAAAATGTTAAGGGCAGCCAGAGAGAAAGGTTGGGTTACCCACAAAGGGAAGCCCATCAGACTAACAGCAGATCTCTCAGCAGAAACTCTACAAGCCAGAAGCAAGGGGGGGCCAATATTCAACATTCTTAAAGAAAAGAATTTTCAACCCAGAATTTCATATCCAGCCAAACTAAGCTTCATAAGTGAAGGAGAAATAAAATACTTTACAGACAAGCAAACGCTGAGAGATTTTGTCACCACCAGGCCTGCCCTAAAAGAGCTCCTGAAGGAAGCACTAAACATGGAAAGGAACAACCAGTACCAGCCCCTGCAAAAACATGCCAAATGGTAAAGACCATTGAGGCTAGGAAGAAACTGCATCAACTAACGAGCAAAATAACCAGCTAACATCAAAATGACAGGATCAAATTCACACATAACAATATTAACCTTAAATGTAAATGGGCTAAATGCCCCAATTAAAAGACACAGACTGGCAAATTGGATAGAGTCAAGACCCATCAGTGTGCTGTTTTCAGGAAACCCATCTCACGTGCAGAGACATACATAGGCTCAAAATAAAGGGATGGAGGAAGATCTACCAAGCAAATGGAAAACAAAAAAAGGCAGGGGTTGCAATCCCAGTCTCTGATAAAACAGACTTTAAACCAACAAAGATCAAAAGAGACAAAGAAGGCCATTACATAATGGTAAAGGGATCAATTCAACAAGAAGAGCTAACTATCCTAAATATATATGCACCCAACACAGGAGCACCCAGATTCATAAAGCAAGTCCTTAGAGACCTACAAAGAGACTTAGACTCCCACACAATAATAATGGGAGACTTTAACACCCCACTGTCAACATTAGACAGATCAACGAGACAGAAAGTTAACAAGGATATCCAGGAATTGAACTCAGCTCTGCACCAAGCAGACCTAATAGACATCTACAGAACTCTCCACCCCAAATCAACAGAATATATATTCCTTTCAGCACCACATCACACTTATTCCAAAACTGACCACATAGTTGGAAGTAAACCACTCCTCAGCAAATGTAAAATAACAGAAATTATAACAAACTGTCTCTCAGACCACAGTGCAATCAAACTAGAACTCAGGATTAAGAAACTCACTCAAAACCACTCAACTACATGGAAACTGAACAACCTGCTCCTGAATGACTACTGGGTACATAACAAAATGAAGGCAGAAATAAAGATGTTATTTGAAACCAACGAGAACAAAGACACAACATACCAGAATCTCTGGAACACATTCAAAGCAGTGTGTAGAGGGAAATTTATAGCACTAAATGCCCACAAGAGAAAGCAGGAAAGATCTAAAATTGACACCCTAACATCACAATTAAAAGAACTAGAGAAGCAAGAGCAAACACATTCAAAAGCTAGCAGAAGGCAAGAAATAACTAAGATCAGAGCAGAACTGAAGGAAATAGAGACACAAAAAACCCTTCCAAAAATCAATGAGTCCAGGAGCTGGTTTTTTGAAAAGATCAACAAAATTGATAGACCACTAGCAAGACTAACAAAGAAGAAAAGAGGGAAGAATCAAATAGACACAATAAAAAATGATAGAGGGGATATCACCACCGATCCCACAGAAATATGAACTACCATCAGAGAATACTATAAACACCTCTACGCAAATAAACTAGAAAATCTAGAAGAAATGGATAAATTCCTCGACACATACAGCCTCCCAAGTCTAAACTAGGAAATAGTTGAATCTCTGAATAGACCAATAACAGGCTCTGAAATTGAGGCAATAATTAATAGCTTATGAACCAAAAAAAGTCCAGGACCAGATGGATTCACAGCCGAATTCTACCAGAGATACAAGGAGGAACTGGTACCATTCCTTCTGAAAGTATTCCAATCAATAGAAAAAGAGGGAATCCTCCCTAACTCATTTTATGAGGCCAGCATCATCCTGATACCAAAGCCTGGCAGAGACACAACAAAAAAAGAGAATTTTAGATCAATATCCCTGATGAACATTGATGCAAAAATCCTCAATAAAATACTGGCAAACCGAATCCAGTAGCACATCAAAAAGCTTATCCACCATGATCAATTTGGCTTCATCCCTGGGATGCAAGGCTGGTTCAACATATGCAAATCAATAAACATAATCCATCTTATAAACAGAACCAGCGACAAAAACCACATGATTATCTCAATAGATGCAGAAAAGGCCTTTGACAAAATTCAACAACCTTCATGCTAAAAACTCTCAATAAATTAGGTATTGATGGGAATAATACAAGCTATCTATGACAAACCCACAGCCAATATCATACTGAATGGGCAAAAACTGGCAGCACTCCCTTTGAAAACTGGCACAAGACAGGGATGCCCTCTCTCACCACTCCTATTCAACATAGTGTTGGAAGTTCTGGCCAGGGCAATTAGGCAGGAGAAGGAAATAAAGTGTCTTCAATTAGGAAAAGGGGAAGTCAAATTGTCCCTGTTTGCAGATGACATGATTGTATATCTAGAAAACCCCATTGTCTCAGCCCAAAATCTCCTTAAGCTGATAGGCAACTTCAGCAAAGTTCTCAGGATACAAAATCAATGTGCAAAAATCACAAGCATTCCTATACACCAATAACAGACAGAGAGCCAAATCATGAGTGAACTCCCATTCACAATTGCTTCAAAAAGAATAAAATACCTAGGAATACAACTTACAAGGGAGGTGAAGGACCTCTTCAAGGAGAACTACAAACCACTGCTAAACAAAATAAAAGAGGACACAAACAAATGGAAGAACATTCCATGCTCATGAGTAGGAAGAATCAATATTGTGAAAATGGCCATACTGCCCAAGGTAATTTATAGATTCAATGCCATCCCCATCAAGCTACCAATGACTTTCTTCAATGAATTGGAAAAAACTACTTTAAAGTTCATATGGAACCAAAAAAGAGCCTGCATTACCAAGTCAATCCTAAGCCAAAAGAACAAAGCTAGAGGCAAAACAGCATGGTACTGGTACCAAAACAGAGATATAGACTAATGGAACAGAACAGAGCCCTCAGAAATAATGCCACATATCTACAACCATCTGATCTTTGACAAACCTGACAAAAACAAGCAATGGGGAAAAGATTCCCTATTTAATAAATGGTGCTGGGAAAACTGGCTAGCCATATGTAGAAAGCTGAACCTGGATCCCTTCCTTACACCTTATACAAAAATTAATTCAAGATGGATTAAAGACTTACATGTTAGACCTAAAACCATAAAAACCCTAGAAGAAAACCTAGGCAATACCATTCAGGACATAGGCATGGGCAAGGACTTCATGTCTAAAACACCAAAAGCAATGGCAACAAAAGCCAAAATTGACAAATGAGATCTAATTAAACTAAAGAGCTTCTGCACAGCAAAAGAAACTACCATCAGAGTGAACAGGCAACCTACAGAATGGGAGAAAATTTTTGCAATCTACTCATCTGGCAAAGGGCTAATATCCAGAATCTACAATGAGCTCAAACAAATTTACAAGAAAAAAACAACCCCATCAACAAGTGGGTGAAGGATATGAACAGACACTTCTCAAAAGAAGACATTTATGCAGCCAAAAGACACATGAAAAAATGCTCATCATCATTGGCCATCAGAGAAATGCAAATCAAAACCACAGTGAGATACCATCTCACACCAGTTAGAATGGCCATCATTAAAAAGTCAGGAAACAACAGGTGCTGGAGAGGATGTGGAGAAATAGGAACACTTTTATACTGTTGGTGGGACTGTAAACTAGTTCAACCATTGTGGAAGTCAGTGTGGCGATTCCTCAGGGATCTAGAACTAGAAATACCATTCGACCCAGCCATCCCATTACTGGGTATACACCCAAAGGACTATAAATCATGCTGCTATAAAGACACATGCACACATATGTTTATTGCAGCACTATTCACAATAGCCAAGACTTGGACAACCCAAATGTCCAACAATGATAGACTGGATTAAGAAAATGTGGCACATATACACCATGGAATATTATGCAGCCATAAAAAATGATGAGTTCATGTCCTTTGTAGGGACATGGATGAAGCTGGAAACCACCATTCTCAGCAAACTATCGCAAGGACAAAAAACCAAACACCACATGTTCTCACTCATAGGTGGGAATTGAACAATGAGAACACATGGGCACAGGAAGGGGAACATCACACACCTGGGCCTGTTGTGGGTGGGGGGAGGGGGAGGGATAGCATTAGGAGATATACCTAATGCTAAATGACGAGTTAATGGGTGCAGGAAATCAACATGGCACATGTATACATATGTAACTAACCTGCACGTTGTGCACATGTACCCTAAAACTTAAAGTATAAAAAAAAAAAAAAGAAATCTCTATTTCTTTCTCCCCAGCCTGGTAATTAAATGAATAATTCAATAAAAGGAAAATATATTGATCAAGCTTTTTGTGACGGCAGTAAAAGGCATACTTTCCAAACTTTTGTATTCATCCAAACAAAGCTAATGCATTTTTTAAAATCCTATACTTTTTTTTCAGACCATCTCACTCTGTCGCCCAAGCTGGAGTGCAGTGGTGCAACCTCGGCTCATGCAACCTCCGCCTCCTGGGTTCAAGTGACTCTCATGCCTCAGCCTCCTGAGTAGCTGAGATTACAGGCACCTGCCACCATGCCAGGTTTATGTTTGTATTTTTAGTACAGACAGGGTTTCACTGTGTTGGCCAGGCTGGTCTCAAACTCTTGACCTCAAGTGTTCTGCCCACCTCAGCCTCTCAAAGTGTTGGGATTACAGACGTGAGCCGTCGCGCCCGGCCTAAAAATCCTATATTTGCAATCCATGTGACCACAACTGATTTAAACCCAGATGAAGATAAGGTATCAAAATAAACCTCAGGCAGGCTGAGCTGTGCCACAATTTTAACACTAACTGATGAAGGCAGGATGCTTCCTCTGCTCAGCTGAGCATCCTTTCTCCCAAACTCAAAAAACTAAAATCCTGGAATCTTAGAACTGGAAGTGACCCTTGTCTTTGTGACTGTCCCCGAGCTCTGCTACCCATGAGTTTTGCCTCCAAAATTGTCCCTTTTATATAAAGTAGGACTCTGCGCAGCCAGAATTTTTTGTGTTACCTCTTTGTAATCAGAGAGGGCACGACTGGCTGAGATTGTTGTCAGTATGTGGGTGTGGCTGGAAAAAAATACCCTCTGTGACCAATAGTTCTTTCTTCACTGTGCACAGCTTTCATACTGTTTCTCATGAATAAAACATATTCACATGACATTTTGTACTTTTCCTTCGTTATTCAGTTTATGCAGATAGCCATTTCCTTTGGATAGTAAGAGAAGTGTCAGCTCTGTGTGGTAAATGATTGAGAAAAAAAGAGTCATGAAGAAGCTATAGAACTTGCTTAAGAGCATGTGGTGGGACCCTCTTAGAAATGGGAAGAAAAGGCCCGAGGTCAGGAGTTCAAGACCAGCCTGGACAACATGGTGAAATCCTGTCTCTACTAAAAATACAAAAAAAAATTTTTTTTTTGTTGGGGGTGGTGGCATGTGCCTGTAACCCCAGCTACTCAGGAGGCTGAGGTACGAGAATCACTTGAACCCAGGAGGCAGAGGTTACAGTGAGATCATGCCATTGCACCCCAGCCTGGGCGATGAGTAAACTCCATCTCAAAAAAGCAAAACAAACCAAAACAAAAAAAGAAATGGGAAGAAAGGAAAAGTCCTGGCCAGGCATGGTAGGTCACACCTATAATACCAGCACTTTGAAGGACTGAGGCAGGAGAATCACTTGAGCACAGGAATTCAAGACCAGCCTGGGCAACATAGAGAGACCCCATCTCTAAATACATAAAACCTTTTTTTTTTTGAGATGGAGTCTTGCTTTTGTTGCCCAGGACGGAGTGCAGTGGTGTGATCTCGGCTCACTGCAATCTCTGCCTCCCGGGTTCAAGTGATTCTCCTGTCTCAGCCTCTCAAGCACCTGGGACTACAGGCATGCGCCACCATGCCCAGCTTTTTTTTTATTTTTAGTAGAGATGGGGTTTCACCACATTGGCCAGGATGGTCTTGATCTCTTGATCTGGTGATCCTCCCACCTCGGCCTCCCAAACTGCTGGGATTATAGGTGTGAGCCACCGCACCCAGCCCATAAAACATTTTTTAAAAACAAAAGCAAGCAAGAAAAAAGCAAAAGTCCTGGACTCTGGGTCTATAAACTAATTTGCTTTCTTCCTAAAAAGTCCGTTTACGTTCCAAGACAGAAGAAATTCCCAATAGCTTTCTTTTTCTGGAGCAAATAAATGGAAGATGGAAGGAGGGAAGACAGGAGAAAAAGAAAGAAGGGAGGAAAGGAGAGACAGAATCAGATTAGTTTCAATTCAGACTTTTCATAAAAATACAAATTTTGGCCAAATTTTGAAAATATCAAGCATCTGCCGAGCGTGGTGGCTCATGCCTGTTATCCCAGCCCTTTGGGAGGCTGAGGTGGGCTGATCACCTGAGGTCAGGAGTTCAGGACCAGCCTGGGCAACATGGTGAAACCCCATCTCTACTAAAAATACAAAACTTAGCTGGGCTGTGGTGGCACGCACCTGTAATCCCAGCTATTCAGGAGGCTGAGGCAGGAGAATCGCTTGAACTCGAGAGGCAGAGGTTGCAGTGAGCCGAGATCACATCACTGCACTCCAGCCTGGGTGACACAGGGAGACCCTGTCTCAAAAAAAAAAAAAAAAAAAAAAAAAGAAAGGAAAATGTGAAGCGTCAGTAAATTGAACATGATACCTTCATTTTTGTAGACCAAAGTGAATCACTTGGTGGATCACACAGCAGTTCTGATCAATCTGGATGGAGTTGAGACAATGACATGCCCATCCTTAAATGTGAAAGAGAGTGATGTCTCATTTAACCAGGTGGTGCCATCTCCAGTCACCGACCTTCTCTAAAGTGACTGCTTGGCACATACTTGTTGTTCCCATGGCCGAATTATTCCTGTGTCAACTTGACTTATGAAATGCTTATGAGGAGTATAACAAATATTGTAAAGGTGGGGCACAGTGGCTCACTCCTGTAATCCCAGCACTTTGGGAGGCTGAGGTGGGTGGATCACTTGAGGTCAGGAGTTCGAGACCAGCCGGACAAATGTGGTGAAACCCTGGCTCTACTGAAAATACAAAAAATTAGCCGGGTGTGGTGGTGGGCACCTGTAATCCCAGCTACTTGGGAGCAGAGGCAGGAGAATTGTTTGAACCTGGGAGGTGGAGGTCGCAGTGAGGCAAGATTGTGCCACCGCACTCCAGCCCGGGTGACAGAGCGAGGCTCCATCTCAAAAAAAAAAAAAAAAAAAAATTTGTAATGAAAGGCACAGACAGGTTAAGAGGGCTTTTTAAATTACACTTTCCTAATGTTTCTTTTCATGATGATAAGGTAGAAAACAAAGGTCGCCGTGAGGATTTTCAAACCACCATTTGCAGGAGCACAAAAGAACAAAGATGTGTTTAAATATTTAAAATTTTCAAATCGAGCTAACAAACAGTTAAATAAAATAACAGAAAGATATATTATTTCCCTTTCCCTTGACACATATGCCTTCATAACCTAGAAGGCTAGATTTGGGTTTAGAATTCTCAAGTTCCTGAGAGTCCCACACCAGAATGTGGTGGTGTGGGAAGAGCTGGCCCCAGCACCAGCCTCTAGACCCCTTCTCTCTCTACCCCAGCTCTGTCCACGCCAGGAGAGTTCTGATGCTCATTAATGTGAACTCTGCAGGTCCCATGTTTAAGTCTCAGTCACACAACAATCAAGCAGCCACCCCCTTGGGTCTAGTGAGGTGTGCACAGGGGGTACAGTACATCCTTGGGAGGACAGACCCAGGGAAGAGGTCCATGCAGGCTCTGGAAGTGGATCTGGGGATATTTGGGCAAGATATTTTGGGGTTCCAAGTTCCTAGTCTTTTGTGTGTGTCTGTGTGTGTGTGTGTGTGTGTGTGTGTGTTTGATGGAGTCTTGCTCTGTCACCCAGGCTCAATGGAGTGCAGTGGCACAATTTCATCTCACTGCAACCTCTGCCTCCCAGGTTCAAGTGACTCTCCTGCCTCAGCCTCCCAAGTAGCTGAGATTACAGGCCTGTGCCACCACGCCCAGCTAATTTTTGTATTTTTAGTAGAGATGGGTTTCAGCATGTTGGCCAGGCTGGTCTTGAACTGCTGACGTCAGGGGATCCATCCACCTCGGCCTCCCAAAGGGCTGGAATTACAGATGTGAGCCACTGCACCTGGCCTCTATTTGTTAATTTTTAATATCAATTGTAGATGTTATCTTTTTAATATAGACAATCTCAAACTTTAGAAAAGTTGCAAGTACAGTTCAAAGAACCTTATCTTTTTCTGAACCATTTGAAAGCTAGTTGCCAGTTTAGCCCATCACGTTTGTATTCTTTCTTTCTTCTTCTTATTTTCTCTCAAAAAGATAGAAACTCACACCTTTGCATTCTTTAGCGTGTGTTTACAACAAGCATTCTCCTATATAACCACATTACAACCATAAACTCAGGCCTCGTTCAGTTGTCCCAAGAATGTCCTTTTTAGCAGAAGAATCCAATCTGGAATCATGCATTGCATACAGTCATCATGTCTCTTTAGTTGCCTTCAATCTAGAAGAGTCTTTTCCTGACTTTCACAATCTTGACATTTCTAGCTTAATGGCCACTTGTTTTTTAGAACATCCCTCAATGTGGGCTTGACTAACGTATCCTCATGATGAGACTCAGCTTACGCGTCTTCCTCAGGACTGTCACCAAGGCACCGATGCTGCGTTCTCACTGCATCCCATCGGGTGGCACGTGATTTATATTTGTCTCATTACTGGGGATAGTAATTTGGTTCAATTGATTAAGGTGGCGGAGGAAGGGTACTTACTAATTATTTGGTGGGGAGATACTTTCCGACTATTGACTATCCTGTTCAGCAAATGGATGTCTCCTCACAGCACTTGGGATCCAGCCCTGCACACCAGCTTCCCCTCCACAAGGCTGCTTTCTTTACCCACCCCTGCCTGGTTGCTTCTCCCCTGCTTAAGACTCCAGCACCTGATTTTAAGCACTGCTCGTCCCCACAACCACTCCTGTCATGAAGACATCTACCTTGCTTACCATTAGGCTTTTGGATTAAAGTTGTTCATGAAGGGACGAAGGGAAGGGAAGAAGAGGGAGGAAAGAGGAGGGCCGGAGAAGCAAGAGGAGAGCAAGAAGGGGAAGGAGTGAAAATGCAGAGGAAGAGAAAGAACAATATTGATTTACTTTCATAATGGAGAATATGGGAATAATCTGAATTAATGTTAATTCAACATTAGAAAACACTTCTTTTACATCTGAAAAACAATAAGGGTTCTTATACTACGTTTTTGTTTTTTGTTTTGAGATGGAGTTTCACTCTTGTTGCCCAGGCTGGAGTGCAACGGCGTGATCTCGGCTTACTGCAACCTACACCTCCCGGGTTCAAGTAATTCTCCTGCCTCAGCCTCCTGAGTAGCTGGGATTACAGGCATGTACCACCATGCTCGGCTAATTTTGTATATTTTTTAGTAGAGACGGGGTTTCTCCATGTTGGTCAAGCTGATCTCGAACTCCTAACCTCAGGTGATCTGCCTGCCTTGGCCTCCCAAAGTGCTGGGATTACAGGCATGAGCCACCACGGCCGGCACTACGTTTTAATTATTTCTTTTCTTCTCTTTGGTAAAATAAGGTCATACTATGATATCCTCTTAACGTGGAAAAACTACGAAAGGGATTTCTCTGGTTCATATGGCAAATGACCAGCTGTTACTATCTTGTCTCTACTATGTTTGCCTGGCTAGTTTCTGCCTTTTGTTTAAAAATTATAGGTAGGACGGGTGCCGTGACTCACACCTATAATCCTGGCACTTTGGGAGGCTGAGGTGGGCAGGTCACTTGAGCCCATGAGTTCAAGACCAGCCTGGGCAACATGGCAAAACCCCATCTCTACAAAAAAATACAAAAATTAGCTGGACGTGGTGGCACATGCCTGTAGTCCCAGCTACTTGGGAGGCTGAGGTGATAGGATGGTTTGAGCCCAGGTGGCAGAGGTTGCAGTGAGCCAAGATCATGCCACTGCACTCCAGCCTGGGCAACTCTTAAAAAAATGAAAGAAAGGAAAGAAAGAAGGAAAAAAAGAGAGAGAGAGAGAGATAAAGAAAGAAAGAGAGAGAAAGAGAAAGAAGGAAAGAAAGAAAGAAGGAAAGAAGGAAAGAAAGAAAGAAAGAAAGAAAGAAAGAAAGAAAGAAAGAAAAAGAAAGAGAAAGAAAGAAGGAAGGAAGGAAGGAAGGAAGAAGGAAGGAAGGAAGGAAGGAAAAGAAAGAAGTAAAGAAAAGTCCAGGCACAATGGCTCATGCCTGTAATCCCAGCATTTTGGGAGGCAGAGGTGGGCAGATAGCTTGAGCTCAGGAATTCGAGACCAGCCTTGGCAACATGGTGAAACTCCCATCTCCACACTCACACATGCACAATTTAAAAAGGAAAAAGAAAAATTACGGGTAGAGTTAGTGCCTATATAGCGTGATTGAAGGCGACTTTGAGGTTCCAAATACCTGCTGGAAAAAAGCAATTACCCTACACAGGTTGGGAAGTAAAACACCCCAAAAACCCCACAGTGGTATAGCTTCCAGTAAGCATTTAAGTACACACATGGAACCGGGCTGGAGGCACGAGCCCATATTTCCAGATACTCGGGAGGCTGAGGGGAGAAGATATCTTGAGTCCAGGAATTCAAGTCCAGCCTGGGCAACAAAGTGGGAGACCCCATCTCCGAAAACAAAGCAAAACAAAGCACATCTATTGCCTGAAAGACAGCAGGCTTTTAAGATAGAGTCCTTTAAACGTCTCCTGGGCAGGCACAGTAGCTCACACCTGTAATCTCAGCACTTTGGGAGACCAAGGTGGGCGGATCATCTGAGGTTCAAGGAGTTCAAGACCAACCTGGCCAACTTGGTGAAACCCTGTCTCTACTAAAAATACAAAAATTAGATGAGTATGGTGGTGTGTGCCTGTAATTCCAGTTACTCAGGAGGCTGAGGCAGGAGAATTGCTTGAACCCCTTTGCAGTGAGCCAAGATCATGCCACTGCACTCCAGCCTGGGGTGACAGAGCAATACAGTAGCTTAAAAAAAAAAATCTATTGAGAAGGCTGAAGCCTGGGCACAGTGGCTCACACCTATAATCCTAGCACTTTGGGAGCCTGAGGTGGGAAGAGCGTTTGACCCTTGGAGTTCGACACCAGCCTGGGTAACGTGGCCAGACCTCATCTCAATCAGCAAGGAAGGAAGGAAGGGAGGGAGGGAGAGAGGGAAAGAAGAAAAGAAAGAAAAAGAAAGAAAAAAGAAAGAAACAAAGAAAGACAGAAAGAGAAAGAAAGGAAAGAAAGGAAGGAAGGAAGGAAGGGGGAAGGAAAGAAAGATAGATCTATTGAGGCAGGACATGGTGACTCATGCCTGTAATCTCAGCACTTTGTGAAGCTGAGGCAGGAGGATTGCTTGTGGCCAGGTGTTCAAGACCAGCCAGGGCAACATAGCGAGACCCTGTCTCTAAAAAACAAAAACTAAAAAAATTAGTCATGTGTGGTGCTGCATGCCTGTAGCCCCAGCTACTCGGGAGGCAGGAGCATAACTTAAGCCCAGGAGTTCGAGGTTTCGGTGAGCTGTGAATACATCACTGCACTCCAGCCTGGATGACAGAGGGAGATTCTGTCTCAGAAGAAAAGGAAAGAAAGAAAAGAAATATCTATTGAATGCCTGCCTTGGGCCAGGTACTTCTAGGGAGATGGCAGTGAACTAGACAATCATGGTACCTGTCCTCATAGAGCACCACAGTACAAACATGATGAATGTTACAAAAGCAGAAACCACAGGAGCTAGGAGAGGGTATAATATGGGAAGCTGACCTGGTAATCTTTTTGGAGACTTGAAGAAAATAGGAATTAGCTAAGTGAAAAGTCAGTGGGAGAAGAGAGAGGAGGCAGCAGAGTGCTCTAGGCAGACGGAAAAGTATATAGTGAGGCCCTAAAAGTAGAGAATCATAGAAATAGAACTAGGAGAAGGGTGGCTAGCGGTAAGGTAAAGATATAAGCAAGGAGGGACCAGGACATAGAGGGCCTCGCAAGCCACGGTAAGAAGTGTAGACTTTATCCCAAGGGCAACAGAAAACCAATGAAGTATTTTAAGCAGGAAGGTGACATGCAGAATTGCATTTTTAAAAGATCACTATGGATCTAGCATGGTAAATAGACTGTGGGGCAAGGATGGACACAGGGGAGCCAGTTAGGAAGGTATTTTGGTCGTCTAAGTTGAGATACTGATAGCAGTGAGGTGGAGAGAAGAGAAAAATCTGGAGACTTTGGAGTTAGAATTAACAGCACCTGGTGATTCAATGCAGGAGGAGAAAGAGTCAAAGATGATTCCTTATCTTTTCCTTGGTAGTGCTTTCAATTATGACTAAGTAGTTATTTGTGCAAGTATTTGTTTGGCTGCCTTCCCCACAAGATTATAAACCACCCTAGGACAGGGATTTCTCTTAAACATCTTACTTAGGTACATGCTGTAGCAGGGTGTGTGGCACACAGTGGTGTTGAAAAACTATGTGTTAAGGCCGGGTGCGGTGGCTCATGCCTGTAATCCCAGCACATTGGGAGGCTGAGGTGGGTAGATCACTTGAGGTCAGGAGTTCGAGACCAGTGTGGTCAACATGGTAAAACCCTGTCTCTACTAAAAAACAAACAAACAAAATTAGCCAGGCTGTGGTGGTGGACACCTGTAATCCCAGCTACTAGGGAGGCTGAGGGAGGAGAATTTCTTAAACCTGGGAGGTGGAGGTTGCAGTGAGCCAAAATTATGCTACTGCACTCCAGCTTGGGCAACAGAGTGAGACTCCATCTCAAAAAACAAAACAAAACAAAAAAAGCTATGTGTTGGCTGTGCTTGGTGGGTCACGCCTGTAATCCCAGCATTTTGGGAGGCCAGGGAGGGAGGATCGCTTGAGCCCAGGAGTTTGAGAGCAGCCTGGGCAACATAGTGAGACCCCACCTCTACAGAAAAATAAAATAAAATTGGTTAAGCATGGTGGTGCATGTCTGTAGTCCAAGCTACTAGGGAGGCTGAGGTGGGAGGATGGCTTGAGCCTGGGAGGTGGAGGCTACAATGAGTCATGATTGCACCAGACCCTGTCTCAAACAAAACAAAACTGTTGGTTACATGGTATTTCTGGTTCTCAGCAACCAGGTTTATGGTGATATCACTCACTGAGTTTGGGACATGGAGAATGAAGAAGAGGTTTGGGGGATGAGTTTAGTTTTTTTTTGTTTTTTGTTTTGACAGAGTCTCACTCTGTTGCCCAGGCTGGAGTGCAGTGGTGCAATCTTGGCTCACTGCAACCTCTGACTCCCAGGTTCAGCTACTTGCCTCAGCCTCCCTAGTAGCTGGGATGACAGGCGTGCACCACCACACATGGCTAATTTTTGTGTTTTTTTTGTTTTGTTTTGGTTTTTTTTTTTTGAGACTGAGTCTCGCTCTGTCGCCCAGGCTGGAGTGCAGTGGCATGATCTTGGCTCACTGCAACCTCTACCTCCCGAGTTCAAGCTTTTTTCAAGCTATTCTCCTGCCTCAGCCTCCCAAGTAGCTGGGATTATAGGCACATGCTACCATATGAATTTTAGAATAGTTTTTTCTAATTCTGTGAAAAAATAACATTGGTAGTTTGATAGGAATAGTGTTGAATAAATAGATTGCTTTGGACAGTATGGCCATTTTAACAATATTGATTCTTCTAGTCCATGAGCATAGAATGTCTTTCCATTTGTTTATATCACTTTTGATTCCTTTTAGCAGTGTTTTGTAGTTCTTCTTCTGTAGATCTTCTTGAGAGATCTTGGAAATCTTTCACCTCTTTGGTTAGATGTATTCTTGGGGTTTTGTATGTGTGTGTGTGTGGCTATTGGAAATGGGATTGCATTCTTGATTTGGCTGTCAGCTTGAACATTATTGGTGTATAGAAATGCTGCTGATTTTTGTACATTGATTTTGTATCCTCAAACTTTTCTGAAGTCTCAACTTTTATTTTAGAATCAGGAGGTACATGTGGTGGTTTGTTACCTGTGTATATTTTGTGACACTGAGGTTTGGGGTATGAATGATCTTGCCACCCTGATAGTGAGCATAGTACCCAATAGGTAGTTTTCAGCCATTGCCCCCCTCTTTCCCTCCCTCCTCTAGTAGTCCCCAGTGTCTGTTGTTCTCATCTTTATGTTCATATGTACCCGATGTTTGGCTCCCACTTCTAAATGAGAACATGTGGTATCTGGTTTTCTGTTCCTGCATTAATTTGCTTAGAATAATGGCCTCCAGCTGCATCCATGTTACTGCAGAAAACATTATTTCATTCTTTTTTTTTTTTTTTTTTCTGAGACAGGGTGTCACCCTGTCATCCAGACTGAAGTGCAGTGGCACGATCTCAGCTCACGCAACCTCTGTCTCCCAGGCTCAAGTGATTCTCATGCCTCAGCCTCCCGAGTAGCTGGGATTACAGGCGTGCACAACTAGTGCCTGGCTAATTTTTGTAATTTTAGTAGAAACGGAGTTTCGCCATGTTAGCCAGGCTGGGCTCAAACTCCTGACCTCAGGATTACAGGCGTGAGCCCTCACACCTGGCCCTTTTTTTTTTTTTTTTGAAACAGGGTCTCACTTCAGTTGCCCAGGTTGGAGTGCAATAATGTGATCCCAGCTCACTGCAGCCTTGACTTCCCGGGCTCATGTGATTCTCCCACCTCAGTCTCCTGAGTAGCTGGAACCGCAGGCATAAGCCACCATGCACGGCTAATTTTTTTTGTATTTTTAGTAGAGATGGGGTTTTGCCATGTTGCCCAGGCTGGTCTCAAACTCCTGGACCCAAGCAATCCACACACCTAGGTCTCTCAAAGTGCTGGGATTACAGGCATGAGCCACACTGCTCAGCCTGATTTCATTCTTTTTTATGGCTGGAAATTTCTTTTTCCTTTTTTTCCTGAATTGCCACAAAATCATAAGTTCTTTGAAGTCAAGGATAGTGTCTAATTTATATTTGTATTAAAGTGGTTTGTCACAGTGTTAGAAAAGAAAAGGAATTTAGTAAGTACTTGCTGAATGAATGAATTTTAGAGACAGACTTAAGCGCCCTCTTCTAGATTACAATGATAGATGGAAATGTTAACAGAAATGAGTTCCTGGTGTCCAGAAAAAAGTAACTAGAGAAAAGATGGGTAAAGACTAAGGGAAATGAGTCCAGGCACGGTGGATCACACCTGTAATCCCAGCACTTTGAGAGGCCGAGGCGGGTGGATCACCTGAGGTCAGGAGTTCAAGGTCAGCCTGGCCAACATGGTAAAACCCCATCTCTACAAAAATTAGCCAGGCATGATGGCGGGTGCCTGTAATCCCAGCTACTTGGGAGGCTGGGGCAGGAGAATTGGGAGGCAGAGGTTGCAGTGAGCTGAGATCACGCCATTGCATTCCAGCCTGGGCAACAGAGTGAGACTCCGTCTCAAAACAAACAAACAAAAAAAAGATTAAGAGAAATGAAGACTCATCTTTTTGGAGCTCCAGTCTTGGGTATATTTGAATTTGCCTCTAAATCCCTTAATCCTCATTATCACAAATGTCCACTGAGAATAGCGCTTTGTAAGAAACACACACACAAACATGTTTGTACTTCCCAAAGTGTGTTGAAAGGACAGCTTTCCTATCATCTCTTTATTTCTTAATCTTTCCTTATTTCTGAACTAACACACCTATTAATAAGAGTCTAGACCGGGCGCAGCAGCTCATGCCTGTAACCTTAGCACTTTGGGAGGCCGAGGGGGGTGGATCACCTGAGGTCAGGAGTTTGAGACCAGTCTGGCCAACATCGTGAAACCCTGTCTCTACTAAAAAAAAAAAATAGCTGAGCGTGGTGGCGGGTGCTTGTAATCCCAGCTACTCCGGAGACTGAGGCAGGAGAATCGCTTGAACCCAGGAAGCAGAGGTTGCAGTGAGTCAAGGTTGCGCCACTACACTCCAGCCTGGGCAACAAGAGCGAAACTCCATGTTAAAACAAAACAAAAATCTTACATGTACCCTGGAAATATTGGTTTCTGGGTAGAAGTTTGGCTTTCTGTACTCTTGAGCTCAGATTTCTTTTCAAATCAACTTTAACCTCTTCTGAACCAGAAGGTATGTAGTAGGAGTGATCACTAGGTGGTGAAAATGCTTTGGACATGAAGAATGCAGGTAGGAGACTCCTTCCCAACTCCTTAGACTAGGAAGTTAAGGCCTTTGGGAAGCAAAGGATCTGAGAACTGGCTAGGCAGGCAAAGTACATGGCGTGTGCAGGCTCCTGACTGCAGAACTTTTGGGTTTCAAGGTCAATTTGAGACCACAAAGGTCAGAGATGTTGTGAGGGTCTGGTTTTCTGCACCAAAGCCTTGGAAAGGCACTTTTCATGCCAACTTTTCCTGATCATTTAATTTTAAAAATGTTGAGAGCAGGGACAGAATCTGTACTTTCATTGCATTTTCCAAAGATAGTCTAGTTAACAATGGGCTAAATGTACAAACAAACCTCCAGCAGTAAATGACACTTTAGGTTAATGTTTAACTTATTAACTCCTAGGAAACGAAGTGTCACCTTGTATTTTTATCACTGATTTTAAGGTTTAAAGCATTTCACACCAATTTTTTTTTTTTTATTTCTTCCAATATCCCTATAACTAGATAAGGGACAAGAATTATGATACACAGCCGGGCACAGTGGCTCATGCCTGTAATCTCAGCACTTTGGGAGGCTGAGGTGGGCGGATCATCTGAGGTCAGGAGTTCGAGACTAGCCTGGCTAACATGATGAAACTCCATCTCTACTAAAAATACAAAAATTAGCCGAGCCTGGTGGTGCACACCTGTAATCCCAGCTACTCGGGAGGCCGAGGCAGGAGTATTGCTTGAACCCGGGAGGCGGAGGTTGCAGTGAGCCGACATCACATCATTGCATTCCAGCCTGGGTGACAGGGTGACACCCTGTCTCAGAAAAAAAAAAAAAAGAATGAAATAATGTTTTCTGCAGTAACATGGATGCAGCTGGAGGCCATTATTCTAAGCAAATTAATGCAGGAACAGAAAACCAGATACCACATGTTCTCATTTAGAAGTAGGAGCCAAACATCGGGTACATATGAACATAAAGATGAGAACAACAGACACTGGGGACTACTAGAGGAGGGAGGGAAAGAGGGGGGCAATGGCTGAAAACTACCTATTGGGTACTATGCTCACTATCAGGGTGGCAAGATCATTCATACCCCAAACCTCAGTGTCACAAAATATACACAGGTAACAAACCACCACATGTACCTCCTGATTCTAAAATAAAAGTTGAGACTTCAGAAAAGTTTGAGGATACAAAATCAATGTACAAAAATCAACAGCATTTCTATACACCAATAATGTTCAAGCTGACAGCCAAATCAAGAATGCAATCCCATTTCCAATAGCCACATACACACATACAAAACCCCAAGAATACATCTAACCAAGGAGGTGAAAGATTTCCAAGATCTCTCAAGAAAATCTACAGAAGAAGAACCACGAAACACTGCTAAAAGGAATCAAAGGTGATATAAACAAATGGAAAGACATTCGATGCTCATGGACTAGAAGAATCAATATTGTTAAAATGGCCATACTGTCCAAAGCAATCTATTTATTCAACACTATTCCTATCAAACTACCAATGTTATTTTTTCACAGAATTAGAAAAAACTATTCTAAAATTCACATGGAACCAAAAAAGACCTCAAATAGCCAAAGCAATCCCATGCAAAAAGAACAAAGCTGGAACATCATATTACCTGACTTCAAACTATACTATAACACTACAGTAACCAAAACAGCATAGTAGTGGTACAGAAACAGACACATAGACCAACGGAACTGAATAGAGAACCCAGAAATAAAGCCACACATCTACAGTGATCTGATCTTCAACAAAGATGACAAAAATAAGCAATAGGGAAATGACTCCCTATTCAATAAATGGTGCTGGGATAGCTGGCTAGCCATATGCAGAAGAATGAAACTGGACTCCTGTCTCCATAAATAAAAATTAACTCAAGATTGATTAATTAGGATTTAATTAGGTCAAGTGGGACCTAATTAAACTCAAGAGATTCTTTTCTGCACAGCAAAAGAACCTACCAACAGAGTAACAGATGATCTACAGAATGGGAGAAAATATTCGCAAATTACATATCCAACAAAGCTATAATATCCAGAATATATAAGGAACTTACTTAAATGATTAAATAAGTGAAACCCAAATAACCCAATTAAAAGATGGGAAAAGATATGAACAGACATTTCTCAAGACATACAAGTGGCTAACAAACATGAAAAAATGCTCCATGTCACTAATTGTCAGAAATGCAAATGGACACCACAATGAGATACCATCTCATGCCAACTATAATGGCTATTATTAAAGAGTCAAAAAAAAAAAAACAGATGCTGGTGAGGTTTCAGGGAAAAGGGAACATTTATACACTGTTGGTGGGAATGTAAATTAGTTCAGCCACTGTGGAAAGCAATTTGGAGATTTCTCAAAGAACTGAAAACAGAACTACCAATCAACCCAGCAATCCATTACTGAGTATATTTCCAAAAGAAAACAAATCATTCCATCAAAAAGACACAGCACAATAGCAAAGACATGGAATCAATCTAGGTGCCTATCAATGGTTGATTGGATAAAGAAAATGTGGTACATATACGCCATGGACTACTACACAGCCATAGAAAAGAACTAAATTATGTCCTTTGCAGCAACATGGATGCAGTTGGCGGGGGGGCATTATCTTAAGTTAATTAACACAGGAACAGAACAGCAAATACCCATATTCTCACTTATAAGTGGGTATATATGGACATAAAAATGGCAATCATAGAAACTGGGGACTACTAAGTGGGGAGGGAGAGAAGCAAAGGTTGAAAAAGTAACTGTTGGGTATGATGTTCAGTACCTGGGTGATGGGATCATTTGTGCCCCAAACCTCAGCACCACAAAATATACTCAGGTAACAAATCTGCACATGTACTCCCTGAATCTAAAATATAAGTTGAAAAATAAAAATTGAAATTATGTTTAAAAAATAAATATGCCAGTTGTGGTGGCTCACACCTGTAATCCCAGCACTTTGGGAGGCTGAGGTGGGAGGATTGCTTGAGCCCAGCAGTTCAAGGCTAGCCTCAGCAAATTGCAAAACCCTGTCTCTATGAAAAATATAGAAAATTAGCTGGATGTGGTGGCACATGCCTATAGTCCCAGCTACTTGGGAGGCTAAGGTTGGAGGATCGTTTGAGCCCAGGAGGTGGAGGTTGCAGCAAGCCAAGACTGGGCCATTGCACTCCTGCCTGGGCAACAAGAGTGAGACTCTATCTCAAAAAAATAAAAATAACAATAAATAAAAAGATAAATAATAAATAAAACAATACACTTAAAAAAAAAAAGAAAAAGAAAAAAGAAATTCAAGGAATTGTGGAGGCCTAAAACATTTTCTGGAATATAAAGGGAATAACAGATGGGTCCATTTTAATAGATAAATACCACTTTTTTTAAAACTTAAAACTTTTTTTAATTAAAAAAAATTTTAAATAAAGACAGGGTCTTGCTATGTTGCCCAGGCTGGTCACAAACTCCTAGGCTCAAGTGGTCTTCCTGCCTTGGCCTCCCAAGACGCAATTTTAAAAATTTTATTTATTTATTTATTTTCGTGCATTGTAAGATAAATACCATCTTCTGATTTGCTATTATTGAAACCATGACTCTGAGTCCAAATATTCCTGTGTGGGCATACAAGCTTACATTCGTACACTGTTAAATTTTAAACTGGTTCTTTCTTCTTCTTTTTTTTTTTTTTTTTTGGCAGAGTCTGGCTCTGTTGGCTAGACTGGAGTGCAGTGGCGCGATCTCGGCTCACTGCAACCTCTACCTCCCAGGTTCAAGTGATTCTCCTGTCTCAGCCTCCCCAGTAGCTGAGATTTTAGGCACCCACCACCATGCCCGGCTAATTTTTTTTTTTTTTTTTTTTTGTATTTTTAGTAGAAACGGGGTTTCACCACATTGGCCAGGCTGGTCTCGAACTCCTGACCTCAAGTGATCTGCCCGCCTCAGCCTCCCAAAGTGCTGGGATTACAGGCATGAGCCACCACGACCGACCCTAAAGTGGTTCTTAAGTAAAGGGCTTTTGCATTTCATTCATCCTTGGGTTTGTTTTTGAGGTATTTCTTTATACGGAAGGACTTAGCAGATGCTTTGGCAGACTCGTCAATTTTGAGTCGAAGCACATATGTGATAAGAAGCATAGGACGTAGTGTCCAAGAATCTTTTGTTCTCCCTAGTTTTAAAGTTTAAAGCCTTGTTTGCCTTATTTAAAGAGACATGCTTGATCATTATTTATTTTTTTGTTTTTTTTTTTTTAGACAGTCTCGCTCTGTTGCCAGGCTGGAGTGCAGTGGTGTGATCTCCGCTCACTGCAACCTCTGCCTCCTGGGTTCAAGCAATTCTCCTGCCTCAGCCTCCTGAGTAGCTGGGATTACAGGTGGGTGCCACCACACCTGGCTAATTTTTGTATTTTTAGTAGAGATGGTGTTTCACCATGTTGGTCAGGCTGGTCTCAAACTCCTAACCTCGTGATCTGCCTGCCTCGGCCTCCAAAAGTGCTGGGATTACAGGCGTAAGCCACCATGCCCAGCCCAGAATTTATATTTTAAAACAGCTTTGCAAAGCTGAGTTTTGATATTTTCTATTTTGATGACTCATTTGACTATCCAAATAATATTTTTAAAGTTTAATAATATCTGGGTTTCTAACTTCCAACACTTGGTGTTTGAAACTGAGGTACACAAAACAGAAGAGAACCAAAAACAAAAGCTCAAAATGTTTTACCACAACAATTATTTAATATTTCTTCTTCATTTTCTCATTGTATACTCAAAGTTTTGACTATAATGATTCTAGCTTGTAATCTGTACACTGTGAATCCTAATGACTGTTAAACAGATTAATATAGAGCTATATTCAACCTATGAGCTCAAAATCAAGTTATCTTGTGTGTAATAGATATTCAATCTTTATTTCATTCTTTCATTCAACATACATTTATTGAGGGCTTTCTAAGGGGCAGGCACTATTCTCGATGTTGAGACTACATCAGTGAACAAAGCAAACAAATCCTTGCTTCAGCGGAGCTGATATTTCAGTGGAGCTGATGTTCATTTATCCAAAAATCTCAAATAATCAATTTTGAAAATGAACTCCACTTGTATGGGGGAAGGGAGAGAAATGACAAGAACTCCAAATCATTTGAAAGTTGCAGCACGGTGTAAAAGGCCACTGGATTTGCAATCAGGAGACATTGATTGTAGCCCTGGTTGTATTAATCCTTCTTGTTATTTTCTTATTCTTAGTTTTCTCATCTGTTAAATAATGACATTGAATTTCATAATCTCAAAAGTCCCTATGGATTAAATGATTGAGCAGTTTATTATTCTATGATATGTAACAGGCATTTACTAAATTAACATAAATTTACATACAATGAAATGCACAGATTACAGGGATTTATTTTTTAAAGTAAAGACATGTCTAATGAGTCATCCTAAACTCCTATACCTTCTGTGGCTGCAGTACTTTATAGAGTTATATATTATGTTCAGAGTAATGGTCCTGAGGCGTTACAGAGTGCTGAATCAGTTAAGAGAATATTTAATTATGTTCATTAGACTACTTATTAAAGCACGAAAATGGACTGAGGCAATTTAGAGAGATTTCAAACAAAAAGTATCTTCTCATTAACCCATACTTAATCAGAAGCTCAATTAACCAGTATACTCTGTTCCAAGATTTTACAGTTTTTAGACTTATTTTTCTTTACAACCATGACAATATTGCTTCTAAATCCCAGCCATTTCATATGTATACTGTTATAATCAATGGATTATTGCTCCCTCAAACAATATGAAATGCTTCTACCAAAATAATCACTTCAGAGATAGAAAAACAATTGTTTAAATATGAAACAGACTTGAGTGAGCTAAGATTGTGACTTTTGCTTTTAAACACTCTAGATGTATTCTATCGAATGTATGTGCAATTAAAAAGCAAATTAAAAATAAGAAATAGCCAGCCATGGTGGCTCACATCTGTCATCCCAGTACTTTGGGAGGCTGAGGTAGGGGAATAGCTTGAGTCCAGGAGTTTGAGATCAGCCTGGGCAACATAGTGAGACATCATCTCTACAAAAAATAAACAAAATTAGTTGCGCGTAGTGGTGAGTGTCTGTAGTCCCAGCTACTCGGGAGGCTGAGATGGAAGGATCACTTGAGCCCAAGACATGGAGGCTGCAGTGAGCAGAGATTGCACCACTGCGCTCCAGCCTGGGTGACAGAGTGAGACTATGTCTCAAAAAATAAAATAAAGTAAAATAAAATAAATAAATAATAGCAGGAAGACCTCTTCTATTCACTGTACCTGAGAATCTAAAGCTAAAGAACAATTCCTTGAGATTTTAGTGGATACATAAACTGGTTCAACTCTACAGAGCAATAAAGGAAGATTTAAAAGGGTTTGGTTATGCAATATTTGATTGTCACATTCAGGGAGAGTTTTAAGCTTGGCCTATATACTAAATCTGTGTACTCATTCATTCTTTTGAACTTATTCCAAAATTACAACTTTCTCTCACAGAGTACGTCACATTCCACTCATTTTCCTTAAATTGGTAAGGAAATCTTATTTTATTTTATGTATTTATTTTTATTTTATTTTACTTTTTTTTTTGAGATGGAGTCTCACCCTGTCGCCCACGCTGGAGTGCAGTGGTGTGATCTCGGCTCACTGACCTCTGCCTCCCAGGTTCCAGTAATTCTCCTGCCTCAGCCTCCCAAGTAGCTGGGACTACAGGTGCCCGCCACCACGCCCGGCTGATTTTGTATTTTTAGTAGAGACAGGGTTTTACCATATTGGCCAGGCTAGTCTCGAACTTCCGAACTTGTGATCTGCGACCCCCCCCCCCCACCCTCCTCGGCCTCCCAAAGTGCTGGGATTACAGGAGTGAGCCACCGTGCCCGGCCTATGTATTTATCTTTGAGACAGAGTCTGGCTCTGTCGCCCAGGCTGGAGTGCAGTGGCGCAATCTCGGCTCACCCCCTGGGCTCAAATGAATCTCCTGCCTCAGCCTCCTGAGTAGCTGGGACTACAGATGTGACCCACCACACCTAGATAATTTTTTTTTTTATTTTTTATTTTTAGTAGAGACAGGGTTTCACCATGTTGACCAGGCTGGTCTTGAACTCCTGACCTCAGGTGATCCACCTACCTCAGTCTCCCAAGGGGGAAATCTTATTTCTTTGACCATGAACATCTCCTCAGAAATTATCATCGTCCACAGTAGCATTTCCATTTTTTGAAAAAGCTAGAACCCCAAAATCCTTCTTTCATGTCACCTTAGTGTTTCTCTTTTGTCTTTTATCAGTTACTTCCTTTCATTGGTCATTTAAGTCAATCTGTTAGAAACATGATGTTTTATTTCTTTCTCTCTCCTGGTTCTCCTTTACTCCTCACTCTTTCGTTTATTAATTATAATTTTAAAGAGACAGGGGTCTCCCTGTGTTGCCCAGGCTGGTCTGGAACTCCTAGACTCAAGCAGTCCTCCTGCCTTGGCTTCCCAAAGTGCTGGGATTATAGGTGTGAGCGACTGCACCCAGCCCGCTTCTCGGTCTTTTAAAACACCTTTCCTCATTATTCAAACTAACAACCTAAACATTCGTATTGAGGACATAACACACACCCAACAATGTGTGCGGTGAGTGTTCAAGGGATAGGAGTGATCTGGGCTTAGAGCTTGCAGTCAAAGAGCTCACAGTCTAGTTAGGGAGACAGAAAACATCAGAAAAAACAAGACAACAAGGAAAACATTAACAGTAAACCACGGGGTTCTAGCTGCCAGTGTAACTCAGGAGTTCAGAAAACCAAGCAGCTAGAACAGTCAAAGCAGAGAAACAGGCCAGGCACAGTGGCTCACGCCTGTAATCCCAACACTTTGGGAGGCTGAAGGGGGCGGATTATCTGAGGCCAGGAGTTCGAGACCAGCCTGGCCAACATGGTGAAACCTCCGTCTCTACTAAAAAACACAAAAATTAGCCGAGTGTGGTGGCAGGCACCTGTAATCTCAGCTACTTGGGAGGCTGAGACAGGAGAATCACTTGAACCCGGGAGTCGGAGGTCGCCGTGAGCCAAGATCGCATCATTGAACTCCAGCCTGGGTGACAAGAATGAAATTCTGTCTCAAAAAAAAAAAAAAAAGAAAAAAGAAAAGAAACAAAGCCACAGAATCATCTGCCAGGAAATCTTACGCAAATCTACCAAGGTGTACATTCTTATTTCATCTGGGGCCTGAGGGCAGCTATTAATATGAAGGGAAAACAACCAGGCAACCAGATAGATTGGTGAATTTATGTAAATATATCTTTTTTTTTCTAGCCGTATTAATTTGGCTGGATCACCAAACATGCCATTGAAAAAGATGTATCCAGTTACAAATATCAGAAAAGCCTGTGTGTGTGTGTGTGTGTGTGTGTGTGTGTGTGTGTGTGTGTGTGAGAGTGACAGAGACAGAGAGAGAGACTTCACCAGGTGGGAACAAATCCAAATGTGCATACTCAGAACACCACTACAGCGATCCAACCCTGCTCCACCAACATCAACCGATGTGTCATTGGGTATAAATATCCTTATTAAAGAGATCAGATGTATTGATTAATGCCAGACTCGTGGGTACCATATAAAACAGAACACTTTCCAAGAGATATCTGACAGTGCCTTGTATCTCAGATAGACGTGTGTTTATCAAGTCACACAGTGACTTGGAGACCGCCATAGTTTTACCCTGACCAAGACTGTCATAGAGCTTGGCTTCTAACCTTAGCAGAAGGCTTGCTCATGTCCATGCACTTAGTCGGTTTATTCTAGTTTCACGAAGTGGAGGTTTTTGATTTCTGATCTGGCACAGATGCTCCATCCCGTGCCTTCTCCAGGGATGTTTTCTGAGATCATCAGGTTTTACCAGGTTTCACGGGGCGACAACCCGTCCTCACTTAAAAAGTAAGGAAGTTATGTCTCCTGCAGGACAAATCGGTAACTGCAGGCTCGGTGATCTGCGAGGACAGCGTTCTGTGCCTTTTGAAGCACTATATTGTTTCTCTCCACAATGTGGCGCTGCTGTTCTAAGTGTCATTTTAGGGCCAGTTTAGGGTAGGAAAGGCGACAGCAAGAATTAGAAGGTGTAGGGGAGGGCGCCAGGGAAGCAGGGAAAGGAGAATGTTAGGAAGAAAGCTAGTGGGCTACTTCTGCCAGATAGGGCTTCCCTAGCACCCCAAATCTGATCCATTGCAATTAGGAAAGTTATCTCCTAGTCCAAGGAATTCATCCAGTAGTTCCCAAATCTGGCTGACTGGCAGAATCACCAGGAGAACATTTTTAAAGATACAGATTCCCAGATTTTATCCTAAGAAACTCTGATTCATAAATTTTGAGAGGAGCCCAGTCATCTGTCTTTTTAAAAAGCTTTTTCAGAAGATCATTGGTGTGTTATTTATCTAAGGTTTAGAAGGGAAAAAATATTTTAAGGGGAACCAGTCCTAGTCCTCTCAGGACTACATACAACTTCTTTTTTTTGTTTTTTTGTTTTTTTGCTTTTGAGACAGAGTCTCGTTCTATTGCCCAGGCTGGAGTGCAGTGGCGCCATCTCTGCTCACCGCAACCTCCACCTCCTGGGTTCAAGCGATTCTCCTGCTTCAGCCTCCTGAGTAGCTGGGATTACAGGCGCCCACCACGATGCCCAGCTAATTTTTTTGTATTTTTAGTAGAGACGGGTTTCATCATGTTGGCCAGGCTGGTCTCAAACTCCTGACCTCAGGTGATCCACCCACCTTGGCCTCCCAAAGTGCTGGGATTACAGGCGTGAGCCACTGCGCCCAGCCGGCCAGAATTTTCTTAAAGCAAAGCAGCCTAGAGTTCATTGAGGAGGTCTTCGCTTAGTGGTCCTGAGTGCCATGACCTTTCCAACTATAGACAAATACCATCAATTATTTTGTGATGGCTCTTTACACTATTTAGATGTTTATTTTCCAGCCAGGCATGGTGGCTCATGCTTGTAATCCCAGAACTTTGGGAGGCCAAGGTGGGAAGATCACTTGGGGCCAGGAGTTCAAGACCAATCTGACCAACATAGTGAGACCCCATCTCTAAAATTTTTTTTAAAAAAAAAATAAATAAATGTTTAATTAATTAATCAATTTATTTATTTTGAGATGGAGTTTTGTTCCTGCTGCGCAGGCTGGAGTGCAATGGCATGATCTTGGCTCACCGCAACCTCTGCCTCCCGAGCTTAAGCAATTATCCTGCCTCAGCCTCCCGAGTAGCGGGGATTACAGGCGTGCGCCACCATGCCCAGCTAATTTTGTAGTTTTTAGTACAGACAGGGTTTCTCCATGTTGGTCAGTCTGATCTCGAACTCCCGACCTCAGGTGATCCGCCTTCCTCTGCCCCACAAAGTGCTGGGATTATAGGCGTTAAGCCACCACGCCCAGCCATAAATGTTTATTTTCAAAGCAACTAGAAGCAGTTTGTTTCCTTCCTGAGATAATTATCCACTTGGTAATTGTAATAAATAATAACAACTATCAGACTATATTAGTCCTTAAAGATGGTGCCCAATATATTGTTGTATGTTGGAAAATATATACGTGGAAAAAGAAAATTGCAAGAAAATGCAGATAGCAAAGTGATAGAAAAGTACATAAACAGCAAAAGAATAGAAAAGTATGTGGAAGGAAATATACTCAACTCTTTTTTTTTTTTTTTTTTGAGACGGAGTCTCACTCTGTCGCCAAGCTGGAGTACAGTGGCACCATCTTGGCTCACTGCAACCTTCACCTCCCGAGTTCAAGCAATTGTCTTGCCTCAGCCTCCCGAGTAGCTGGGACTACATGTGCGCGCCACCATGCCTGGCTAATTTTTGTATTTTTAGTAGAGACGGGGTTTTGCCACGTTGGCCAGGTTGGTCTTGAACTCCTGACCTCAGGTGATCCTCCTGCCTCAGCCTCCTAAAGTGCTGGGATTACAGGCGTGAGCCACTGCTCCCGGCCAAAATATACTCAACTCTTAACAGTAAATACCTCTGGAGAATGGAACTGGGAAGAGAACAGCATTCCATTTTTATTTTACATGCCTCTGATTTTTTTTAAACAACTAGAATATATTATTTTTCTCTTCTCCCCACCGAATCAAATACAGATATTAGATAGATGGCAATGATGCAGGCACAGTTATTTAATCTCTCCAAATTCCCACATCAAAACTGGGAGAGCAACTAGATAACAAACCCAAAATCCCTGGACCACATTTTGCAAAACTAGGTGACAAGGTATCCCTAGGAATCCCATATGCAAGCAGGTGAAACTCAATACCCACAAGCTCCATACTATTTCAGCATCTGCATGGGAAAAGCAAAGGAAGCAACAGGACAGCTGACAGACCCCCAACTGGAGAACTCCAAAAGAGCCAACAGGAAAGTGAGGTGGGTCAATCTGAAAACAAGAGGTAGAACTGGAGGAGTTTGGCCTAATCCTATTAGTGGGTGAGTGCGTGTGGGGCCCATGAGTTTGGCTAGAGCAATCCAGCCCCTAGAAACCCATGAAACTGACCAACCAGGGCCCCATTTCAGGACATGGCCACACACTGAAGAAAAACATCTAGATGTAGAGTCAAAATTAAGCAGGACTGGGATATAAAAAGGCCAGTAAAAGAGGTGTTCAGATAAGGTGGAGGAGGAAAGGAACAATATCAGAGTCACAGAAAGCAAGCCATCATATTTTTAAACACTGCAGTCCTATCTCCTAAAATTTCAGGAAGCCAGCCTCACATAGAAAGAAGCAACAGAAAAGTATCAAGGTTAAATCTAATAAAAGTTATTATGAGGAAAAGGAGAATAAGAGGCAAAATAGTTTCTACAGACAATGAAAGCACATTAGAAACAGAGTAAAGCTCTTACAACTTCTTGCTTTGAAATCAACTGGAAAACCCCTTTTAAATGATATAAGACATAACAGAATAGTAAAAATCGGAAACAGACAAACTCAGAAATAAAGTGACAGAACTCAGGAAATAATTAGAAAGAAAATAATTTCAGAAATAAAGACAAACTATCAGAAACACCACAGTGAATAGGCACAACAAATAATGCCTTAAGAAAAATAGAAGGTGAAGGCTAGGCGCGGTGGCTCACGCCTGTAATCCCAGCACTTTGGGAGGCCTAGGCGGGTGGATCACCTGAGGTCAAGAGTTCGAGACCAGCCTGGCCAACATGGTGAAATCCTGTCCTTACTAAAAATACAAAAATTAGCCAGGCATGGTGGCACACCCCTGTAATCCCAGCTACTTGGGAAGCTGAAGCAGGAGAATCACTTGAACCCAGGAGGCGGAGGTTGCAGTGAGCCGAGATTGCACTCCAGCCTGGGCAACAAGAGTGAAACTCTGTCTCAAAAAAAAGAGAAATAGAAGGCAAAAAACAGGGAACATTTTAAAAACAAAAAAGAGCTGGGTGTGGTGGCTCACACCTGTAATCCCAGCATTTTGGGAGGCTGAGGCAGGAGAATCACTTGAGTGCAGGAGTTCGAGACCAGCCTGGGCAACATAGGGAGATCACATCTCTCTCAAAAAAAAAAAAAAAAATATATATATATATATGTATATTAGCTGAGCATGATGGCATGTGCCTGTAGTCTGAGCTACTTGGTGGGCTGAGGTGAGAGGATCACCTGAGCCCAAGGAGATAAAAGCTTCAGTGAGCTATGGTTGTGCCGCTGCACTTCAGCCTGGGAGATAGAGCAAGACCTGTCTCAAAAAAAGTAAATAAATAAATAGAAAATAACCCAAAAAGAAATAGAAAAGATTAAAGAGAAAGTGGCAAATATTGAAGATAAAATAAGAACATCCAATGTATGGACAATGAAAGATCTTTAATCTCATTGCTGGGAGAGGTCCCGACTATCTTTCATGCATAACAGTTTAAGAATTTTTACTTTTTTCTTTTTTTTTCTTTTAGAATCTCCCTCTGTCGCCCAGAATCAAGTGATTCTCCTGCCTCAGCCTCCTGAGTAGCTGGGACTACAGGCGCACACCACCACACCCAGCTAATGTTTTATTTTTAGTAGAGACAGAGTTTCACCATGTTGGCCAGGCTGGTCTGGAGCTCCTGACCTCAGGTGATCCGCCCACCTCGGCCTCCCAAAGTGCTGGGATTACAGGCGTGAGCCAGCGCACCCGGCCAACTTTTTATTTTTTTAAGACAGTCTCACTCTGTCAGCCAGGCTGGAGTGCAGTGGCACAGCCTTGGTTCACTGCAACCTCCACCTCCTGGGTTCAAGAGATTCTCCTGCCTCAGCCTCCCGAGTAACTGGGATTACAGGCACCTGCCACCATGCTTGGCTAATTTTTGTATTTTTAGTAGAGATGGGGTTTCACCATGTTGGTCAGGCTGGTCTTGAACTCTGGCCTCAAATGATCTACCCGCCTTGGCCTCCCAAAGTGCTGGGATTATAGGTGTGAGCCACAACATCCAGCCTAATTTTAGCTTTTTATTTTCACCTACACTAAAAAAAGTTTAAAAATTCATTCAATGGTGTGAAGTTTTTTCACTGATTAAAACTCAAACCCCCATTTTCTAGAAAGGCATCCTGTAGCTAGCTGCAAAAATAAACATACAAGATGCAGAGAATAATACGCATCAGGATCATCCTCTATATCTTGGGGCTGATTGAGATTTTATGGGTCCTGAAGCTTATAAAATTTAAGGAACACTCTTTAAGAAAAAGAATACAAAAATATCTTTAATTCCTAGCTGGGTTTTATTGGGCTCCCCTATATCAGATACATAATTGTCCATTGGAAAGTCATGATCACATCTGTCAGAACACTCAGGGATATAATAATGTGTCAAAGTGTATGTAAAGCAGGAAGAGTCAGCAGTTATAAATACTATCTCACAGTAGCAATCAGGAGAAACCAATAAAGACAACTAAGAAGAAAATAGTGATTGGCACCCCATCATGCCAGTCTTCCCAGCTTCATCCCAAGATCTCTTTACCTGCCTCACTGCCACAATCTCCAACTTCACCCCCTAACTGCACCCCTCCCTTCCTCTGCACTCTCACTGTACAGCCAATTGCCTGTTTACTCAACGGAATCACCTTAAGGATAAGAATTGTGTCCTGTTGACTGTTGTCTCTCCAGAGCCTAACAGTTCCTGAGCACGTAACAGGTGCTCAGTAACTATTCATAGAATGTAATGAGATCTTCTGGTACCTCAGCTCCTTACTCTTACACTTGCTGTGCTTCCAGCAAAGCTTTTCTGGAGTGTGCTATAATTCAGGAAAAGAAAATATTCTTTCTTTTTAAAATTTTTTTTTTAGTTTTTATTTTTTTGTAGAGACGAGGTCTTACTATGTTTCCCAGGCTGGTCTGAAACTCCTGGGCTCAAGCAATCAAGTGATCCTCCCACCTCAGGAGTGCTGGGATTCCAGGCCTAAGCCACCATGCCCAGCGAAAAACGTCCTTTCTCATCTCTTGCTTTGTCACCCAGGCTGGAGTGCAGTGTTGCGATCTTGGCTCTCTGCAACCTCTGCCTCCCAGGTTCAAGCAATTCTCCTGTCTCAGCCTCCTGAGAAGCTGAGATTACAGGCACACATGACCATGCCCAGCTAATTTTTGTATTTTTAGTAGAGATGGGTTTTCACCATATTGGTCAGACTGGTCTCGAACTCCTGACCTCAGGTGATCCACCCACCTCGGCCTCCCAAAGTGCTGGGATTACAGGCATGAGCCACTGCGCCTGGCCAGGAGAATATTTTTGTAACCTGCATAATAGTATCTAATAAGTTTTTGCTCAACCCAAGATTTCATATAAGAAAAAAAACCCAATAACTTAAAACTCCTCAAAATTATGAGCTTTTGCTCTTTGAAGGTTGTTAAGAAAAGAAAAAAGACAAGCAACAGACTGGGAGAATACAGAAATAACTCAGTATCCACAAGTAGTGTACCATTTCAGCATCTGCATGGGAAAAATCAAAGGAAGCAACAGGACAGCTGACAGCCTAAAGGGGTCTTGTATCTGATAAAGGACTTGTATCCAGAGCTCTCAAAATTCAGTAGTAATAAAACAAACAACCCAATTTTTTAAATGGGGAAACTATTTGAATAGAAAACTCACCCAAGAAGATATATGGATAGCAGCCAGGCACGGTGGCTCAAGCCTGTAATCCCAGCACTTTGGGAGGCTGAGGCGGGAGGATCACGAGGTCAGGAGATGAAGACCATCCTGGCTAACACGGTGAAACCCCATCTCTACTAAAAATACAAAAAAAAGTTAGCCAGGCATGGTGGTGGGCGCCTGTAGTCTCAGCTACTCGGGAGGCTGAGGCAGGAGAATGGCGTGAACCCGGGAGACGGAGCTTGCAGTGAGCCGACATCACACCACTGCACTCCAGCCTGGGCGACAGAGCAACACTTCGTCTCAAAAAAAAAAAAAAAAAAAAAAAAAAAAAAAAAAAAAAAAAAAAAAAGACATATGGATAGCAAATAAGCACAGAAAAAGATGTTCAACCTCATTAGCCAGTAGAGAAATGCAAATTAAAACCTCAGTGATACTACTACACACTTACTACAAGAGCCATAATCCAGATGAGTGTTTTGGCAAGAATGGGAAGCAACCAGAACTTTCTTCCTTTCTTTTTTTTTAGAGAAAGCGTCTATGTTGCCCAGGCTGTTTCAAACTCCTGGGCTTGCGTGGTTACGGTGGCTCACGCCTGTAACCCCAACACTTTGGGAGGTTGAGGCGGGTGAATCTGAGATCAGGAGTTCGAGACCAGCCTGGCCAACAAGGTGAAAGCCTGTCTCTATTAAAAATACAAAAAATTACTTGGGTGTGGTGGTACACGCCTGTAGTCCCAGCTACTCAGGAGGCTGAGGCAAGAGCATCACTTGAGCCAGGAGGTGGAGGTTGCAGTAAGCTGAGATCACACCACTGCACTCCAGCCTAGGCAACAGAGCGAGACTCCATCTAAAAAAAAAACCAAATAAACAAAACAAACAAACAAACAAAAAATCCCATTTTGGAAAAGTTTGGCAGCTTCTTAAAATGTTAAGCATACACCTACTATAAACCCAGCCATTCCATTTCTAAGTATTTATCCCAAATAAATGAAGATATAGATCCATTAAACACTTGCACTAAATGTTTACAGCAGTTTTGATTTATTTTCATTATTTTAAAATTTTTAAAATAGAGATGGGGGTCTCACTATAATCCCTGCTCTTTGGGAGGCCAAGGTGGGCAGATAAGCTGAGGTCAGGAGTTCGAGACCAGCCTGGCCAATATGGTGAAACCCTGTCTCTACTAAAAATACAAAAATTAGCTCGGCGTGGTGGCGCATGCCTGTAATCCCAGCTGTTCTGGAGGCTGGGGTAGGAGAATCACTTGAATCCAGGAGGAGGAGGTTGCAGTGAGCCGAGATCGCGCCACTGCACTCCAGCCTGGGCTACACAGCGAGACTCCATCTCAAAAAAAAAAAAAAAAAATTCACTGAGCGTAGTGGCGGGCACCTGTAATTCCAGCTACTTGGGAGGCCAAGGCAGGAGAATCACTTGAACCCAGGAGGCAGAGGTTGCAGTAAGCCGAGATCATGCCACTGCACTCCAGCCTCGGTGTCAGAGCGAGACTCTACCTCAATAAATAAATAAATAAATAAATAAACAAACACACAAACATCTAGCAGACACTTCCTGATCTAGCTTATTCTACCTCTCTGACCTTATCTCCAGCTACCCTCCCCTCTTTGCTTACCATATTCAGCCGTACAGATCTTTTGGCTCCAAAAACCTGCCTAACTTGTTCCTGCCTCTAGACCTTTGTGTTTACTGTTCTTTCACTTGGAATGTTCTTCCTTGGATCTATGCCTAATGCGCCTTCCTATTTTTCAGGCCTCCCCTCATGTATCACTTCTTCAGAAAGGACTTCCATGACCACATCTGAGGAAGCCCTGTAGTCAGTCCCTATTCATTATAATTTCATAGCATATATTATCTGAAGTTATTTTGCCATTTGTTCATTATTTCCCTCTCCCAACCACCACCTTCAAGACAACAATAATTAGTTTCTTTCTTCTTCACAGCTGTATCCTTAGTGCATACACCAGTGTCTAGCACATCACAGGCACTCACATGTTTGTTGAATGAATGAATGGGTGACCTTCAAGCAGTCTGGAAAGAGAGCAGCCAGTTCTCTCCTTAAATGTTTTCAGAAAAGATTCCACCATTTTTCTGACAATAAAAATGAAGTCCAGCATCCGATAACATTTAGTTGTCAGAATGGTCCGCCTAATATCCAACCTAATCCTTCCCAAAGCAATGTCTGTCCTGTCTCTTCTCATTTGTCTGATGCTCAATGGAATAATTAAATTGGCTTACCATGGTCAATAATAAATGTACTAGGCCTTCTCAACGATAATTCTACTTCTCATCATATCTCACATTGCTGTTCTCTCTGGTCCTTGTCAAAGTTCTCGGTCTCAAGTTTCACTTGTGAAGCCCAGGATTCAACCCAAATATTACTGCTTGAAATAGCCTACACAATAAAAACTCAACGTATAAGTACCTACTTAAAAAGAGCAGTCCTACATCACCTACCTCTTATTAAATTTCTTTATCTGGCCAGGCACAGTGGCTCATACCTGTAATCCCAGCACTTTGGGAGGCTGAGGCAGGAGAATCACTTGAACCCAGGAGGCACAGGTTGCAGTGAGCCGAGATCACACCACTGCACTCCAGCCTGGGCTACACAGCGAGACTCCGTCTCAAAAAAAAAAAAAAATTCATTGAGCGTAGTGGCGGGCACCTGTAATTCCAGCTACTTGGGAGGCAGAGCAAGACTCCATTTCAAAAATAAAAAACAAAAAAAAACTATTTATCTATAGATTCTACATGTGTTTTCATAATGGCCTTTTGTGAAAATGCTTGGACCTTCTCAAGAACCTGTAGGTTCAAATGAGAAGAAGTTTCGAGACATCTTAAAGGTTATAGCTCCTAGAAAAGCTACCCAACATTGCTGGCCCACCTGTGGTTTCGCCACTCCACGCAAAGCAGGGTACAGGTACAGGGTGTGAAATTCCAGTGACCCAGAAGAAGGTTGAATGAATAACCATTAAAAGCACACTTTTCTTTTTTTTTTTGAGACGGAGTCTCACTCTTCACCCACGCTGGAGTGCAGTGGCGCGATCTCGGCTTACTGCAACCTCCACCTCCCAGGTTCAAGTGATTCTCATGTCTCAGCCTCCCAAGTAGCTGGGATTACAGGTGCACGCCACCACATCGGGCTAATTTTTGTATTTTTAGTAGAGATGGGATTTTACCAGGTTGGCCAGGTTGGTCTCGAACTCCTGGCTTCAATCGATCCACCCACCTCAGCCTCTCAAAGTGCTGGGATTATAGGCGTGAGCCACTGCACCTGGCCAAAAGCGTACTTTAGTGAGAAGTTATTAAGACTAAAAAAGTGGGCTTTGGGCTGGCTGGGGTGGCTCATGCCTGTAATCCAACCACTTTAGGAAGCCAAGGGGGAGATCACGAGAGCCCAGGAGTTTGAGACCAGCCTGGGCAACACAGGGAGACCCCCCGCCATGGTCTCTACCTAAAAACTACAAAAATTAGTTGGGTGCAGTGGTGCATGCCTGTAATCCCAGCTACTTGGGAGGCTGAGGTGGGAGGATTGCTTGCACCCTGGAGGTCGAGGCCGCAGTGAGCCAAGGTCACACCACTGCACTCCAGCCTGGGCAACAGAGTGAAACTGTCTCAAAAAAAAAAAAAAAAAAAAGTGGGCTTTAGGGGTAAATCTTAAAGTTGAGATGGGGAAAAAGCAAATAGAACTGAGGATCCTATAGACTGCACTAGCCAAAGTTATGAGAGACCTCAGTTTTATTAAACAGTATAGCACTGTGGTTAGAATAAGCTCTGGAGTCAGGCACACCTAGGTTCAAATCCTACCTCTGCAACTTACCTACTGTGTAAATCTGGGCACCTTACCTTGCTTCTCTAAACCTTGGTTGCTTCGCTCATAAATGAGGGCAATGATATTGCATCCCTCATAGAGTCATGAGATTAAATGACTTCATTCATGTAAACCCCTTTTTAGGGTTGTAGGAATTGCTCAGTACATTTATTTGAGTTACTACTATGAATTCTTTTTTTTTTTTTTTTTTTGAGATGGAGTTTCACTCTTGTTGCCCACTGGAGTGCAATGGCGCGATCTCGGCTCACTGCAACCTCCACCTCCCGGGTTCAAGCAATTCTCCTGCCTCAGCCTCCCAAGTAGCTGGGATTACAGGCATGCGCCACCACACCCACCTAATTTTGTATTTTTTTAGTAGAGATGGGGTATATTATAAACAACTATAAGCCAATGTATATGAAAACTTTCATCAAATGAATCATCTTCCAGGAAAAAATACAATTTACCAAGACTGACTCGAGAAGAAAGAAAAACCCTGAATAATCCTATAACAAGGCATTAAAGCAATAGCTAAAAATCAAGTCCAGGTGGTTTCACCAGTGAGTTCTCACATACATTCAAGGGCCAAATGATTCCAACTTATGCAAATCAATTCAGAGTACAGAAAAGGATAAATCACTCCCAATTAATTTTGTGAAACTGGCAGAATTCTTATAAAATTTGACAAAAACTTTATGAATAAGGAAAATTATAGGTCATAGTCACTCAGTAATATAGATGCAAAATCCTAATAAAGTGTTAGAAAACTAAATTTAATAATGTTCAAAACTGACAATACTTTATGACCAAGTTGGGTTTATCTTAGGAATGCAAGCTTGGTTTAGCATTGGAAAATCCACCAACATAATTCAAAATATTTGCATATTAATGAAAGATAATATGTTTACGCACTACATGGATACAATGCATATGATAAAATTCAACATCGATTCATTTTTTAAAAATAATTAATTAATTTTAGTTTTTTCTTTTTTTTTTTTTTTGAGATGAAGTCTCACTCTGTCACCAGGCTGGAGTGCAGTGGCACATTCTCAGCTCACTGCAACCTCCGCCTCCTGGGTTCAAGCAATTGTCTTGCCTCAGCCTCCTGAGTAGCTGGGACTACAGGCATGCACCAGCTCGCCCAGCTAATTTTTGTATTTTTTAGTAGAGATGGGGTTTCACCATGTTGCCCAGGATGGTCTCAATCTCCTGACCTCATCATCTGCCCACCTCGGCCTCCCAAAGTGCTGGGATTACAGGCGTGAGCCACCATGCCCAGCCAATTTTAGTTTTTTTCTAAAGAGAGGGTCTTACTTCATTGCCCAGGCTGGTCTTAAATTTCTGGCTTCAAGTGATCCTCCCACCTTGACCTCCCAAAGTGAATTCATTATTTTAAAAACCTTTAATGAAACTAGACATAGATGTGAACTTCCTCAATCTGATAAAGCCTCTACAAAGCTCTTTGTATTAGGTATCCATTGAAGCATAACAAATGACCTCAAAATTTGATAGCTTAACACACTTAAACATATTTATGATCGCACACAGTTTCTATGGGTGAGAAATTCAGGAAGCTTAGCTGAGTGCTTCCAGTTTAGTATTTCCCATGATGTTGTAGTCCAGAACATTGGCCAGTACTGCAGTCATCTGAAGGTTTGACTGGGGCTGGAGGATCCTCTTTCTAGGTGGCTGACTCACAGAGCTGGCAAATTGATGTTGGTTGCCAGCAGGAGGCCTCCTTGCTGCAGTGACCCTTCCATAGAGCTGCTTGAGTGTCCTCCCAGCACAGCAGCTGGCTTCCCCCAGAGCAGGCAAACCAAGAGAGAGCAAGATGGAAACAGTATCTTTTATAATCTAGCCTCAGAAGTCACACGTGACCATTTCTGCAATATCCTATTACACAGGTCAGCCCTCTTCAGATATGGGATGTGAATATCATTAGGCAAAGGTCATTTGGAGCCATATAGAGACTGGCTATCACAATTTCATGTCATATATCTTCTTTCATGGTGAAACAGTAAAATTATTCCATTTTATGAACAAGACAAAAGTTGCCACTATCATCATTTCTATTCTATTGAACTAGAGGTCTTAGTTGACACAGTAAAATTGAACAAGAAATAAAAGGAAGAAACAGTCACTGTTTTCAGATCACATATGTCAATATAAAAAATGCAAAAGAATATCCCACAAAGTGTTAGAATTAAAGTGAGTAATGTTTCTGAATACAAAGTGAATATTAAAAAATAAATTGTGCCAGCAACAATCGGAAAGTACAATTTCAGGACCAGGCTCATCACTCTCCCACCTTCTGAGTCTTCAGTGTCTATTATTCCACTCTATGTGTCTACGTGCACTCATTGTTAGCTCTCACTAATAAGTGAAAACATGCCGTTTTCTGCTTTCTGCTTCTGAGTCATTTCAATAAGGATAATGGCCTCCAAAACATCGTATTTAACGATGAAATATTAGAAGCATTTCCACCAAAATAGGATAAGATCAGGAGGCCCATTACTGTCACTAATATTATATTCAGGTTTAGTCAATGCAACAAAAGAAGAAAAAGAATGGAGAAATATAAATGTTGAAAAGGAAAGTCAATTTGGTAATATCTATTAACACTTTAAGTATATATATTCACAAGTTTTAGGTGGCCAAGTGAACACATAGTTTTTCCCTCTCACTACTGGAACTCCACCCTATTATAGTGGTGAAAAACTTACAGTGGTGAAAAAAATGAAGGGGCCCATCAGCAAATGAAGATTTCAACCAACTTTTTGAAGTTAGAGATAAGGAAAGCGTAATGAAGCCAAGAAGAAGCAGCTACTGCCTAGGGTTTGTGTGAAGGGGGTGGCTGCCAAGGACACTGGGTAGTCCACAGGATCCAGGAGGAGCTTTTAGCTGGAGGCCCCAGATACAACACAGGGAGCAAATGAGATGTGGGAGTTATTGATTAAAAGTCTGTACATAGAACAGCTGGCCCATCAATTTCACTCTCCCTTTATCAGTCAAGCACCTGCCCCTCCAGTAAATAATTGATGAGTTCTCCTCAAAATAACTCAAATGGCTCAATAAGAAAGGGCTCAATACCCAGAATGCAGGCTCTGGCATCACAGAACTTTCTTTCATCTGTTGTATGGGATTTGACCACCCAGATAAAAAGTTCCAAAGTGATAAAATCTGAGATTATACAACATCTGAATGTGAGTACAAGGTTTGCTGCAGGGTTTGGGGGTGTATTTTGGTTGTTATTATTGTTGTTGTTTTGAGATAGGGTCTCACCCTGTCTCCCAGGCTGGAGTACAGTGATGTAATCTTGGCTCACTGCAGCCTTGACTTCCCAGGCTCCAGCGAACCTCCCATCTCAGCCTCCCAAGTAGCTGGGACCACATGCGCGAGTCACCATGCCAGACTAACTTTTGTATTTTTGGTAGACAGAGAGTTTTGCCATATTGATTAGGCTGGTCTCAAACTCCTGAGCTCAAGTTTTCCACCTGCCTTGGCCTCCCAGTGCTGGGATTACAGGCGTAAGCCACTATGCCCGGCCTATTGGAGTTTTTAGAGTGAAATGTTTAAAGGTATATGTCCTATATGTTATGGATTGAGTTGTGTCCTCCCAAAAGATATATTGCAGCCCTAAGCTCCGGTACCTCAGCATGTGACTTTATTTGGAAATAGAGTTGTTGCGGCAGATGTAATTAGTCAATTTAACATGAGGTCATGCTGGAGTAGTGTGGGCTCTTAATCCAACACAAATGGCGTCCTTCTAAGAAGAAAAGAGGCCAGGGGCAGTGGCTCACACCTGTAATCCCAATACTTTGGGAGGCCAAGATGGGAGGATCGCTTCAGGCCAGGAGTTTGAGACCACCCTGGGCAACATAGTGAGACCTTATCCCTAAAAAAAATAAGAATTAGCCAGGTGTGGTGGCGTGCACCTGCAGTCCTAGCTACTCAGGAGGCTGTGGCAGGAGGATCACTTGTTCCCAGGAGTTCAGGGCTGCAGTGAGCTCTGACTGCACCACTGCACTCCAGCCTAGGGGACAAGCGAGACTCTGTCTCTAAAAATAAATAAATAAAAATTTTAAAAATGAAGAAGAAGAAGAAGAAGGAAGAGAAGGAGAAGGAGAAGAGAGAAGAAGAAGGAGAAGGAGAATAAAGAAGAAGAAGAAGGAGGAGGAGGAGAGAAAGAAGGGGAGAACACTGTGTGATGACAGAGGCTGAGACTAGAGTGATGTGTCCACAAGCCAAGAAATGCCAAGGACCGCCAGCAACACCAGAAGCTAAGAGAAAGGCTTGGAACAGATTCTTTCTCTGAGCCGCCAAAGAGGAACCAATCCTGCTGACACCTTAATTTTAAACTTCTGCTCTCTAAACTGTGAGAGAATACATTTTGGTTGTTTTAAGCTTCCCATTTTGCGGTGCTTTGTAATACAGCGGCAGCCCTAGGAAACGAATACATCTTCCACATTAATTTTCTATATCAAGTTGTTCTTTCTCAGGCATAGTGTATTTCTTCCAATCTTGGCATCCTTGAAAAGCCAGTGGAAATGGAATAGCAAAATAAAAAGGAATGGGTTAACCAGGACCCCTCAGTCACTGATTACTTCCTGCCTAGACTTTATTTTTATTTATTTATTTTTGAGGCAGAGTCTCACTCTATCACCCAGGCTGGAGTGCAGTGGCACAATCTTGGCTCACTGCAACCTCTGCCTTTCAGGCTTAAGCAATTCTCATGCCTCAGCCTCCCAAGTAGCTGGGATTACAGGAGTTACAGGAATGAGCCACCACACCTGGCTAATTTTTGTATTTTTTTAGTAGAGATGGGGTTTCACCTTGTTGGCCAGGCTGGTCTCGAACTCCTGACCTCAGGTGATCCACCCGCCTCGGCCTCCCAAAGTGCTGGGATTACAGATGTGAGCCACTGCACCTGGCCCCTGCCTAGACTTTCCTTACACAAAAGATAATCCTGAGTAGAGGTCAGTTACCATGAAAGAGGATCATTGCCACAAGTTATGTTATTCAACATTAAACTGTCTCAGCCAGATGTCACTTATTGAAGTTGATGCAGTCCTTTTTGGTTGTGCAAAGACACACTCGGCTTCTACTACTCTAGGGCTTCTAGATTCTCTAAATCTTTTTCTCCTTGTCATCTATTTTAGAGCGCATTTTGCTATCTCATGTTTCTCCTTTCTGCTCTCATTATTCTTCTTTTGAAAAAAAAAATATATGGAATATTCAGGAATCAGTGAGAAGCCCAACTTGACAGAGATACTATTTTCCTCTCTGTCATTCTCTCTCTTATCCAAATTTCCAGGGAAGGAAACCTGATTGGCTCAGCTGGGGAGAGTACCCACTTAGTTACCCACTTAGTTACATCATTTATGGTCAGGGCTGAGGTCATGTGGTACAAAATTACTGCCAGAGGCCCCCCACTGGAGGTTAGATAGCCTATAAACGTGATTATGAGCTGGACAGACACTTCAAAAGCACTCTGCTATTAGTTGTAATAATTCAATGAATACCCTTGTGTATAATCTTTATAAACATCATATGATTACTTCCTTAAAATAAATTCCTAAAGGTGGAATTATTGGGTCAAAGTGTATTAATATGATTAAAGTTTTAAATTCATGTTATCAAATTCATCTCAAAAGCACTGGATTAATTCACACTCCTATTAGCAGTATATAAAATGGCCATTTGACAAAACAATATTGGATCTTTTTTTTAAATCTTTGCCAATTTGATGAGTTAGGTGATGTCTCGTTATTTCAATCTTCCTTTTATAATCAGTAAAGGAAATTTTTTTTTTTTGAGACAATGTCTCACTCTGTCACCTAGGCTGGAGTGCAGTGGCACAATTTTGTCTCACTGCAACTTCCACCCTCCAGGGTTCAAGTGATTCTCCTGCCTCAGTCTCCCAAGTAGCTGGGATTACAGGCGGCCGCCACCACACCCAGCTAATTTTTTGTATTTTTAGTAGAGACGGGGTTTCTCCATGTTGGCCAGGCTGGCCTTGAACTCCTGATCTCACGTGATCCTCCCACCTTGGCCTCCCAAAGGGTTGGGATTACAGGCGTGAGCCACCCTCCTGGCCAAGGTAAATATTTTCATCTGCTTCTAGGGTGTTTTTTATTTCTGACTTTTGAAGAGCCTATCCATATGAATTTGCTGTTTTAAAATTGGACATTTTTCATTCTAATGGTTTGTTATAGCTCTTTATATATTAAAAATATTTACCTTTTTTGTTTTGTTTTGTTTTTTGAGACGGAGTCTCACTCTGTCACCCAGGCTGGAGTGCAGTGGCTCAATCTTGGGTCACTGCAACCTCTGCTGCCAGGGTTCAGGCAATTCTCCTGCCTCAGCCTCCTGAGTAGCTGGGATTACAGGCGCCTGCCACCACGCCCAGCTAATTTTTGTGTTTTTACTAGAGACAAGGTTTCACCATGTTGGTAATCCACCCGCCTCGGCCTCCCAAAGTGCTGGGATTATAGGCGTGAGCCACCGTGCCCGGCCCAAAAATATTTACTTTCAACATACATATTAAAGATATATTTCCATTAGTCTATTTTGTTTATAGAAAGGTTTTTTTAATGCCAAATTAAATTTAAAATGACACATTTACCTAAATGTTAATTGCCCTCAAATCAACTTTAATAACACACTTAAAAAATACTCTAGAGAACAATAGATTAAATATTAGCAAATTAATCTTGAATACTAAGTGAGTATGAAGCGCCAAGCAAATATTCAATCACAGTGTCCTTCATTATACTAAATAGCTAATTCAATACTCTTCTATTCACTGCCATATTCATTCTTTGTCTTTTTTCACCCGGATTTCTGCAACTGGCCCTAAATTGTCTCTGCCTACAATCTCATCCTCATCTAAGCCATTTTTCATCACTGCCAAAAAATAAGTCTTCTAATGTATACATTTTATATTACAAGTCTGCTTAAACCCTTTGATGGTTTCCAATTACCTTCATGATGATAAAACCCAAACTCCTTAGAACGGGTGCTTCCTCCCCTGCATACTACCTAATTTCTCTGGCTCTTCTTCTTCTTCTCTTCTTCTTCTTCTTCTTCTCTTCTTTTCTTCTTCTTCTTCTTCTTTTCTTCTTCTTCTTCTTCTTTTCTTCTTCTTCTTCTTTTCTTTTTTCTTCTTCTTTTCTTCTTCTCTTCTTCTCTTTTTCTCTTCTTCTTCTTTTCTTCTTCTCCTTCTTCTTCTCCTTTTCTTCTCTTCTTCTTCTTCTTCTTCCTCTTCTCCTTCTTCTTCTTCTTCTTCTTCTTCTTCTTCTTCTTCTTCTTCTTCTTCTTCTTCTTCTTCTCCTTCTCCTCCTCCTCCTCCTCCTCCTCCTCCTCCTCCTCCTCCTCCTTTCTTTCTTTATTTATTTTTTTTTGAGATAGGGAATCTTGCTGTGTCCCCCAGGCTGGAGTGCAATAGCACGATCTCGGCTTACTGCAACCTCTGCCTCCCAGGTTCAAGCGATTCTCCTGCCTCAGCCTCCTGAGCAGCTGGGATTACAGGCGCCCGCCACCATGCCTGGCTAATTTTTGTATTTTTAGTAGAGACGGGGTTTCACCACGTTGGTCAGGCTGGTCTCGAACTCCTGACCTCAGGTGATCCACCCGCCTCGGCCTCCCAAAGTGCTGGGATTACAGATGTGAGCCACTGCACCTGGCCCCTGCCTAGACTTTCCTTACACAAAAGATAATCCTGAGTAGAGGTCAGTTACCATGAAAGAGGATCATTGCCACAAGTTATGTTATTCAACATTAAACTGTCTCAGCCAGATGTCACTTATTGAAGTTGATGCAGTCCTTTTTGGTTGTGCAAAGACACACTCGGCTTCTACTACTCTAGGGCTTCTAGATTCTCTAAATCTTTTTCTCCTTGTCATCTATTTTAGAGCGCATTTTGCTATCTCATGTTTCTCCTTTCTGCTCTCATTATTCTTCTTTTGAAAAAAAAAATATATGGAATATTCAGGAATCAGTGAGAAGCCCAACTTGACAGAGATACTATTTTCCTCTCTGTCATTCTCTCTCTTATCCAAATTTCCAGGGAAGGAAACCTGATTGGCTCAGCTGGGGAGAGTACCCACTTAGTTACCCACTTAGTTACATCATTTATGGTCAGGGCTGAGGTCATGTGGTACAAAATTACTGCCAGAGGCCCCCCACTGGAGGTTAGATAGCCTATAAACGTGATTATGAGCTGGACAGACACTTCAAAAGCACTCTGCTATTAGTTGTAATAATTCAATGAATACCCTTGTGTATAATCTTTATAAACATCATATGATTACTTCCTTAAAATAAATTCCTAAAGGTGGAATTATTGGGTCAAAGTGTATTAATATGATTAAAGTTTTAAATTCATGTTATCAAATTCATCTCAAAAGCACTGGATTAATTCACACTCCTATTAGCAGTATATAAAATGGCCATTTGACAAAACAATATTGGATCTTTTTTTTAAATCTTTGCCAATTTGATGAGTTAGGTGATGTCTCGTTATTTCAATCTTCCTTTTATAATCAGTAAAGGAAATTTTTTTTTTTTGAGACAATGTCTCACTCTGTCACCTAGGCTGGAGTGCAGTGGCACAATTTTGTCTCACTGCAACTTCCACCCTCCAGGGTTCAAGTGATTCTCCTGCCTCAGTCTCCCAAGTAGCTGGGATTACAGGCGGCCGCCACCACACCCAGCTAATTTTTTGTATTTTTAGTAGAGACGGGGTTTCTCCATGTTGGCCAGGCTGGCCTTGAACTCCTGATCTCACGTGATCCTCCCACCTTGGCCTCCCAAAGGGTTGGGATTACAGGCGTGAGCCACCCTCCTGGCCAAGGTAAATATTTTCATCTGCTTCTAGGGTGTTTTTTATTTCTGACTTTTGAAGAGCCTATCCATATGAATTTGCTGTTTTAAAATTGGACATTTTTCATTCTAATGGTTTGTTATAGCTCTTTATATATTAAAAATATTTACCTTTTTTGTTTTGTTTTGTTTTTTGAGACGGAGTCTCACTCTGTCACCCAGGCTGGAGTGCAGTGGCTCAATCTTGGGTCACTGCAACCTCTGCTGCCAGGGTTCAGGCAATTCTCCTGCCTCAGCCTCCTGAGTAGCTGGGATTACAGGCGCCTGCCACCACGCCCAGCTAATTTTTGTGTTTTTACTAGAGACAAGGTTTCACCATGTTGGTAATCCACCCGCCTCGGCCTCCCAAAGTGCTGGGATTATAGGCGTGAGCCACCGTGCCCGGCCCAAAAATATTTACTTTCAACATACATATTAAAGATATATTTCCATTAGTCTATTTTGTTTATAGAAAGGTTTTTTTAATGCCAAATTAAATTTAAAATGACACATTTACCTAAATGTTAATTGCCCTCAAATCAACTTTAATAACACACTTAAAAAATACTCTAGAGAACAATAGATTAAATATTAGCAAATTAATCTTGAATACTAAGTGAGTATGAAGCGCCAAGCAAATATTCAATCACAGTGTCCTTCATTATACTAAATAGCTAATTCAATACTCTTCTATTCACTGCCATATTCATTCTTTGTCTTTTTTCACCCGGATTTCTGCAACTGGCCCTAAATTGTCTCTGCCTACAATCTCATCCTCATCTAAGCCATTTTTCATCACTGCCAAAAAATAAGTCTTCTAATGTATACATTTTATATTACAAGTCTGCTTAAACCCTTTGATGGTTTCCAATTACCTTCATGATGATAAAACCCAAACTCCTTAGAACGGGTGCTTCCTCCCCTGCATACTACCTAATTTCTCTGGCTCTTCTTCTTCTTCTCTTCTTCTTCTTCTTCTTCTTCTTCTTCTTCTTCTTCTTCTTCTTCTTCTTCTTCTTCTTCTTCTTCTTCTTCTCTTCTTCTTCTCCTTCTTCTTCTCCTTCTTCTTCTCCTTTTCTTCTCTTCTTCTTCTTCTTCTTCCTCTTCCCCTTCTTCTTCTCCTTCTCCTTCTTCTTCTTCTTCTTCTTTCTTCTTCTTCTTCTTCTTCTTCTTCTTCTTCTTCTTCTTCTTCTTCTTCTTCTTCTTCTTCTTCTTCTTCTCCTTCTCCTTCTCCTCCTCCTCCTCCTCCTCCTCCTCCTCCTCCTCCTCCTTCTTTATTTATTTATTTTTTTTTGAGATAGGGAATCTTGCTGTGTCCCCCAGGCTGGAGTGCAATAGCACGATCTCGGCTCACTGCAACCTCTGCCTCCCAGGTTCAAGCGATTCTCCTGCCTCAGCCTCCTGAGCAGCTGGGATTACAGGCGCCCGCCACCATGCCTGGCTAATTTTTGTATTTTTAGTAGAGACGGGGTTTCACCACGTTGGTCAGGCTGGTCTCGAACTCCTGACCTCAGGTGATCCACCTGCCTCGGCCTCCCAAAGTGCTGGGATTACAGGCATGAGTCACTGTGCCTGACCTGCCTTTCTTCTCCCTCCTCCCTCCCTGTTCCACATACTGCAGCCACAATGGGCTAATAATACTTCTTCAATGTACCCTGTTGCTTCACACATTTGTAATACCTTTTGTTATTCCCTCTATATGAAACCCCCTTCCTTTTTTTCACCACTGATGAACTCTTATTTCATTTTTTTTTAGACTTAACCAAGTCTCTTCATCCTCTAGGAAGTCTCTCTGGCTCTCCCCCTGTTCCTTTGGGTACACCGCCTCCACGCTCCCAAGGCACGCCATGCATATCTCTCCCTTGGCAATTTTGAATGTTTACTAGCCTGTTCTTCCAGGAAACTGTCAATGTGGTGGCAGCCTCCTCTATCACTATGATTCAGAGTCTTACAAAGGGCCTGACACATCATAGGCTATTACATTTTTGCCAATTAAATAGACACATTCACGCATCCATGTTTTCTTAGGGAAAAGTACAACAAAGCAAATGTGCCACTATCAAAGTTTTAAATAGAGAATAAAGTGTCAGGGTATTAATAATAAAAACTTAAAACAGTACTATCACTAAGAATACTCAGTATATTGCTTTTCTGCCCTCTAGCTTAATTTTCACATTTTTATGTCTAAAAGAATAACACTAAGCAAACACCTTTGGAAGATGAACTAGGATAGAAGAATATTAAGAATTTGGTTGTCAGGCCGGGTGCAGCGGCTCATGCCTGTAATCCCAGTGCTTTGGGAGGCTGAGGCAGGTGGATCACCTAAGGTCAGGAGTTCGAGACCAGCCTGGCAAACATGGTGAAACCCCATCTCTACTAAATATACAAAAATCAGCCGGGCGTGGTGGCAGGTGCCTGTAATCTCAGCTACTTGGGAGGCTGAGGCAGGAGAATCACTAGAACCCAAGAGGCAGAGGTTGCAGTGAGCTGAGATGCCATTGCGCTCCAGCCCAGGTGACAACAGGGAGACTCCGTCTCAAAAAAAAGAAAAAAAAAAGAAAAAAAAAAGAAATTTGGTTGTAAAGTGCTTCAATTTATTAGTTTCTGGTATAAATTTCCAGGAGAGAGGTGGATATTGCAGTGAGCCGAGATCGCACCACTGCACTCCAGTCTGGGCGACAGAGCTAGACTCCATCTCAAAAAAATAAAATAAAATAAAATCCCAGGAGAGGCCGGTCACGGTGGCTCATGCCTGTAATCCCAGCACTTTAGGAGGCTGAGGCAAGTGGAACACCTGAGGTCAAGAGTTCAAAACCAACCTGGCCAATGTGGTGAAACCCCGTCTCTACTAAAACTACAAAAATTAGCTGAGCATGGTGGTGGACGCCTGTAATCCCAGCTACTCGGGAGGCTGAGGCAGGGAGAATTGCTTGAATCTGGGAGGCTGCAGTGAGCTGAGATGGCACCGCTGCACTCCAGCCTGGGCGACAGAGTAAGACACTCTCAAAAAAAAAAAAAAAAAAACCCAAGAGATCTAAGAATATCTGATTTTTAATTATTTATAATAGTAAATCAAATAATGTAATATAGTCTGTTTTAGAGGAAAAATGCAAATGTAGTTCATTTTTACATGGGGCCCCTGATTTGAGGGCACCAAGAGAAAATTCCAGACTTAGGATTTGAAAATAATGAGAGGGTTATAAAGTTGAAAACAAAACCTGATGGAACTCATAAATTTATTTATAATTCATTGTACCTCAACCATTGAGATAAAGACTCTATCCTTCAGTATCAAGGTGATTAAAATAGCAATACTTAAATCCAAATGGAAAGAAATTAAAAAGTTGACTTTTTTTGTTCCCTTCTTTTCACAGGTGTTGAAAAACTTGCCTTTTAAATACCCGAAGAATTAAAAAAAAAACTGCCAATTCTTTTATTAGACTGAAAACAACCCAAATATTGAGCAAAATGAGATTACTTGTATACCTGACAATTTATACTACCCTGCTCTTTAAAAAATTGAGAGTAAGAGAGAGAGATATATATTTTTTGAGACTGAGTCTTGCTCTGTTGCCCAGGCTGGAGTGCAGTGGTGCGATCTTGGCTCATGGCAACCTCTGCCTCCCAGGTTCAAGTGATTCTCCTGCCTCAGCCTCCTGAATAGCTGGGACTACAGGCGCATGCCACCACGTCTGGCTAATTTTTGTATTTTTAGTAGAGATGAATTTTACCATGTTGGTCAGGCTGGTCTTGAACTCTTGACCTCGTGATCGCCTGCCTCAGCCTCCCAAAGTGCTGGGATTACAGGCATGAGCCACCGCGCCCAGCTGAGAGATCTTTAGATCCTAACATAGAAAGTTGTGTAGAGGTTCCAAGATGGCCGAATAGGAATGGCTCCAGTCTGCAGCTCCCAGCGTGAGTGACACAGAAGATGGGTGATATCTGCATTTCCAACTGAGGTACCAGGTTCATCTCACTGGGGCTTGTCAGACAGTGGGTGCAGCCCACGGAGCAGGGTGGGCCATTGCCTCACTGGGGAAGCTTAAGGGATCGGGGAATTCCCTTTCCTAGCAAAGGGAAGCCATGACATACAGTACCTGGAAAATCGGGACACTCCTACCCTAATACTGCACTTTTCCAATGGCCTTAGCAAATGGCACACCAGTAGATTATATCCCACTCCTGGCTCAGAGGGTCCCGCTCCCACAGGGCCTCGCTCACTGCTAGCACAGCAGTCTGAGATCAAACTGCAAGGCTGCAGCAAGGCTGGGGGCAGGGCGTCTGCCATTGCTGAGGCTTGAGTAGGTAAACAAAGCGGCCGGGAAGCTGGAACTGGGTGGAGCCCACTGCAGCTCAAGGAGGCCTGCCTGCCTCTGTAGACTCCACCTCTGGGGGCAGGGCATAGCTGAACAAAAGGCAGTAGAAACTTCTGCAGACTTAAACGTCCCTGTCTGACAGCTTTGAAGAGAGCAGTGGCTCTCCCAGCACAGATTTTGAGATCTGATAATGGACAGACTGCTTCCTTAAGTGGGTCCCTGACCCCCGAGTAGCTTAACTGAGAGATACCTCCCAGTAGGGGCCGACTGACACCTCATACAGCCGGGTGCCCCTCTGAGACTAAGTTTCCAGAGGAAGGATCAGGCAGCAACATCTGCCATTCTGCAATATTTGCCGTTCTGCAGCCTCCGCTGGAGATATCCAGGAAAACCGCCTGGAGTGGACCTCCGGCAAACTCCAACAGACCTGCAGCTGAGGGTCCTGACTGTTAGAAGGAAAACTAACAAATAGAAAGGACATTCACACCAAAACCCTGTGTATACGTTACCATCATCAAAGACCAAAGGTAGATAAAACCACAAAGATGGGGAGACACCAGAGCAGAAAAGCTGAAAATTCTAAAAATCAGAGCACCTCTTCTCCTTCAAAGGAACGCAGCTCCTCACCAGCAACGGAACAAAGCTGGACGGAGAATGATTTGACGAGTTGAGAGAAGAAGGCTTCAGATGATCGGTAATAACAAACTTCTCCAAGCTAAAGGAGGATGTTTGAACCCATCGCAAAGTAGCTAAAAACCTTGAAAAAAGATCAGACAAATGGCTAACTAGAATAAACAGTGTAGAGAAGCCCTTAAATGACCTGATGGAGCTGAAAACCATGGCACGAGAACTATGTGATGCATGCACAAGCTTCAGTAGCTGATTTGATCAAGTGGAAGAAAGGGTATCAGTGATTAAAGATCAAATGAATGAAATGAAGTGAGAAGTTTAGAGAAAAAAGAGTAAAAAGAAATGAACAAAGCCTCCAAGAAATATGGGACTATGTGAAAAGACCAAATCTATGTCTGATTGGTGTACCTGAAAGTGACAGGGAGAATGGAACCAAGTTGGAAAACATTCTTTAGGATATTATCCAGTAGAACTTCCCCAACCTAGTGAGGCAGGCCAACATTCAAATTCAGGAAACACAGAGAATGCCACAAAGATACTCCTTGAGAAGAACAACTGCAAGACACATAATTGTCAGATTCACCAAAGTTGAAATGAAGGAAAAAATGTTAAGGGCAGCCAGAGAGAAAGGTCGGGTTACCCACAAAGGGAAGCCCATCAGACTAACAGCAGATCTCTCGGCAGAAACTCTACAAGCCAGAAGAGAGTGGGGGCCAATATTCAACATTCTTAAAGAAAATAATTTTCTACCCAGAAATTTCATATCCAGCCAAACTAAGCTTCATAAATGAAGGAGAAATAAAATACTTTACAGACAAACAAATGCTGAGAGATTTTGTCACCACCAGGCCTGCCTTATAAGAGCTCCTGAAGGAAGCACTAAACATGGAAAGGAAAAACCAGTACCAGCCACTACAAAAACATGCCAAATTGTAAAGACCATCAATGCTAGGAAGAAACTGCATCAACTAATGAGCAAAATAACCAGCTAACATCAAAATGACAGGATCAAATTCACACATAACAATATTAACCTTAAATGTAAATGGACTAAATGCTCCAATTAAAAGACACAGACTGGCAAATTGAATAAAGAGTCAAGACCTATCAGTGTGCTGTATTCAGGAGATCCATCTCATGTGCAGAGACACACATAGGATCAAAATGAAGGAATGAAGGAAGATCTACCAAGCAAATGGAAAACAAAAAAAAGCAGGGGTTGCAATCCCAGTCTCTGATAAAACAGACTTTAAACCAACACAGATCAAAAGAGACAAAGAAGGCCATTACATAATGGTAAAGGGATCATTTCAACAAAAAAGAGCTAACTATCCTAAATATATTTATATATATTGCACCCAATACAGGAGCACTCAGATTTATAAAGCAAGTCCTTAGAGACCTACAAACAGACTTAGACTCCCACATAATAATAATGGGAGACTTTAACACCCCACTGTCAACATTAGACAGATCAACGAGACAGAAAGTTAACAAGGATATCAAGGAATTGAACTCAGCTCTGCACTGAGCAGACCTAATAGACATCTACAGAACTCTCCACCCCAAATCAACAGAATATACATTTTTCTCAGCACCACATCACACTTATTCCAAAAGTGACCACATAGTTGGAAGTAAACCACTCCTCAGCAAATGTAAAAGAACAGAAATTATAACAAACTGTCTCTCAGACCACAGTGCAATCAAACTAGAACTCGGGATTAAGAAATTCACTCAAAACTGCTCAACTACATGGAAACTGAACGAACTGCTTCTGAATGACTACTGGGTACATAACAAAATGAAGGCAGAAATAAAGATGTTCTTTGAAACCAATGAGAACAAAGACACAACATACCAGAATCTCTGGGACACATTTAAAGCGGTGTGTAGAGGGAAATTTATAGCACTAAATGCCCACAAGAGAAAGCAGGAAAGATCCACAATTGACACCCTAACATCACAATTAAAAGAACTAGAGAAGCAAGAGCAAACACATTCAAAAGCTAGCAGAAGGCAAGAAATAACTAAGATCAGAGCAGAACTGAAGGAGATAGAGACACAAAAAACCCTTCAAAAAATCAATGAATCCAGGAGCTGGCTTTTTGAAAAGATCAACAACATTGATAGAGTGATAGCAAGACTAATAAAGAAGAAAAGAGAGAAGAATCAAATAGACGCAATAAAAAATGATAAAGGAGATATCACCACCGATCCCACAGAAATACAAACTACCATCAGAGAATACTACAAACACCTCTACGCAAATAAACTAGAAAATCTAGAAGAAATGGATAAATTCCTGGACACATATACCCTCGCAAGACTAAACCAGGAAGAAATTGCATCCCTGAATAGACCAATAATAGGTTCTGAAATTGAGGCAATTAATAGCCTACCAACCAAAAACAAGTCCAGGACCAGATGGATTCACAGCCGAATTCTACCAGAGGTACAAATTCCTTCTGAAACTATTCCAATCAATAGAAAAAGAGGGAATCCTCCCTAATTCATTTTATGAGGCCAACATCATCCTGATACCAAAGCCTGGCAGAGACACAACAAAAAAAGAGAATTTTAGACCAATATCCCTGATGATCATCGACACAAAAATCCTCAATAAAATACTGGCAAACCGAATCCAGCAGCACATCAGAAAGCTTATCCACCATGATCAATTTAGCTTCATCCCTGGGATGCAAGGCTGGTTCAACATATGCAAATCAATAAACATAATCCATCATATAAACAGAACCAAAGACAAATACCACATGATTATCTCAATAGATGCAGAAAAGGCCTTCAACAAAATTCAACAGCCCTTCATGCTAAAAATTCTCAATAAATTAGGTATTGATGGGACGTATCTCAAAATAATAAGAGCTATTTATGACAAACCCACAGCCAATATCATACCGAATGGGCAAAAACTGGAAGCATTCCCTTTGAAAACTGGCACAAGACAGGGATGCCCTCTCTCACCACTCCTATTCAACATAGTGTTGGAAGTTCTGGCCAGGGCAATCAGGCAAGAGAAATAAATAAAGGGTATTTAATTAGGAAAAGAGGAAGTCAAATTGTCCCTGTTTGCAGATGACATGACTGTATGTTTAGAAAACCCCATCGTCTCAGCCCAAAATCTCCTTAAGCTGATAGGCAACTTCAGCAAAGTCTCAGGATACAAAATCAATGTGCAAAAATCACAAGCATTCCTATACACCAATAACAGACAAACAGAGAGCCAAATAATGAGTAAACTCCCATTCACAATTGCTTCAAAGAGAATAAAATACGTAGGAATCCAACTTACAAGGGATGTGAAGGACCTCTTCAAGGAGAACTACAAACCACTGCTCAACAAAATAAAAGAGGACACAAACAAATGGAAGAACATTCCATGCTCATGGATAGAAAGAATCAATATTGTGAATATGGCCATACTGTCCGAGGTAATTTATAGATTCAATGCCATCCCCATCAAGCTACCAATGACTTTCTTCACAGAATTGGAAAAAAACTACTTTAAAATTCATATGGAACCAAAAAAGAGCCCACATCGCCAAGTCAATCCTAAGCCAAAAGAACAAAGCTGGAGGCATCACGCTACCTGACTTCAAACTATACTACAAGGCTACAGTAACCAAAACAGCATGGTACTGGTACCAAAACAGAGATATAGACTAATGGAACAGAACAGAGCCCTCGGAAATAATACCACACATCTACCACCATCTGATCTTTGACAAACCTGACAAAAACAAGAAATGGGAAAAGGATTCCCTATTTAATAAATGGTACTGGGAAAACTGGCTAGCCATATGTAGAAAGCTGAAACTGGATCCCTTCCTTACACCTTATACAAAAATTAATTCAAGATGGGTTAAAGACTTAACTGTTAGACCTAAAACCATAAAAACCCTCGAAGAAAACCTAGGCAATACCATTCAGGCCATAGGCATGGGCAAGGACTTCATGACTAAAACACCAAAAGCAATGGCAACAAAAGCCAAAATTGACAAATGGGATCTAATTAAACTAAAGAGCTTCTGCACAGCAAAAGAAACTACCATCAGAATGAACAGGCAACCTACAGAATGAGAGAAAAATTTTACAATCTACCCATCTGACAAAGGGCTAATATCCAGAATCTACATAGAACTTAAACAAATTTACAAGCAAAAATCAAACAACCCCATCAAAAAGTGGGCAAAGGATATGAACAGGCACTTCTCAAAAGAAGACATTTATGCAGCCAACAGACACATGAAAAAATGCTCATCATCACTAGCCATCAGAGAAATGCAAATCAAAACCACAATGAGATACCATCTCACACCATTTAGAATGGTGATCATTAAACAACAGGTGTTGGAGAGGGTGTGGAGAAATAGGAAGGCTTTTACACTGTTGGTGGGACTATAAACTAGTTCAACCATTGTGGAAGACAGTGTGGTGATTCCTCAAGGATCTAGAACTAGAAATACCATTTGACCCAGCCATCCCATTACTGGGCATATACCCAAAGGATTATAAATCATGCTGCTATAAAGACACATGCACACATATGTTTATTGCAGCACTATTCACAATAGCAAAGACTTGGAACCAACCCAAATGTCCATCAATGATAGACTGGATTAAGAAAATGTGGCACATATACACCATGGAATACTATGCAGCCATAAAAAAGGATTAGTTCATGTCCTCTGTAGGGACATGGATGAAGCTAGAAACCATCATTCTGAGCAAACTATAGCAAGGACAGAAAATGAAACACCATATGTTCTCACTCATAGGTGGGAATTGAACAATGAGAACACTTGGACACAGGGTGGGGAACATGACACACCGGGGCCTGTCGTGGGGTTGGGGGAGGGGGTAGGGATAGCATTAGGAGATATACTTAATGTGAGTGACGAGTTAACGGGTGCAGCACACCAATATGGCACATGTATACATATGTAACAAACCTGCATATTGTGCACATGTACCCTAGAACTTAAAGTATAATAAAAAAATTTAAAAATTAAAAAAAGTTGCATATTATTAAATGAGAAAAGCAATTTGCAAAATACAATTTATATAATCTCATTTTTGTGGAAAATGTTTATATACACATTTACATATGCATATAAAACCTCTTGAAAGACCATCTAAAACTTAACTGCTGTTATCCTAGAGGGCAGAAGGCAGGTCATCAAAGGGGATTTGCACTATTTATCTCTGTCATGTTTAAGTTTTTATTATAAGAATGTATTAATTTTGTGCAAAACAATAAAAGTAGTCCAGGCGTGGTGGCTCATGCCTGTAATCCCAGCACACTGGGAGACCAAGGCTGGATGATCTCGCCAAGCCAGGAGTATGAGACCAGCCTGGACAGAATAGCGAGACCCTGTCTCTAAAAATAAATAGATAGATAGATAGATAGATAGATAGATAGATAGATAGATAGATAAACAAACAATAAAAGTCAACTTTTTCCTTTGTGGAAGAAATTCTAAGGGGATAGGACAGTGCCTCAATGAACTCATTTTAAATTAGCTCTCCCTTTTTACACAAAAACTGCCCAAATCTGCTCTACCTCCCAATGAATTTTTGCATCCCTTAGGAGTTCTCTAGTCAAGTAAACGGCAAAAACTGTGGTCAGGGAAGAAGTCAAGGCTGAAATCCAGGAGTCATTGCTCCTTATCTTCCTAGGACCTGACTCTTGGCCTGAAATAGACTCTGCTGCTCTCTTTCTGAATGAAGAGAGAGAAGGACCTAAAGTTGTCTGTGTAGGAGCCACAACTGACCAAGCTCATCTCACAATAAGGTTTAGAGCCCCAGATAAAGACTTGGTCTAGAAGATTCCATGTGGACAACAAAATTACACAGTTAAGATACTGAGGTGAAAACCCCCTAAATCGTCTGGCCTAGGTAATGGAGAAAGTGAATTTGTGTATTAATTCTTTATTTTCTGGTTCAGCCTAGCCAGAGAGGGTTTTGGAGCAAGAAGAACAAGGTTAAAAGAAAAGAACAAAGACCATTGTCTCAGGGAGACCTTAAGAAAGGTGATGTGGATGCTAAAGTAGAAGGTGTGAAAATAGAAAGAATGAAGAAGACCTAGTATTCAATAGCGCAACAGGGTGACTATCGTCAATAATAATTTCACTGCACATGGTAACTAAGAGTATAATTAGACTGTTTCTAACCAAAGGATTAATGCTTGAGGTGATGGATACCCATTTACCCTGATGTGATTATCACGCATTCATTGTATGCCTGTATCAAAATATCTCATGTACATGTACTCCATAAATATATATACCTACTATGTACCCATAAAAGTTAATTGAAATTTTTTTAAAAAGATGGGGCTATATGGCCACATAGACATCAGTCTGGAGCCCTTTGAGGATCCCCAGTGCTGTGGCTGAGGCCACCCTCCTCTCTAGGGAACAGACGGAGCAGAGTCCCAGAGAAGTGTGAGCCTGGGTGCCCTCCTGGCTCCGCCACCCGAGTTTAAGAAAGTAGGGATTTTGAGATCACCTTTGTGTGCCTATTCAAATCTCTTCCCTTCTTCAAAACTCAAATTCTACCTTCTTCAGGAAACCTCCCCTAAATAAGCCTACACTATTATAGGCAGTTTGTAGCTATTTAATACTTTATTAAACTGCATATATTTTATTGTCACCTTACTAGGCTGTAAATGTCATTAGGGCAGAAATCATGTTTTGGTTTTTAAAATTTTCCGCAATGCCCAGGGTGGTGTCGAGAATAAAATAGGCATTTGGTAAGTAATTGTGTGATGAAAAAGTTGAAAGGAAGAAAAAACCATCAGGCTTCCTGAAGTTTCTAGCCTTTCTAACTTAGACAGAGAATACACTAGATGGTAGGACTGCATCCCCACATTCTCAAATCAGAGGGTGCAGTTTCACCTGCACCTGGTGTATTTTTTTCTGAAAAAAAAAAGCTATCCTGAATGCAAATTCAGTCTCGAAGTGCTGCAAAGGACAACCAGGAAAGCACAGTCCCTTCTGGACCCCTTTTGGGGACCAGGCTCTGTGTGTGTGTGTGTGTGTGTGTGTGTGTGTGTGTGTGTGTGTGTGTTGTGTGTGCGTGTGTGTCTGTGTGTGTCTGTGTGTAAGTGTGCATAGGTGGGGAAAGGTTGTGGTGTGATGGGAGGGGATAGGCAAGAGGGAGGAAAGACTCCACACAGTGATTATGTGGAGGGGATTTGCTATGTCTCTTCCCCCCGCTTCTTTCTTTGTCCTCTTTCTCCTGGTCCCCTTCTTCTGCATTTGTCTAGGAGGATCCTGGAGTGTTCTTTTGATCGACTCAATCTTTCTCTGGCACTTGAGTTCTGATTGGCTGAAGGACTTAGAGGGGAAAAAAAACTTTAATTAAGTAGATAATCTCTTCTTTGGACGTTTGGCAGCTCCATTTCACCTCCCCTTAACTCTGTTTGGGATCGCTTACACACCAAGGAAGTTGGGCTTTGAGAATTCCATCCCACTGCCACCGAGGAGAATATTTCTCCATCTTGCTTACCCATCTCCCAGTTTTTTGGAATTTTCTCTAGCTGTTACTCCAGAGGATTATGTTTCTTTCAAAGCCTTCTGTGTACATCTCTCTTTTCACCTGTGTCCTCCAACTCAGCCACAGCTGGTAAGTAACCTGGACTCTTTACCTGGAGCTGGGAATAGGTAAGTGTATGTAATATGTTGGGTAAAGCTCATTTCATTTCCAGAAATGTAGGAAGCCTTGAGATCTCTCCTAGGAAAAACTGTTCTATGGGGTAGGGCTTTTCCTAAATTTATGGCTGATTTTAGTGAATCTTTAGGACCCCTACCAATAAAGGACTAAATGATGGGAGGGGGGGTTCCTATTTTTATAAATTGCTACTCCACAAATATTCCTCCAAAGTGATTTGGGGGTAAATGGACAGCAGCCCTTTTCACGAAATCCTGATGTCAGCATTGTAGAGAGGAGGAAGGTAGTTCAAAGCAAGTTCTACCGTGTGTTGAATCTGATCTTGAGGTAAAGTCTGGAGACAAAATTCAATGGGATCTTACTTTGTACTTTCTGACTTTATTTTTTTTCAGGATATTCTAAGTAATTGCTCAAATTGTCATTCCCTAGACATAAAAAATTTTATTTGAACCACTAAGTGGGCATTGGGTTAACAAACATGTTTGAAACCAGATATTTTAGAAATCTAAACGTCTCAAGAAATTTATTTAATTTGTTCAATTTACAAAAATTTCTAAATTGTTCAGAAAATCAGATAACGTATATGAAAGTGCTTTGTAAATTATAAACACAAATGCTAAAGAATATCATCACCATTCTCATTTAGCTCTTGGAAACCATACAAACTATCTATACATGCAATTGTTCATTAGCAAATACACCAGTACACAATAACATACAGAATGCAGGTTGCTAGGGTGTTCGGAGTTTCTCTCCAGTTCAGATATGAGCTCAGTCTCTCTCTTCTTCAGTTCTCATTTTGACCATCTATTTAACAAAGATATAAATCCAATTGCTACATAAACTGTTGAGGAAGCAGGAAAAGAAATTTCTTTGCTGAGATAAGCTTCCATTGAGAATTGAAAATATATTTTTATCATAAATGAGTGTAGCCGTCTTTATTAGAGTGTTGATAAGAAGTATGCCAACTTCATAAAACTACTTGCAAGTTAATACAATAATTTGCAACATTTCTGATTATAAGCAGAACCACCAATTAGTCCATTTTTAATTGGCATTTTCATTAAATATTTCAACGTTAAAAAAAAGATCTCTCTTCTCTCCCCATCATGAGAACAAAAAGACAAAAGGGAGAGGAGACTATTTCAGAGCATTTCTACTGATGTTCATGGTATTCTTCAGCTGATTCAGTATCAGCAAAAGAGAAACACGAGATTCCTTTCCCTAGTCACCAGGGCGGTGTGAAGAATTGTTCTATAAAAAATACCTTTACTGTGTGTTCCCTTCCCTGCTGGAGGGGGTCATGTTCATTTCATTCCTATACTGACACAGCCACACTGAAAGGTGGCTGGGTTGCTTGTCTGTCCAAATTCAAGTGTCTGGATTCAAAAAGAAAAAAGGAAAAAGAGATGTGAAAGAAAGTTCTAATTTTAAAAAAACAGGGTTTAAGAACCCCTTCTCGCCTTGCCTGACTTTGAGGAGAAAATGTACAAATCTCCTTTATAATACAATTAGATTTTAATTGCTTTTTCCTATAAGCTCCAATTTAAATTAAACATTTGTACTTCACCAAGAATCTGTTTGTGGTGGCATTTGAAAAGTGATTTTTAAATTTAACATTAAATCTTGATTATGCTTCTAATGAAACTATCAGGGTTTTGCATAAGGTCATCTTCCCCTTTATGCCATGCAGAGAAATTTGACCAACCACAGCCTTTGAAATGTTTCTCTTAATACTTCATTATCAACCTTTTATGTAAGGACCTCAAAAGCACTTAACAAATAGAGAACCACAATTTCTGCTTGGCTGTTCAATTGTAGGCCTGCCTGAAATTACTGTCTAAAAGAGTCCATCAGCAGAAATTCCTGGGCTTGAAAAGGAGAGAATAATGATGACATTCACCTATAGTATGGAGTTTTACTAGGTAAATCAGTACAAGATGATTTCTTTGAAAAGTATTTGCCACAATTTTTTATAGTTGGGACGCTTCCAAGAAGAACTGTCTTTTAGTAACTTGAGAAAATTATTTTTTTTTAATTTGTTTGTCTTAATCCTTACGGCTCCAAAGAAAGAGAATGAGAATGCATGATAAGCCAAGCAGATGATGATGATTATAATGGTGGCCAGAGATGAACAAATTTGATTTTCCTTCCAATGCACTTACTCATCTGGAATAAGCAGGCCTAGAAAGTGTTTTACCTTAACTGGTTGGCCCCATTTTACTCCCAATGATATGTCATAATGACAGTGGGTCTTACCCAGTTCTGTTCATTTCTCACTCTCTCCCCACCTAACTCAGTCGCCAAATCAGAAGGATGCCCTGGGATACAGAAGTAAACTATAGCTCTGCTCTCATTCTTCAACAGAAGTCACCGCCTCTACTTCTTTCCAAAGGTCTGCAGCAGGAATTTCAACAGGGTCCATTTCTCTTCTGCAGTAGGGCAAGAATTTACCTAAAATCTTTGGGTTTTAAGGCAGCTTTTGAAAAACATCATCTTTTGGTCCTCTACATGCATCTTATAGAGTAACCTTTCTATGGCTCTTGAAATCTCATCTGATGATGACATGTGGGACTCCTGACTGGCAAAGGAATCAGTTATTGGAGGAGGGTCTTTGAATCCATATTCTCACCAAGCATTGCATAAAGCTGAAATTATTGATCTCCACACTATGTGCTACTACTTTTAGGTGTATATTATGAACAATAAAATACAAGCTCATTTAAAAATTACTGAATTCATACTGGGGTTCTGTCATAAGTTTTTGCCATGTTGACTTTTTCCCACTAACAGATTAAAATAAACCATATATGATCAAGTTAGGATCCACTAAAACTGTCACGATAGGGGAAGATTCTCATCCTCAAAGATGCTGGGAATCCCCGAAGTTAAAGAAATAAAAAGTAAGGTATGAGGAACTGCTTTGGAATCTGGAAAAAGAAATACCAGTATAAAAGAGTCACTTAATAGCATTCTTGGTTCATTAAAAAAAAAGTGCCCGATCCATTAAAAAAAAGCTGGGATTTGTGGAGAAGCTCTGAGGTGGGCTAGATCAGCAGCTGCACTGTAGGAAGGCCTGAGGGCTCTGAGACATAACCAGAGAAGTTTAATTCCCAGGTTTATCATTGAAGGCCTCCACAACTTGAGCCCTATGTGTTTCTTTCCAGAATCTCTATTTCTATTGTCATGAAAGACAATAACTATTATTAGTATAATTATTAATAACAACAAAGGCTGTGAGTATGCTGGGAAAAGACATTTCATTACAGCTCTTGTTATGAAACCAGTTTATGTGAGTGACAAGAAGGATGCTCTAAGATGCATCTTTGTTTTAGTTTTAGTTTTTGGTGGATGACAACATGACACAAAGAAGGATCTCCTTTGTGTGCTATTACATAGTGACAAATGAGGCATTTAAAAAGGACCAGAAGAAAAGGAGTTTTAATCTAAACCCTCTCCTTCCATGGAAAGATACTCTTTTTTTTTTTTTCTTTTTTCCAGCTGAGAAAACTGGTTTAATGCTGCTCTACATTGGGTGATACTATTATCTCTTGGGACTATTAATAAAATTCCTTTTTTTCTGGGCTCTGATGATGCTTGTCTATTTCCATCAGAAAAGTGGGGGAGAATTTATATGGCTTAGAGAATGAGGTCAATATAATTTTTCTTAGGATAAATCTATTTTTCAGAAAGTGGATTTTTTTCTTACTCAGTAAAAGATCAGGCTGGGTTAACAGCTGGGGGAAACACTGAGCTTGGGTCACATAAATAACATTCCCCATTGCCTCCCACTTGAAATATACCTGCACTCCCAGGGCCTCTCAACGGAAACTACCATCCACTTTGGACAGATGCTTCAGTCTCATTATGAGCCAAACTTTTATGGTTTGTTTTTCTCAATCTTTATTGTAAGCCCCTGTTATTGATCATTTCATTTCTCTGTATGCTTCTTAGGTTAGAGTTTTCTCCAAGCCAAGAGAAAATCAGATCTTAAGGGGATCATTTAAATTCACCATCATTTGACCAGTCCAAACTTGCTTTTTAAAAATAGGTTGTTTTCACAACTTCAGCATCCTATGGTACCAGCACATTATGGGGCTATATTCCAGTAGTCCCAATAAGACCCTATAAGAGGGCTAATAGGTCAGTCTTTCTATGCAGCTCCATAGATGAAATTCTTATACTCTCCAGGCCAAATCTACACCACCCTACATTAGGAGGAATTTCCCCCTCATTCAAAACTGCCATTACCTTTTGCTGCTCTAAATCTCAGTCCTTTTTCTGTAGTCGGGTTCTTTAGGTTTATCGTATCACACTTTGAAGGTTCCATTATCCAGGACACTAAGTAGTGAACCAACAGATTGTCCACATTATCCTGTCTGGTATTTCCTCACCTTAATCCAAGGCACCTGGTAGAGCCCAGATTCCAGAGATTATTGCTTTTCAGAATAATTGGTTTTGTTTTAAAATTTTCATATTATGGGAAAAACATGTTTTTACAAAGGTTGAGAACAGCATATATAACAAACCCCAATAACTCAGCTTCAACCGTTATCAATCTCTGACCATCATGTTTCACCTATACTTTCTGTAGCATTTTTAACGGCATATTCTCTTAGTCTAAATCTTCCAAGTACTACCATGGTTCAAAATAGGAAGAAGAGGGATAGCAAAAGGATTATCTGTCCTGTGTCTGAGAGATCCAGGCCAGTAATTAGAATGAAGTTTGGGGAACATTGTACATTTCTCCCATTGCCCTTGGGAGAAGATCAAGAATACAAATTAGCAAAAGGGAATAAGTCATTCAAATACATATTTGTGTTTATTTCTATTGGAGCTGCGGTTGATTAGCAAAGGCAGTAGAAATTGATGGTTGGATCAGATTGAGGAGAGGACATTTTACCATCTATTTGGATTTAATTCCATTAAGCAGTAAAAATGGCACTAAAGTGCCAAAGCCTGTCAATTTTCCAACCTTAAACTGTTCATCTAGTTGTTTTACAGGATAATTCTTGGAGTTACCATGTACACCTACCTTCTTGATACTGATATAAACTGGTATTGTTTCCATCGATGCAACTGAGAACATAAATGTTTTCTAAAGTCTATACTGCAGGGACCAAGGCAACAAGATCAGACAACAAAATGGAATTATCTGCCTCCATAACGACTGTGGAAAAAGTTCCCATGATCCCAGGCTTTCTGGGAATGGTAGCTTGAGCTGTTCTTTAGCAGCTCTCACTTAGAGACCAAGGAAAGGAGCGTGAGTATAGCTTATCCCTGCCACAGTCCTCATTTAGATGCTAAGTGCTGAAGTGCTTTTCTGTAGCTTAGCGTTTCTCAGCAGCGCTTGCTACAATACATAAAGAAGGAAGGAAATGAGGACAGGGAAGACAGCCTATCACTCTATAAAATATCCTGGAATACAAATGACATCTCAGTTGCAGGGAAAAAGATGATCCCCTGAACATTTGTGCTTCGCTTGTGAAGGAATCTGCCTGAGCTTCTTTTGCAAAGATCCATGGTACAGAGTTGTCTTGTGGGCTATTACATGGCCTTTGCCAACAATCATTTGGCAAGGGCTGGATTTGCGATAATGTGGGATTTTAATATACATTTTAATATAAGGACTACTGCTAAGACTGTCACATCTGTTTAACTTTAAAAAAAATTTTTTTGTCAACTGGCTTACAAGACTTGTTTTCTCTTTTCATATTTTAGGGCACTGCATTATTATATAAAAAATTCACACTTATAAAAAACATTTTTAGAATGATTTACAGGGCTGAACTCCCTTTGAAGAAAGAAATGGACTTTAATTTGGTGAAATAGTTATGGGAATATGACCAAAAGCTACACATTCCTGAATTTTTCTTTCTATACTCATCTTGAAAAATACCTTCCTTTGGCCCCACTCTCCACTGCAATCATTTCTCCTTTCTCTTTTTTCTTTCAATGCCGTCCTCCTCAAAACGAGTCAGCACTAGCTACTTTTGTGTCATAACTCTTCCCTCTCTGCAATCTGGCTTGTGTTCTATTGCCATACTTAAATAGATCCCTCCACTGATACCAGCTTTGTTCCCTCTTGACATATTTTTAAGTAGGAGGAAATCTGATTTTGAAAGTCTGAATACTTCTCTTCCCTTTAAGACTTCAGATACCTTGTAACTTCTACTTCCTAATCCCTTCCCCTAGTTAAATAAGGAAGCCTGATTTCAATACGTTGGAATAGGTAAGAATTAGTCATGCTTTTCACCCTTGAAAAATATTTGCATTTTAAACTTAACTCTCTCAAATTGTACAGTGAATAGTTCCAAGTTCAATACCCTCAGGTATTATCAGATAAGGGTAGTGAAGAAAATTTGGGGACCAATGGGATATTATTTCACAGTTATTAGTAAGACCTACTTTCTGTGTAACTGTGTGTGTGGGCACATGTGTGAACATACCTTTGTGTCTGCTCGTTCACGTGTGTTCTACAGGTCAGATGTGTGGATGCTGTGGAACAGAGACAATCACAAGGAAACTCACTCAGAAGAGCTATCTTTGGGCTCTCCCCAGCCCAAGGCATCTTGGGAGTTCTATGGAGTGAAAAGCTGCTGTCAGAACTCATTCTAAGAGAAAGCTGCATCACTGGAGCACCTTCCAGCTATAGCCCCTGGCAGTTTCCCTACTCCATACCCTCCCCTTAGCCTTTAGCCCTTTGCCCTATATGCCTTCTGTGCTAAATCTTCAGATGGAGATCTACAGTTCACATTCATTCACTACCATTTCTCCTTTCCCCCGGGCCAGCACTCCAATTTCGGTAATCAGACATCTCTCTCCTAAAGTAGACCAAACTGAGCCTCATGACTCAGAGACAATTTTTTTAAGGCAGGATCTCACTCTGTCAGCCAGGCTGGAGTGTACAATCCTGGCTCACTGCAGCCTCGACCTCCCTAGCTCAAGTGATCTTCCCACTTCAGCCTCCCGAGTAGCTGGGACTATAGTGTATGCCACCATACCTGGCTAAGTTTTGTATTTTTTGTAGAGACAGTGTCTCATTGCCTTTTTAAATATCATCATTATATCCTCTTTTCTGAGCTCCATCCCATTTCTCCATCTTTATTATGATTTTTATTTTTATTTTTTGTAGAGACAGAGTCTCACTCTGTTGCCCAGTCTGGTTTCAAACTCCTGGGCTCAAGCAATCGACCCACTTTGGCCTCCTAAAATGCTGAGATAACAGGCGTGAGCCACCATGCCCAGCTGATGACTCAGAGACATTTTATGGACATTAAGAGATGGGATTAAAGGTTGGGGAGAAGCCAGAAATATTACGTAAAGATTTGTGGGGAAAGTGATGAGAAGCAGAACAAAACAAAATCACAGGGCACTAAGATGAAAGTCCTGGGTGGTAAGAGGAAAATATCAAATTCTGCAGATTCATATTCAGAATGTTTGTTTCTTATTTTCCATTTTATTTTGTTTTATTTTATTTTTTGAGACAGAGTCTCACTCTGTCGCCTAGGCTGGAGTGCAGTGGCGCAATCTCAGCTGACTGCAACCTCCACCTCCCAGGTTCAAGTGGATTCTCCTGCCTCAGCCTCCCAAGTAGCTGGGACTACAAGTCCACACCACCACGCCCAGCTAATTTTTGTATTTTTAGTAGAGATGAGGTTTCACCGTGTTAGCCAGGATGGTCTCGAACTCCCAACCTCAGGTGATCTGCCTGCCTCAGCCTTCCAAAGTGCTGGGATTACAGGCATGAGCCACCGTGCCAGGCCTATGTTTTGTTTAGATACACAAATGCTTACCATCATGTTATAATTGCCCACAGTAGTCAGTACAATAACATGCTGTATAGGTTTGTAGCCTAGGAGCAATAGGCTCTACCATATAGCATGGGTGTGCAGTAGGCTATCCATCTAGGTTTGTATAAGCACATTCTATGATGTTTGTACAGTGACAAAATCACCTAACAACACATTTCTCAAAACATACCCCTGTCATGAAGCCACACACTGTATCCCCTCCCCACCTCTGCCTACAGCGTCCTTTAGTATTTGTTTCTCCCTACTCTTTCATACATAGAACCCAGTGTGAGCAGCAACGGTGCCTAGAAAATGTGCCCAGGGGATGTCGTGCTACCCAGATAAAGCAGGGCCTGTGCCCTGGCAGATGTGGTTGTTTTGTGGACATAGAAGCAGTAGGCTGGTGCAATGAAAGGATAAAAAAGTAGCAGAGACAATGTGATAGTTAACTGAGTGTATTCATGAGTGTGTGCAAAACATCGCTTAGGCCTCTCAGAAATATTTACCAAGAATTTTTCAGGAATTAGGAGTCCTGGATTAGCCAGTGGGAATAAGAGCAAGGGAAATACGGGCTGCAGAAAAGCACAGCAGGTAGAGTGCATGCTCTAGGGTAGGACTGCCTAGGCTCCAGTCCTGGCTTCACCACTTACCTAGCTGCGTGAAGCTGGGTGGCCACTCTGTGTTTCAGTCTCTGTTTCTGTAAAATGAAAGATATAATAGTTTCTACCTCATATAATTGTGATCATTATATGAACTTAAAATATGTAAAACACTTCAAAGTACATGGTCAGTCCTGGCAACACAACGAGACCCTGTCTCTACAAAAAATACAAAATAAAAATATGCTGGGCACGGTGGCTAACCCCTGTGGTCCCAGCACTTTGGGAGGCCGACATGGGCGAATCACTTGAGGTCAGGAGTTCAAGACCAGCCTGGCCAACATGATGAAACCCCATCACTACTAAAAATACAAAAATTAGCCAGCATGGTGGCATGTGCCTGTAGCCCCAGCTACTCAGGAGGCTGAGGTGGAAAAATGTCTTTTTTCTTTTTTTTTTTTGAGATGAAGTCTCACTCTGTCGCCCAGGCTGAAGTGCAGTGGCACAATCTCGGTTCACTGCAAGCTCCGCCGCCCAGGTTCACGGCATTCTCCTGCATTAGCCTCCCAAGTAGCTGGGACTACAGGCACCCACCACAACGCCCGGCTAATTTTTTGTATTTTTAGTAGAGATGGGGTATCACCGTGGTCTCAATCTCCTGACCTCATGATTCACCCACCTCGGCCTCCCAAAGTGCTGGGATTACAGGCGTGCGCCACCACACCTGGCCGGAAGATTTCTTGAGTCTGGACAACAGAGCAAGACCCTCTCTCTAAATAAATAAATAAAAGTACTTGGTGTGCACAGAATAAACACTCAGTGAAAAGTATAGTACCCACCCCATGGAGTTGCTACGGAAATTTAAAAAGATGATACAGGTAAAGTACTTAGAAGAGTTCCTCTCATACTTGATAAATGCTAGTTATTGTTACATGATATGATTAAACTTTATATTATATCAGTGTATACACACACACACACACACACGTATACTGGACAGCTAACACAAGGAGAAGAAACAATTGTAAAATTTTGACTTGGCAGTGTAAAAGCACAACTAGCCACGTTATTTATGTAAATCGCTTACCACTTATGCCTAATTACTATGAAGCACAATAACAATTACACACAGCACTAAGTGTGTCAGATTAACTTTGCTAAAGGTTTGATTACAGCACTAACCTCTGTGTACATATGCTCAGTGTTCACTCTCTGTTACTCTTGTAGTATGATCATCTGCTAATGTAGCATAGTCATCTGCTCACTACATTAAAAAAATTAATGGGAGCACTGGCTTGCCACAGACTTCTTATATTTCTCAAAATCTTTTTGCAGTTCTTTTTCTCCTTACATTTTCTGCTGCATCTGATGATCTATCTTTTTTATTTCAAAATCCTTATATTCAATTCACTTCTGTAGGCACTTACTATGTTCAAAGTACTAGATTAGGAACTGGAGGGTATACAGAGATAATTAAGGCAGCCCATACTTATAGTCAAGTATAAAAGAGGAAAGGGAAACCTTCTTATGAAACAGAGAAAAGTTGCTGTGAGGCTTCAAGGTGTGCTGGTTGTGGCTTCTGCACTGGTACTTATTCAAGAATAAGTGAGATTTTTAAATAATAGCTTTATTGAGATGTAATCTACATACTATAAAAGGCACCCTTTAACAAATCAATGATTTTTTTAGCCATTTCATGGATTTGTGCAACCTTCACCACAATCCATTTTAGAACATTTTAATCACTCCAAAAAGAAACCCTTTATTCATTAGCATTCAGTCCCCGTTCCTCCTCCCCTCAGTCCCTGGAAACTGTGAATCTAGTCAGTTTCCATGAGATTGCCTATGCTGGACATTTGATATAGATAGAATCACATCATTTATGGCCTTTTGTGTCTGGCTTCTTTCACTCAGAATGATATTTTCAAGGGTCATCCATGTTGTAGCTTGTATCCAGTACTTCATTCCTTTCTATGGTCAAAAAATATTCTATTATGGGTTGGGCATGGTGGCTCATGCCTGTAATCTTGCACTTTGGGAGGCTGAGGCAGGACAAGTGCTTGAAGCCAGGGGTTTGAGACCAGCCTGGACAATAAAGTGAGATCCTGTCTCTACAAAAAATTAAAAAATTAGCCTGGCATAGTGATGTGTACCTGTAGTCCCAGTTACTCAGGAGGCTGAGGCAGGAGAATCACTTGAGCCTAGGAGTTCAAGGCTGCAGTGAGCTATGATGGCACCACTGCACTTCAGCCTGGGTGACAGAGAAAGACCCTGTTTATACTTAAAAAAAAAAAAAAGACAAAAGAAAATAAAGGGCTAGGTGTGGTGGCTCAGGCCTGTAGTCTGAGCACTTTGGGAGGCTGAGGCGGGTGGACCACTTGAGGTCAGACATTCGAGACCAGCCTGGACAACATGGTGAAACCCCATCTCTACTAAAAATACAAAAATTAGCCAGGCATGGTGGTAGACGCCTGTAATCCCAGCTACTTGGGAGGCTGAAGCAGGAGAATTGCTTGAACCTGGGAGGCGGAGGTTGCAGTGAGCCAAGATCATGCCACTGCACTCTAGCCTTGGCAACAGAGTGAGACTCCGTCTCCAAAAGAAAAAAAAAAAGAAAAAGAAAAAGAAAAGAAAACAAAAATATTCTATTTATCCACCCCTCAGTTGATAGATATTTTTTTTTCTTTTTGGCTATTATGAATAACGCTGCTATGAAAATAAATGTACAAGTTTTTGTTGGACATATGTTTTCAATTCTCATGAGTATATACCTAGGAGTGGAATTGCTGGCTTATATGATAACTCCATATTTAACCTTTTGAAGAATTGGCAGACTATTTTCCAAAGTGTCTGCACCATTTTACAATACCACCAGCAATGTATGATTTCTCCACATCCTCACCAACAGTTGTCTTTTTTATTTTAGCTATATTTGTGGGTACAAATCCTTGTCATCTTTTTAATTCGTATTTCCTTGATGGCTAGTGATATTGTGCATCTTTTCATGTGCATATTGGCTATTTGTATATTTTCTCTGGAGAAATGTCTATTCAAGTCCCTTGCTGATTTTTAAAAAAATATTATTTATTCATTTATTTTTGGGACGGAGACTTGCTCTGTTGCCCAGGCTGGAGTGCAGTGGTGCACTCTTGGCTCATTGCAACCTCCGCCTCTCTGGTTCAAGTGATTCTCCTGCCACCCTCCCAAGTAGCTGGGGAGTACAGGCATGCACCACCACACCTGGCTAATTTTTGTATTTTTTGGTGGAGAGAGGGTTTCACCATGTTACCCAGGCTGGTCTCAAACTCCTGACCTTAAGTGATCTGCCTGCCTCAGCCTCCCAAAGTGCTGGTATTACAGGCATTAGCCACTGCAACCGGCCCCTTACTGATGTTTTAATCAAGTTTTGTTGTTGTTGAGTTTCAGGAGTTCTCTATATATTTTGTACATTAACCCCTCATCAAATATGTGCATCGCAAATATTTTCTCCCATTCTGTGAGTTTTCTTTTTGCTTTCTTGATGGTGTTTTTAGAAGTGCAAATGTTTTTAATTTTGAAGAAGTTCAATTTATCTGTGCTTTATTTTGTCACTTATGCTTTTGGTATCATAGCTATAAAACCACTGCCGAACCCCATGTCACAAAAATTTACACGCATCCTTTGTTCTAAGAGTTTTATATTTTTTGCAGTTACATTTAGGTCTATGATACATTTTGAGTTAATTAAAGGGGATGGAGAGTTGCAATGTTAAATAAATATATGTTGTGTAATAACAATCCAACTTAATAACTTAATCGTTTTATATGTGTATATCCAGGTGTCCCAGAGTCACTGGCTGCAAATACTAAGAATAGGTGAGATTTAACAGAACAGCCAAACAAAGGCATGGCGGCATGAATGCATGGATGCGCAGGAATAGCCACTGGTTCAGCCTGAATAGAGGATTGGACAAGTAGGGATATTTAATGGGAAATGAGACTGGAAAGGTTATGTAGTCAGATTATGGAGGGTCTTGAGTACCAAAAGTTGGAGAACTGTGGAAGATTCTTGAGCAGAAGAATGACATTAGAATCAGTCTTTCAGAAGAGTGGTTTAGTTGAAGACTATACACTAGATTGGAATGGGGTAAACAACGTAAGCAGAGAAGTCAGAACTCCTATGGTGGTCTAGGTGGGAGATCACAGCTAAGACTGTGACAGTGAGAGTAGAAAAGAGGGAGCTGATAAGCAAAAAGTATGAGAGGCACAATACACATAAGGCCTAGTAACCGGTTGGATGATGAGAGCAAATTGGTAGAGACTTGGCAAAATGGTGGTTCCATTAATAACAATAAAAAAGTCAGGAGAAGTAGCTAGTTTAGTAGGAAAGATGAGTTAACTTTTAGATAAACCATCTTCACAATTTGAAACATTGCCAGTAGAGAAATCTAACTTTCACGTGGAAACGCAGCTCTGGATCTCAAGAAAGAAGTCAGGGCTGAAGTTAAGGCTTTGGGAGACATCACTTAATCATGATCGTTAGAACCATGGACATGAATGAGGAAATCCCCTTCTCTTTCTAGATAGCAGCTCCTTTAGAGTTTCTTCAGATGATATTTCTTCCTACTACCACCCCTAAATGTGGGTTCCTGCATTCATTCATTCAACAAACATTAAAATACATTTAATAAACATTATTAAATGCTTATTATTGCCAGACACTGTTCAAGGCATTGGTAATATTTGATGAACAAAATAGACCAACCAACAAACAAAAAAACTTGCCTTAATAAAGCTTACAGCCTAGTGGGAGGAGGCAAACAGTAAATAAATATATATGTAAAGCATATAGTGTTCATAAGCAGAGAAAGGGGATGGGGGAGATGGAGTTACAGTTTTAAACAGGATAATGAAGGAAAGCCTCAGGGAGAAGGACACATGTGGTTATGTGGTTAAAGGGCTGATGTAGGTGAAGGAACAAGCTATGTGGATATCTGAGTACAAAGCATTCCAGGATTCCAGGAACAGAGAACATGCAATGACCCCAAGGCTGGAGAGTGCCTGGTGGGTGAGAGAAACAACAAGGAGACCAGCACAGCTAGCGAAGAGTAGTGAGGGGAAAGCAGGAGATCAGGTCGGAGGCATAAATGGAGGCCAGATTGTGTAGGGGCTTATAAACCACAGCAAGAATTTGACTTCTGCTTGATGTGAGATAGGAAATTATTAGAGGATTTTCAGCAGAAAGTGGCAACATTTGATCTGTATTTTAAAGGTATTAATCTTTAAACAGACCACTCATTTTGAGAACAAAATTTGGGAGAATAAAGGCAGAAGCAAGGAGGTCAATCAGTAGGCTTTTACCATAATCCAGACAAGAGATGACAGCTTGAGCCAGGGTGATAACAGGAAAGGTGTTGAGAACTGGTTAGATGCTAGATACATCTTGAGCTGGAGTTAGCAGGATTTGAGGACAGAGTGAAACAGGATGTGAGAGAAAGAAAGGAGTCAAAGATGACTCTTGGCTGGGCATGCTGGCTCATACCTGTAATCCCAGCACTTTGGGAGGCTGAGGCAGGCGGATTGCTTGAGGTCAGGAGTTTGAGACCAGCCTGGCCAACGTGGCCAAACCCCATCTCTACTAAAAATACAAACATTAGCTGGACGTCGTAGCGCATGCCTTTAATCCCAGCTTCTTGGGAGGCTGAGGCACAAGAATTGCTTGAACCCAGGAGGTGGAGGTCGTAATAAGCCAAGATGGCACCACTGTACTCTAGCCTGTGCAACAGAGCAAGATTCTGTCTAAAAAAAAAAAAAAAGTGATTCTTTATGATTTTTGTCTGAGCAACTAGGAGGAACAGTCCTTTGCTTAGATGGAGAAGACTACAGAAGGAGTAGGCTTGGGTGGTGGCAGCGAGGATCAGGAGTTCAGTTTTGGACACGTTAAGTTTGAGATGCATATTAAACACTGAAGGAGAGATGCCAAGAATACAGTTGGATATGCAAGTCTAGAGTTCAAGCAAAGGTCTGAGAAGAGTTGGGAGGGTTCAGGAAGTCATGAACCCTTTGAATGGTCCTGAATCTGGGTAATATTGTCAGCAACTGCACAACCTCATGGGAAATGGGAAGCTTGTACCTCCATCTGGGAGTATACCGGTTTTACCACGTTCTGTCTATATAGCAGCCTCCATTTGTTAAACAAAATTTGTATCTTAAAACAAATTTTTTTTTTTTTTTTGAGACAGAGTCTCGCTCTGTCGCCCAGGCTGGAGTGCAGTGGCGCAATCTCGGCTCACTGCAAGCTCCGCCTCCCGGGTTCACGCTATTCTCCTGCCTCAGCCTCTCTGAGTAGCTGGGACTACAGGCGCCCACCACCACGCCCGGCTAATTTTTTTGTATTTTTAGTAGAGACGGGGTTTCACCGTGGTCTCGATCTCCTGACCTCGTGATCCGCCCCCCTCAGCCTCCCAAAGTGCTGGGATTACAAGCGTGAGCCACCGCACCCGGCCTCAATGTTTGTTAGCATCTTTCCTTCAATCACATAACTGCCACATATAGGTCGCACCCATACAAACACTTAAATTCCTTCCTTTTTGGTTCTCTTTGCATCTTCTCACAATACACACTATGTTTTCTGCAATCTATATTTTACCCCAGAAAGGAAATCATGCCATTGTTTCATTGACCAAGAACAAGATCCTCCTCCTTTGGTACTCACTACAGGACAGTCTTCTTTCTTTTTTTTTTTTTGAGACAGAGTCTCGCTCTGTCGCCCAGGCTGGAGTGCAGTGGCACGATCTTGGCTCACTGTAACCTTCACCTCCGGGGTTCAAGTGATTCTCCTGCCTCAGCCTCCTGAGTAGCTGGGATTACAGGCATGCATCACCACGCCCGGCTAATTTTTGTATTTTTAGTAGAGACGGAGTTTCACCATGTTGGTCAGGCTGGTCTCAAACTCCTGACCTCAAGATCTGCCCGCCTTGGCCTCCCAAAGTGCTGGGATTACAGGCGTGAGCCACTGTGCCCAGCTGAGTCTTAATATAGGATATTTTGGATATGAAGAAGCCAGCCATAAGGTTCAAATATGTCTGCAAATAACTCGGAGGTTAACAACACAAGTTGGCCAGGCGCAGTGGCTCACGCCTGTAATCCCAGCACTTTGGGATGTCAAAGTGGGCGGATCACCTGAGGTCGGGAGTTTGAGACCAGCCTGGCCAACATGGTGAAACCCCATCTCTACGAAAATTACAAAATTAGCCAGGTGTGGTGGCACACGCCTGTAATCCCAGCTACTCAGGAGGCTGAGACAGGAGAATTGCTTGAACTCGGGAGGCAGAGGCTGCAGTGAGCTGAGATCATGCAAGACTCCGTCTCAAAAAACAAACAAACAAAAAAACACAAGTCCCGGGAGGCAGAGTCTGCAGTGAGCCGACACCACACCACTGCACTCCAGCCTGAGCAAGACACAGCAAGACTCTGTCTCCAAAAACAAAACAAAACAAAAAACAAAAACACAAGTCACTTTATAGGAATGTTGTCCAAATAAGGCCTATAGTGTTGTTCCATGACAGGTGCTCAATTAAGTCTCATTCATTGATCAGTTAGGCTAGACCAGGACATCATACAAATCTTTGCATATTGTAGGATCTTCCAGGAAAGAATTCTCGAGAATCTCTATCACTCCCTGTAGTTCCGGCTTAGACTCCTTTCACAGGAAGACTCTTCACCCCGGCTATGGCAAAGCATTTTCTTTGTCACTCAATTTGCTTTGTTGTTTTGTTTTCTTTCCTGATAATTTCTGTCTTATGGAAAATGGGAACTAGCTCTGTCAGGCTTGGTAATGTCCAAAAGCTTTGAATGTTATTCCTAACATAAAAAGTGCCTTTCTGAGTGGGAACAAGCTCAGGTCCCTTTCCTCAAAGCAAAGGGGCTTGGCTGATTCCTCTGACATGTCTTTAAGGATCAGAAATTCATGTCCAAACCTATAATGGCTTTGGAAATTGTGAATTCATTTAAGTCATTCTGAATTTTATTTTTGTGTTTTGCTGGTGCTACTACACCTGATCAAGCAGCGCTTCTTTTCAGTTGACTTAAGGTTGTCTACCAAGCTTTAAAAAGTAGGCCTTAGTGGCTGGGTGCGATGGCTCACGCCTGTAATCCCAGCACTCTGGGAGGCCGAGGCGGGCGGATCACGAGGTCAGGAGATCAAGACCATCCTGGCTAACACAGTGAAACCCCATCTCCACTAAAAATAAAAAAAAAAATAAAAAAAATTAGCTGGGCATGGTGGCAGGTGCCTGTAGTCCCAGCTACTCAGGAGGCTGAGGCAGGAGAATGGCGTGAACCTGGGAGGCAGAGGTTGCAGTGAGCCAAGATGGCGCCACTCCAGCTTGGGCGACAGAGTGAGACTCCGTCTAAAAAAAAAAAAAAAAAAAATAGGCCTTAGTTTTGCTAGACTTCATAGTATTTTTGATTTTCTAAAATTCTATTACAACTCGTTTAGAATCTTTTTCATCTTCTCATATGGCAGCCTCTTAGTTTGTTAATACTGGTTTTCAAAAACTACTCACATTTTTGGTGTTGTGTTTTGTATGAAGAAAGTCAGCTAAGCTCTTTTGGCCTGACAAGAAACTTTCTTGGTCTATTTCATTTCCAATCCCCTTTCTGGTGATGTTCAGCATCTTATTGGCCTTCAGAATTGCAGGGGTACACCAGATTTCATGGAATAATACATAATGATTCCCGTATTACTTTCTCACATTATAATGGAAAAAGAAAGATAATAGATAATAGATTCTGATTTTCGAATGCCTATACTGAAGTCATTCTCCAAGTCTTTGGCCCTGCAGATCATGTGTGTATGTACATATATATTTAACTTCTTATTTTTAGATAATTATAGAGTTGCAAGACATGTACAGGGAAGAAACGTACAGGGAAGTCCCATGTACACTTGCCCCAACCTCCCCCAGTGTGAACATCTTACAACGTTAGTACAATATCCATGAAGCTTATTCAGACTTCACCATTTTTACATGCACTTGTGTGTACATGTACTCATGTATGTGGCTTTATGCAATTTTGGCATGTGTAGCCTTGTATAACCACAGTAAAGACATTTTGCCATCCCCCCAAGACTTTCTCATGTTACTCCTTACAGCCACATCCATCCCCCATCCCAAATCCTTGGCAACCACTGATCTGTCCTCCAGCTCTATAATTATATATTTCTATTATTTCACTATTGTTTATGTAAATAGAATCATGCAGTATGTATCCTTCTGAGACTGACTTTAATCACTCCGTAACTTCCTTGAGGTTCATCCAAGTTGTTGCATGTATCAATAGATCATTCCTTTTTATTGCTGAGTAATATTCCATGGTATGAATGTACCACAGTTTTTTATTATTTATTTATGTATTATTTATTTTATTTTTGAGTCGGAGTCTCGCTCTATTACCCAGGCTGGAGTGCAGTGGAGCGATTTCGGCTCACTGCAAGCTCCACTTCCCAGGTTCACGCCATTCTCCTGCCTTAGCCTCCTGAGTAGCTGGGACTACAGGTGCCCACCACCACGCCCGGCTAATTTTTTTTGTTGTTTCTTTGTTTGTTTGTTTGTTTTAGTAGAGACAGGGTTTCACCGTGTTAGCCAGGATGGCCTCGATCTCCTGACCTCGTGGTCTGCCTGCCTTGGCCTCCCAAAGTGCTAGGATTACAGGCATGAGCCACCGCACCCAGCCACAGTTTTTAAAACTACCCTTTGAAGGACATTGGGTAGTTTATAGTTTTTGACTATTATGAATAAAGTGGCTATGAGCATCCAGGTACAAATTTCTGAGTGAAAATAAGTCTTTATTTCTCTGGGATAAATGCCCAAGAATGCACCTGCTAAGTCATATCATATGGCAAGTTCATTTTTAGATTTTTTTGTTTGTTTGTTTTGAGACAGAATCTCACTCTTGCTCAGGCTGGAGTGCAGTGGTGCAATCTCAGCTCATTGCAGCCTCTGCCTCCCGGGTTCAAGCGATTCTTGTGCCTCAGCCACCTGAGTAGCTGGGATTACAGGCGCAGACCACCATGCCTAGCTATTTTTTTTTTTTAATAGAGATGGGGTTTTGCCATGATGCCTACGCTGGTCTTGAACTCCTGGATTCAGGTGATCCACCCACCTCAGCCTCCCAAAGTGCTGGGATTACGGGCATGAGCCACTGTGCCCAGTCCATTTTTAGTTTTAAAAGGGGCAGCCAAACCATTTTCCCAAATCAGATGACTTATTTTTAGAATTTTATTATGACTCAATCCCTAGAGAGATATTCCACTGTTAGTTTACCTCTTCCTAATTAGAGAAGTATCCTTCTAATGTCCCACGGAGTCAGATGAACGTGGATTCAAATCCTGCTTCACTCACTTATTAGCTGGGTGAGCCTAAACACATGTTTAACTTTTCTGGAGTCTCAGATTTCCTGTTTGCAAAATAGAGATAATAATGCCTGAGACAGTAAAGATTTAACAAGATCAACATGTAAAATACTGAGAGTAGAGCATAAGGAACATAGTCAGGAATTAATGCTAGTTCTCTCCCCACTTCATGGCAGAATAATCAGCAATCATTACTATCAAGTGTATGGTACTGGAAATTTTACTTGGCTTTAACAATGCAAGGAAATGATACTACTTTTATTCATGTTTTTTCTACTAAGTTTTGTGTGTGTGTGTGTTGTTTTTTTGTTTTGAAATGGAATTTTGCTCTGTCGCCCAAGCTGGAGTGCAGTGGCACGATCTCGGCTCACTGCAACCTCCACCTCCCAGGTTCAAGTGATTCTCATGCCTCAGCCTCCTGAGTAGCTGGGACTACAGGCGCCCACCACCATGCCCCGCTGATTTTCGTATTTTTAGCAGAGACGGGGTTTCGCCATGTTTGGCCATGCTGGTCTCAAACTCCCGACCTCAAGTGATCCACCTGCTTCAGCCTCCCAAAATGCTGGGAATACAGGCATGAGCCACCCCACCTGGCTGTAAATTATCTTTAGTAGGTTTGTTATGCACAGTGTTTCCTGGGTAAAACTAGTTTCCCTTTCTTCTTATTAATTACATGTGCTGAAGTAATTCTTACCACTCTTGGAAGCAGAAACAAGTTGGTGTCTCTGCATTATATTGTTTTTGTTTTGTTTTTTTCCCTTATAGGTCAGTAAACAATTTCCTGATGACTGGTCCAAAGGTAAGAACAAATTCCTTTAACTGATATGGATTTCACTAATCTTAGCCTGCTGACTAAAGATGATAAATGCAGATTTTTCATTATATCCACATCTTTTATTATGCTGTATATATTACAGATCGAAAGACTGAGACCCAGAGGGTGTTAGCGACACATCTAAAACCACATAGCAAACCACTGTCAGAGCCAAGATAAGAACTCAGGAGCACTGAATTCATGGCTAGAATTTCCAGAGCCATAAAAGTCAACAGCCTTTTATAGGTGTCAGGCTGCAAAGTCACACATCCTTCTCAGTGCCAAGTGGTGGGATGCAGTTTCCCATGTTTAAAATGCTGGAATTGTAGTACATGATCTTTACATTCATGGGCATTTTCAGTTCCAAAGTGTTATTTTCTAAGATTGTCATGTGATGAAAACTCCTTAAATTTCATGAATTAAGTGATTTGGGCTCATTTTGGAGAGGCAGGATAGTATAGTGAAGAAAGGTGAATAAAGGATAATAGGGACTAGAGTCTGATAAAACTGAGTGTCATTTCTAGTTCTGCCATTTTCTAGCTCTGGGACTTTGGGGAAATTACTTTAGCTCACTCCCTGAGCCTTGGTTTCCTAATCTATAATATAGTGCCTATTTCACAGGTTATTTGTGATGTCAAATGAGACAGCATATTTAAAGGCTTACTCCATCGTTATTTTGGAGGGATGGGAGAGTAAGCAGGAAGAGGGGTGTTTGGTCAGTTTAGGGCAAATGCCTCCTAAGTTCAGTCTGAATTTTTACTCCTATGTCCCTACAGGCTTACCTGATTTACTCCAGCAGTGTGGCAGCTGGTGCCCAGAGTGGTATTGAAGAATGCAAGTATCAGTTTGCCTGGGACCGCTGGAACTGCCCTGAGAGAGCCCTGCAGCTGTCCAGCCATGGTGGGCTTCGCAGTGGTAAGAAAAGCCTCAGCCACAGCTCCCTGGACCCTCTAGTCACAGGTTAGAGCTCCAGGGATAGTCCCTTGCCTCTTCGACACCCTTATTCCTCACCTGCTCTCTTCTCTTAGGTCATCTCCCTCTCCAGGATCTTCTCTTTTCCTTTTCTACTTCCTTTTTCCCACCTATAGTTTTTTCTTTCTTTCTCAACACTCTCATTGTTCAACAAATGGATCTCGCCTTACTCCCAATCCCATACCATCCTTGGCCTCCCAGTTGGCTAAAGGTCTCCTCACAATGTAGGTAACATCAGGAGGTAGGCAGGGGTCGTAATTCCTCAGACCTCTTAGCCCCTTCCTTAGCAGAGAGGTACTGGGCAAGTGGAGAGTGACTTGGAGACCAGATTCCCATGGAGAAGATAAAGAGTGGCCATGCCAGTAAATGAAAGAGCTGCCAATCAGAGGCTCTTTTCAAGACTAACTGCACATGACTCTTAGACCCTAGTGTTCCAGGTGGAAGTGGGGATGGGTTCTTTACAACCTTGCCTTCAGATTCATCTCCCTCCTCATTTCTTCCTTAGGCTCTTTCCAATCTAAATCATTTACAATCATGTGTGTCAACAGTACCCTAGCCACCTGGTCATAAAATGTGTGACCTGAAAAGACAGGAGGTGAGAAGAGCAGGGCTAAGGTCAGGGATGGGGCAGACCATGGAAGAGGGTAAGATACATTATAAAGATGGGAAGGCCAGGCACAGTGGCTTAAGCCTGTAATCCCAAGTTCTTCGGGAGGACAAGGTAGGAAGACTGAGCCCAGAGTTTGAGACAAGCCTGGGCAACATAGTGAGACCCTCTCTCTGCAAAAAAAATAAAAGTTAAAAAATAATAATAAAGATGGGGAAATAGGATGGAGCTAGGGAAAGAGGACATAACGATGGTTATTAAAGAAAGGTAGCATGTCTGGTATTTCTTTAAGCTGAAACCCCTCCCTCTAACTCTGGATTTTTGGTTCCTGCTAGCCAATCGGGAGACAGCATTTGTGCATGCCATCAGTTCTGCTGGAGTCATGTACACCCTGACTAGAAACTGCAGCCTTGGAGATTTTGATAACTGTGGCTGTGATGACTCCCGCAATGGGCAACTGGGTGAGTAGTAATGTAGGGATGGGTACATAGGCCAGCTCAACGCACATAAAGAATGAAAAGCCTGGTGGGGGTGAAGAAGAGCTGTATTCTTCTAAATATGAAGAAAATCATGCGGAAGATGGGTGAACGAGTTTGATCCCAAGCCCTACAATGACAAGCCAGGCTAAATGTAGCTTAGAACCTTCTTTTCCCATTGAGTAGTTTCCTTAATTTAAACATAATAATAAAGAAACAACACTCTGGGGATTCCTCTGTTGCTTCTCTCAAACACAAGGGGAACTTCCTTCCGTGTTGCCTATCCCCGTCTACTTTCCACTCCTTACCTCCAGTGCCGTCTCCCATCTCCTGTGCCCTGCTGACCAATTTCCAACACCGTTGTTCCATATTTCAATTGTACCCCTTTCCCCCTCAATGCTTGAGCTTTCCACATCTTTTTGGCACTATTTTGTCCCTTCTGGACCTCAATCACCAGCAGGGCACGTGCACCCTCTGCCCATGCGAAGAGGCACTGTTGGCAGAGGAGTGTACTGGCACCTTGCAAAGAATCCACCCGGCAACTACTTACGTCATTGAGCCCTGAGCAGGGGATTGGCTGAACCTGGAAGTAGGCGTGTAAAAGTGGCAAAACCAAATCTAGACGGCAACTGATCTGGATACAGGGCACTCGCCCAAGCTTAATCCTCTCCTATCCTGGACCTCCCCACCCCCAACTCAATTAGAAACAGCAGCCCAGGAGGCTCTGCGCCCGCTTGCTCAATGACCTGTCCTCCCTCTGCACTTTCCCAGGGGGCCAAGGCTGGCTGTGGGGAGGCTGCAGTGACAATGTGGGCTTCGGAGAGGCGATTTCCAAGCAGTTTGTCGATGCCCTGGAAACAGGACAGGATGCACGGGCAGCCATGAACCTGCACAACAACGAGGCTGGCCGCAAGGTGAGTCCCGCAGCCCTTGGAAATAGGCAGCTGCTGGCTACATCCACTAACAGCTCCAGGTGCGGACAACTCTTCAGTTCATTTAAAAGATTGGCAAAATGAGGTACCAAGTGGGCTGGCCCAGTAGACTAACTAGATTTCTCGCAACTCCCGCAGGGGCAGTTAAACTCGCCACGCGCTTAATCCCGGGCCTCTCACTCCGAGCTCTCTCCCCAGGCGGTGAAGGGCACCATGAAACGCACGTGCAAGTGCCACGGCGTGTCTGGCAGCTGCACCACGCAGACCTGTTGGCTGCAGCTGCCCGAGTTCCGCGAGGTGGGCGCGCACCTGAAGGAGAAGTACCACGCAGCACTCAAGGTGGACCTGCTGCAGGGTGCTGGCAACAGCGCGGCCGGCCGCGGCGCCATCGCCGACACCTTTCGCTCCATCTCTACCCGGGAGCTGGTGCACCTGGAGGACTCCCCGGACTACTGCCTGGAGAACAAAACGCTAGGGCTGCTGGGCACCGAAGGCCGAGAGTGCCTGAGGCGCGGGCGGGCCCTGGGTCGCTGGGAACGCCGCAGCTGCCGCCGGCTCTGCGGGGACTGCGGGCTGGCGGTGGAGGAGCGCCGGGCCGAGACCGTGTCCAGCTGCAACTGCAAGTTCCACTGGTGCTGCGCAGTCCGCTGCGAGCAGTGCCGCCGGAGGGTCACCAAGTACTTCTGTAGCCGCGCAGAGCGGCCGCGGGGGGGCGCTGCGCACAAACCCGGGAGAAAACCCTAAGCGTCTCCTCTGCCCCTTCCTTTTCCCACTGGTTCTTGGCTTCCTTTAGAGACCCCAGTAATTGTGGAACCTGGGGAATGGGGAACCCGCTTTCCCAGACCTAGGGATCCTGAGAGGGAGAGACTGCAATTTCTCCGAAGCTTGCCACTTTCCACCCTGTTTCCCCAATTCCTCTGTGCTCTCCTAGAGCTCTGTCTGAATCCTCGCAGCCACACCTAGGTCTGAGAACTCAGGCTTTGAGCTACTGATCTTCCTTGGAGTAGGATGAGAACAGGTGTTCCTCCTCCCCTCTCCTAGCAGCCCTAATGTCTGACCTAGCCTATCAAGCCTTAGGCGCTGGAAGAACCCTTCTCAGACACGCAGGGCCCAGGTAAAGTTAAAGCTTTGCCCTTTTGCCCACTGTCTGCTACCAGGGCTCACCCACTGCTGCACCTCTGTTCTGCACAGCTCCTCCCCTGCTACCTGCTGACCCAGACTCCCCAGGAATCTTGAATGCTTTCTCTCGTCTTCTCCCTTTCCTTTCTTTCCCAGAAAAACTGAGGAAACCGGCCCCGGAAAAGCATGTCTTTGGGGTTGGTTCCTAGAGACAGAGGTTGAAGATGGAAGAGGGAGCTCTGGAGTGCTAACTTCAACACCAAGGGTGCTACTAATCCCTGTGGTATCATGTCCTGAATGGACTTTACTAGTGGGGCAATGACCTTACTAGACAATCACCCAAGGGACTCCAGATACATACCCCAAAGGTCTAGGAAATACGTTAAGGGCAGATTACAGTCATTTCCTACCCTTTAAAGGTATCTTCTCCCAACCTACTTCCTCCTAGCAACCAACTTTACCTCTTCTTCTTCTCCAAAGGATCTTTGTTCCTCTGAGCCAGGACTGAGGTAAATAAAGCCACTTTCCTGTTCAGGTCCTGGTCTGCACCTCTAGAGGCAGGTCATAAGAAGGAGAAACTGAGACCCTTCCTTCTCACTAACCTGGTTCTCAAACAGGCAGGATTCAGAGCACTGGATATCTTCCTTCGATGAGTAAACCTCCTGCAATGAAACTGTTACTTAATAGGAAGTTCAGCACCTTGAATCTTAATTTATTGCAGTCATTGTGATATGTGCTATTTTTCTAGGTACTGCACTTATTCTTGAGGATATTGGGGTGGGGTGTGGTAACAGATACAGCCTGTAGGCTCTCTCCTCCCTCCCATCTTGGCAGGATAGCATCCTCCCTAGAGCCTCACTTCCCTGGTGGCCCAAGCAGTTACCTGGATTGAAGCTAAGCTGCCAAGGTTTAGTAAATCATCTATATAAATCTTCTAATACATTCACTCAATAGCCATGAGCTTGCTGCTTGTGGTACTTGAGTCTTCTGGTTTTATTCTCAGAGAGGAGTACAGCAGGGACTTCTTTATGAAACAGAGCAAGACCTTGAGGAGGGAAGAACCAATCCCTGACAGACCCTCTGTAGCCCAAGGAGCTTCCCAGCCAGCTTCCTTGCCCTAGGACAGTCCCAGGTCTGGGGCTGGGCAGCTCTTCTAGAGCAGAACTGGTCAGATGCTAGATGACCTCAACCTTCCTCTCCCAGAGTAGGAGAAAGCAGTGTGGCTGGCTCCAGGTAACAAAAGCCAAGACTCTAGGGGCTCACCTGTAAGAGTCAAGGGTTCCCATATTCCAAACTAAGGCAATGGCCAGGTCAGATCCCAAACCCCTGGCCTCAACCACACACCTTCTGGTCTTACCAACACTTACTGAGGAGAGAGTTTCCCGTTCTTGACCGGGGATACACTTCCTTTCAGGTGTTCCTAGTGCTTCATTTCCAGCTCTCTCAGCAAAAGGTCCTTCAGGCCTTCCCTCTGCCTTTATCTGAGCCTCCTGAATCTCCCAACTCACCTTTTCTCCTTAATCAAGAAGCAGCATATTACTAACCTACCTGTCCCACTTTGCAGAATTACTTGATAATGTACACGAAGAAAGTTTGGCAAGGCAGCTAGAAAATTTAAAAGTACAATGTTGTAAAGTAAAGCTACATTCTCCAGGTCTCTTAGCATAAAAGCAGAACTACTGTGCTTCATATTTGGTAACTCTAGGTCAGCACTCTAAAGACATCATGCTGCCAGAACATTATTTCATAGGTTATTGTTTTATATCCCCAAATGGATACCAGATTCATTCCAGTTCTACCAAGAAAACATGACTGAGATGCCTTGGATCTGTATTGCTTTTCCCTTCCTTTTGCAATATCCACTTGTTCATTTGTTCATTCAACAAACACCAGAGTAGAGATAGTGGTGAACAACCACCACCATTGCTGCATCATGGATTTTAAGTTATCATCTTACACTCAATTGCCAGGGCCGTGGTCCCTTTACAAAGTAGACAACTCCAGAACTGGTGCTTGGGAAGACATCTTTGAGGTCAGCTAGTCAAACCTTTTGTTTTACAGATTTAAACTGATGCTGAGAAAGATGACGCTTCTTCCCCCAACTAGTAAGTTACTGTGGGGTGAGTGCAGAGCACAGGCCCCTTCCCACCCCTTGTGTGCTCTTCAGGAGCCCATCTGTCTCAGCCAGAAGACAGAAACAGAGGGAGGTCCTGAGAATTGAGAAGGACATTGGTTGGGGTGGGCAAAACACTGTCTCCTTCCTGTCCCTGGCCTGTGAGCCTACACACAGGCAGAGCTTTTTCTTTTTGAAAAGAATCGCAGCCTCAACTGGCCTTAGCAGCAGGTTAGGGCAAAGACAGAGACGGGGTCGTCTTCCGCGCTGGTGGTGCTGGCAGTGGTGGGAGGGGAGGGCAGGCCAGGGCACTCGCCTATTGTAGGTCTGGATTGGATGCTTCCACTCATTCATTTCCTTTTAATTAACCTGCATTCCTGGAGGAGAAATATTTATGTTGGCTCCCATAGAGGCAATCCTCAGACTGGAAAGAAGGGGGAAGAAAGCCTGTCTTAGCAAAACAATATCTCTAAAGAGCTCAAGAAGAGAAAATAGGAGAACAAAATGCCATTAAAATAGCCTTCTACCCCCACCGGAGTCAATGAAAACTTCATTTCACATGCTAATCCGCCACTCCGCCCCCTTGTCTTCTCACAACACCTTTTCCGAAAGTGTTTGGGAAAAGTCTTCGCAGTCAGTACACAGCTCCCTGCAGCTCAGACTTCTCCTTGTGTTAGTTCAGGGCCCCAAGTGGGGCTCTCGCTCCAGCAGCGGCTTTTTTCTCCCCCACTTTAATTTAAACAAAGACTTCAGAGTTCATCAACCTCCCACTGAAATTCACAGCTGCTGAACAAACTAATCCCCTCTCCCGGCCTTTCTTCCCTTCAATGGGCTCTTGGCTTCAAAGACACTTTGGGAAAGGACTTTGCTAGGGCTCACACTGCTTCATCAATAGAAGTTAGTGCAAGTATTATCTGAAGAGCAAGTGGCTTTACAAACAAATACTGCCTAACAATCCCTCCCTCCCAAACACACACACATCTAGCCCACAGACATGATGGGATCTACAACAGGATTAGGGCTAGTATCCCCTGGCTTCACACCCAGTCCCTTTGTATAGCTGAGCTCAGCCCTGAAGTGGGGTGGGGAAAACCCTGGAACTGAACACCAGGCACGGATGAAGGGAGACAATCCCCCCACCCCCAACACACCCAGCAGAGTGACCACAAATGCTGCAAGGAGAGAACCTAATTCAGTGGGACTGGACACCTTCCTTTAACTTTCTTGATTTATCTCTCCCTAAGCCTCTCCCCTGCCTTACTAGGGTGCAGGAAGCAAGAACAAAGAGGACTAGAAAGGTAATGGCAAAACAGAACCCAGAGGAGGCAGTGACTGGGAGATGACAGAGGAAACCAAATCAAAGCAGCTTTATTGCACCATTAAGTACATCACTGCATCAAATACAGTGCCACAAATGCAAATCCAATCGGAGAAGGTAGCCCTGAGACATGTGGTGGCTGTGAGGGAGAAGGACCCCCAACCCTTGAGGAGCAGCGCTGGAAGAGAATCGTTCCTTAATATGGCTCCAATTCCAGAACTGGGCTTTATCATCACAGAAGGAATGGCCCTGGGCTAAGGCTCCAACATAGGTGGAGTCAAGGGCAGTTCCCCATAGGCTGTGGTTCCCCTGCTCCTATCTCACAGCCTAAGACAGCTTCCAGCAAAAGGCGGTTCATCCCTTTTACCTTCCATCCAACCTAGCCCACCCTTACTAATGCCAGCAGATGAGAAATTCCATTTTAACAGCACCAAAGTTTCCTCTCTTGGTTCTGCTCAGCACCCATCCCTCACGTCCATGACTTGTTCAAAGGGTGAAGAGCAGTCAGCTCTACCCCAGACCCTGGGCTACAGAGAAATACGGACCTGGAAATACGAAGTCAGAGGCAGGGAAAAGGTAAGGGCAGGCTCATAAACCACAGAAGGGAGAAACAAAAGACCCACATGATGGGTCACAGCAGAGGTAGGCTTAAAAGTAACAATCCTGTTCAACCTCTCAGAAGCCACTTAAATAGAAGATCCCTGGGGGAGAAGATATCCTGCCCCAGGTCCTTACAGAGTGTAGTATTAGGGAGAGTGAAGAACTGACTCTATGCCCTGCCTCCAGGCCTGAGAGTGTCTTGGACAAATCCTAGAAGGCCAGGCATAAAAGAGTAAAAAGCAGGCACTCAGCTGGTTTGGAGCCAAGCCTACAGCATCACATACCTGGCAGCAAGGAAAAGAGTCGGGAAAAACAAACAGAGTCTGTTGCAAAAGTCCCCTCTTCTGCAGGGAGGAGTTATGTAACAGCAGAAGTGGCCTCCTAGCAAGAGAGGCTGCCTGGTTTAGACCAGCAGCTTATGAGCGATGATGAGGACAGCCTTCAGGATAGGCATGAAGCTGGACACCTCGCTGAAGCTGCTACAGCCCGCCACCTGGGCATGCACTGCGAGGCCCTCCTCAAAGCTTCCTGCATCCACACATCGGGCAACCTCATGGAGCCCAGCCACAACATGAGGTGAGAGCTGTGGAGAGAATGACCCTTAGGTTAGTGAGCCCAACCCAGCTCCTACCCTGGCAGCATGGAAGGAATAAGGGAAGACTTAAGTTCTGGGGCCCAGTCCAGGGAAGATGCACGTATTTTCTGGGGAACCCAGGTCAGTGAGACTTATGGGAAGAAAAGACACTGGGCTTCCTTTGGCCATGGTGATGGTGGAAGTATAGGAGGCAGTGGGAGCACAGCTAGCTGTACTTACTGTGCCCTCACAGAGCTTCTCATATAGACACTCCAGACGCTGGGCTGCCTCTTCCAGCTTCCTTTTTGTCTTCTGCACGGAAAGAAATGGATTCCAACCCCAGCCCCTAAGCCTAACACCACACAGGGCCATAAAGAATCACAGCATATTAGGCTGGGCATGGTGGCTCACGCCTGTAATCCCAGCACCTTGGGAGGCCGAGGCGGGTGGATCATGAGGTCAGGAGATCAAGACCATCCTGGCTGACACGGTGAAACCCCGTCTCCATTAAAAATACAAAAAATTAGCCGGCCGTGGTGGCAGGCACCTGTAGTCCCAGCTACTCGGGAGGCTGAGGCAGGAGAATGGCTTGAACCCGGGAGGCAGAGCTTGCAGTGAGCCGAGATCGCGCCACTGCACTTCAGCCTGGGCGACAAAGCGAGACTCCATCTCAAAAAAAAAAAAAAAAAAAAAAAAAAAAATCACAGCATATTAGAGCTAGAATGGCTTCATTTCACAGATGAAGGAATGAAGGCCCAAGAAGAATAAGTGACTTGCTCAAGCCGACACAGCCAGCAAGGGAATGGCAGACTTCCTCACTCCTGGCTCTACCCCCCTTCCAGTACCCCTGCTGCCTTTAGGTCTCAATGCTGCTGGGTCCTACGACCAAGGAGCTGGACTTCAGACCAGACTCAAAGTCTCTCCCCAGCTCCACGTGGACATCAATTAAGTATAAGATAGAGACAGCATGTCCAGGGGCAGTGAGAAGAGAGTCACACAAGGAACTGGTCCACAGCTGAGGGGTCCTGGAGCCAGCGAGGGGTGCGAGGAGGGCACTGTGAAGAAGGTTCAGACTTACTAAGTCAGTTGCAGACAGGGAGCAGCGTTGGAGAAGTGCCTGGAAGCTGCTCTTCAAGGACTGATGCTCTGGGGGCAGCTCCTTCCTTTCCATCTTCTCAGGTGGCAGGTGCTGAAGCTGCTGATAAAGAAGCAGGGAGAAAGGCCAGAGGGGCAAGCTGTCCTTCTCATGGCTTCCCTAAGGACTAGTCCCCAGTGACTCACTCACAGTCACACTGTTCCCATTACAGCAGAGTTGGGGAGATGAGCAGCCTCCCTTTCTCTGCAGTAAGGACACCTGGTACCTGCCCCCAGTCTCCCTCAGCACATGCCTTGAGGAGTGATGCCCATCTACCATGACCTGCACCCAAGGAGGGCTGGAAGGTTTCCCAAGGGAGGGGAATACATTGTCCCTGTCACCTGCAGGCTAAGTTCTCCTGGAACTCCTGGGGGAGCATGACTCACACCGGAGACAGAGGGCTGTGAGGGAAGAATCCCTCGTAGCTCAGGGGTGAGGCTCATAACTGGAGCAGTAATTGGTGCTGGGGGCATAAATGTCTCTGGCAGCTAAAGAGACAGAAGGAAAGACACATGAGTCTAAGCCGAGAGACTCCACGGCTCTGGTTTTGGGGAGGGGCAGGAATGATAGTGAAAAAGGAGACAGAAGAGTGAGTGTGGGAAACTGGTAAGTGAGGAGACTGGTGTGTGTGTGTAAGAGGGAAAGAGAAAGAGGAGGGTCCTGAGGAAAGAAGAGTAAGTGGGAGGAGGGCAGGGACAGTCTGAGAAGGGGAAGGACTGACTGAATCCTCTAAGGAATTAGAACGTGGTCATTGGTGAACGTGCGAGGGAGTGGGTGGGGAAAGATGCACTGACCTTGTTCCTCTGGAGGTTTCCCCTGGGGGCTGGGGCTTCTTTCCAGGAATCTTGAGGTCCTATAAGATAAAAAGATAGAGGTTTTCCGGCACATAGTGAAAAACACTGGAAGTTTTTTATCTGAAGGCTGGAAGCATTCTTTGAGTTGGAGTCCACCATACCTCCCTCTGCAGACCAGCTACACTCCCAGCCACCCTCCACCCAACAGGGCCCTAGCCCTCTGACTTAAGGAAAGACTCCCAAAGTAGTGAGAGGGGCAGGAGGCAATAACCCAGAAGAGGGATCCATGGAAGGAAGACTGACCTGGGCGAGGAGTCAAGATGCCAGTGGTTGGGAGGACACTAGAGCATGGGGCACCTGGGTCCCCTGGAAGGTATGGCACCGGGAAGCTTGCAGGAGGGGCTGGGGTGTGGGGGACCATGCGGCTGGGACCTAGTGGTCTCAGAGGAAGCAGAGGGAACAGTCTAGGAGTCTCAGGCAGGGAGGTAGAGCCAGGTCGCATGATGTCTGGGCATGCCATGGGTAGAGGGGAACCAGGAAGAGGCCATGTCCCAGGGAATCCCACCGGGTTAGGAGCTTGCACCCTTTGCCCTCCTAATAGCTGTGGCTGAGATGAAGCTGAAGTAGAACAGAAACAGGTCATTTGTCACTAAATTTCAATTCAGGAGCAACTCAGAGCATATGAGGGAGAAACAGGATTGCAATAAAAAATTAATAATAAATGACTAATACATGTATATGGAAATCTATAATTTACAAAATACTTTTAACTATATTCCTTATTTGACCTTCAAAACAATCCCATAGCGTTGAAATAAGCAACACAACACTTTGGTATATTGACAAAGGTACGAAGCCAGTGATAGCATTAGGAATTCAGACTTCAACTTCCAAGCTCCTCTCACTAGACAGACATACAGCTTCCCAAATCCATGCTGGCCATGCCAATTGCTTTCCTGAGACCTCTGTGCTCTGCCCAGATAGATCTTCAGTGACTCACTCACCAGGCCTTACCCCAGGGCTCAAAGGCAAAGGCTGGATGGCCTGGGGCCCAGGTGCCCTGTAGTTACTTATATTCTGCGTCCTGGGGCCCTGATAAGGGCTAGGATGGGAAGGTGCCAAGCGCATCGCTGGTGATGACTGAGGGGTGAAAACCCTTGGCCTTGGAGATGAAGTTGGAACCTATGAAGAGAAAAAAACATCAGCTCTTGGAAAGGAAAGAGAAAGGTAAATAATAGAAAACAGAAAAATAATAGGGAAAATTAATGAAACAAAAACTAGTTCTTTGAGAAAAAAATCAATAAAGTTGATAAACATCTAAAAAATGATAAAGATAAAAAGCGAGAAGATATAAATCATCACCAGAGATCAAACAGGGAATATTACAACAGACCCTGAAGCCATTAAAAATATAAACGAATACTACAGAAAACTTTACATTCATAAATCTGACAACTTATCAGAAATGGACCCATTCCTCAAGAACCACAAACTACCAAAACTCAGTCACAATGAAGGAAGATCCGGATAGTCCTATAACCATTAAAGAGATTGAATTTGTAATTTAAAAGCTCCCAAAAAAGAAATCTCCACGCCTAGATGGTTTCACTGGAGAATTTCACCAAACAGTCAAAGAATTAATACAATGTTTACGTAATCTCTTCCAGAAAATAGAAGGGACACTTCCTAACTAATTTCATGAGGCCAGTATTACCCTGATGCCAGCATAGCAGAAAATAAAACTACACATCAATGTTTCTCATGAACTTAGACACAAAAATCCTCAACAAAATTTTAGCAAATCAAATAATGTATATAAAAAATAATATTCCACAAGAAAGTGGGATTGATCCCAGTTCATACAAAGCTGATCCAATATATTTAAAAACCAATCAATTTAATCCCCTATACCAACAAACTAAAGAATGAAAATAATATGATCACAGAAATGACGCAGAAAAAACATTTGACAAAATTCAACACCGATTCATGATACAAGGTGTTATGGTCTGAATATGCTCCCCAAAGTCATGTGTTGAAAACTGAATCCTCAATGCAACGGTGTTGGGAGGTGGGACTTTTTGGAAGTGTTTAGGTCATGAGGGCTCTGCCCTCATTAATGGATTAATGCCACTATAAAAATGACTTGCAGGAGTGGGTTAGCTTTCTCTTGCACATCTGCCGCCTGCCAGGTGAGGACATAGCAGCAAGGCACCATCTTGGAACTAGAGGGTGGAACCATACCTGCTGGAACCATACCTGGTGGTGCCTTGATCTTGGACTCCAGAACCATAAGAAAGAAATTTCTGTTCTTTATAAATTTCCCAGTCTGTGGTATTCTGTTATGGTGGCACAAAATGGACTAAGACACAAGGAATAGAGGGAAATGTCCTTGGTCTCATAAAGAGCATCTACGAAAAACCTAAAGCTAACATCATGCTTAATGCTGAAATATTGAATGTTTTTCCTCTAAGACTGGAAACAAGGCAAGAACATTCATGTTCACTATTATTTTTTTTTTGAGACAGAGTTTCGCTCTTGGTGCCCAGGCTGGAGTGCAATGGCACAATCTCAGCTCACTGCAACCTCCACCTCCCGGGTTCAAGCGACTGTCTAGCCTTGCCTCCTGAGTAGCTGGGATTACAGGCATGCGTCACCATGCCCGGTTAATTTTATATTTTTAGTAGAGATGGGGTCTCACCATGTTGGCCAGGCTGGTCTCAACTCCTGACCTTAGGTGATCCACCCGCCTCAGTTTCCCAAAGTGCTGGGATTACAGGTATGAGCCACCGCGCCTGGCTCATGTTCACTATTCTTATTTAACAGAGACTGGAAGTCCTAGTCACTACAATAAGGCATAAGAAAGAAATTAAATGCATATAGATTGAAAAGAAAGAAAACTATCTGCAGATTTGCAGACAGCATGACTGTCTAATAGAAAACCCCATGGAATCCACAAAAAACTTCTATAACTATTCAGGAAAGTCACAGGATATAACCAGATCAACACATAAAAATCAACTGCATTTCTATATACTCACAATGAACAAGTGGAAACCAGGAAATTTGATTTTAAACTGCTGAAGAGAAAATTAAATACTTAGTAGGCATGAGCTGACAGGTGATATTAAAAAAATGAAATACTTAAGTATGAATTGGACAAAATATGTACAGGATTGGTGTGATAAAAATTATAAAATGCTGATGGAGAAACATGCCACGTTCATGGACTGAAAGACTGAACCTAGTAAAGATGTCAGTTAGGAACTTGTATTTGAATACTCATAGCAGCTTTACTCATAATACGCCAAATTGGAAACTACCCAAATGTCCTTCAAAGTTTGAATGGCTAAAAAAATTAAAACTAGGGCTGGGCACGGTGGCTCACGCCTATAATCCCAGCGCTTTGGGAGGCCAAGGCGGGCGGATCATGAGGTCAGGAGATCAAGACCATCCTGGCTAACATGGTGAAACCCCGTCTCCACTAAAAATACAAAAAATTCTCTGGGCGTGGTGGCGTGCGCCTGTAGTCCCAGCTACTTGGGAGGCTGAGGCAGGAGAATGGCGTGAACCTGGGAGGCGGAGCTTGCAGTGAGCCAAGATCGTGCCACTGCACTCCAGCCTGGGCAACAAAGCGAGACTCTGTCTCAAAAAAAAAAAAAAAATTAAAACCATGGTACATTCACACCATGGAATACTACTCTGCAATAAGAATGAGTGAACTACTGGTACACAGAACAACTTGAATGAATCCCAAAGAAGTTATGCTAAGGGAGAAAAGCCAATCTCAAAAGGATACATATTGCATGATTCTATTTAAGTAACAATCGTTAAATAACAATTATAGAGCTGGAGAACATATTGGTCAAGCCAAGGATGAGGGAGGCGGGATAAGCACAGCTATAAAAGAGGTAACACAAGAGAGTCTTGTGGTGATGGTAAAATTGAGTATCTTGATTTTGGTGGTGGTTACATACCACAATGTGGCAAAACTGCATAAACACACATAAACACACACATAACAATATGTAAAACTGGTGGAGACTGAATCTGAAATCTGAATCCATGGATTGTACTAATGGCAATTTCTTGGTTTTGATAGTGTACTGTGGTTGTGTGAGATGCCGACATGGGGCGGGGTGTTGTTGGGATGCAGGAGACATCCCAGTACATTTCTTTGCCACCTCCTGTGAATCTATAGTTATTTTTAAATGAAAAGAGACGGGGAGAGGGAGAGAGAGAGGAGAGGAGGGGAAGGGGAAAAGGGGAGACAAGTGAGGGAAGAAAGGGAGGGAGGAAAGGGAGGGAAAAAAGAAAAGGCATTAGGGTGGGGATTGAAGGTGGGACAAGATGAGCCATCAGAGCTTCTGCCTGATAACTCAGTATCCAAATCTCCCTGGATTCTGTTCCCCAGCCCCTCTAGTAAGCATCTGGCCTCACATCTTAACAGTATCCAATCCCCCCGGGCACTTTGGCCAGAACCTCTTTCCTCTCCCTCAGTCCCCGCAACCACACACACACCTCTCCAAACTATCAGCAATTCTGTCAGTTCTATCTACTACGTACTAAGTATTTCAAATCCAACCTCACTGGCTAGCTTTAGTTATTTCATGTCTTCATCATCCCTTACTATAGCCTAACTCCCTCCAGCCTGGCCCTTCCTAATATACAGCTAATTATGTCACTCTTCCTAAAACTGTTCAATAGCTCCTCCCTGTCAAGTTTAAGTTCTTTATCACAGAATGCTAGGTCCTTAGTGATCTAACTCCTACCTGTTGTTCCAGTTTCATCTAACTTCACTTCACAGCCACAAACACCTGTGTTGCAGCCCCAATTAAATAATAGTAATCCTCAAAAGGCCTCGGCTTACTCTTGCGTCAGTGCCTTTGTACATGCTATTCTCTGTGCCTGAAACAGTCTTCACTTGCTCATTCCTTTGCCTAAAAGCTTTTAAGCTTTGAAACTCTGATCAAACATCAGACTCTTTCTGAAACACTCCCTGGACTGCCCCCACAACCTCACCATACAGAGTAAACTACTTTCATCTGTGTGATCTTATAGCCCCTTGCCATACCCCAATCATAGTATTTATGAATTTTACTGTAGCTTTTTTTTTTTTTTTTTTTTTTTTTTTGAGACAGAGTCTTGCTCCGTTGCCAGGCTGGAGTGCAGTGGTATGATCTGGGCTCACTTCAACCCCCGCCTCCTGGGTTCAAGTGATACTCCTGCCTCAGCCTCCCGAGTAGCTTGGACTACAGGTGCGTGCCACCACGCCCAGATCCTTTTTTTGTATTTTCAGTAGAGATGGGGTTTCACCATGTTGGCCAGGATGGTCTCGAACTCCAGACCTCATGATCTGCCCGCTTTGGCCTCCCAAAGTGCTGGGATTACAGGCGTGAGCCACCACGCCAGGCCTATTGTAGCTATTTTTTACATATCTATCTTTCCACTAGACTATGAGCTACTTGAGGGCAAGTATCACGATTTTTGCACCTTTATGTCCTAAGAGCCTAGTAGTTCAATAAACAGTTATTTATTATAAAAAGAACTGAATCTATGTTCTATGGAAGTTGGGAATTTTCATCAGTTTTGTTCACAATATATTCCAAGTGCCCAGAACCATGCTTGGCACGTTAAGTATTGTTGAATGAACAAATGAAACAAGGTCTTACCTGGTGAGAAGGCTGGGATCCCAATCTGTAAGAGGATGTCTCTTTAGAGTGGAGGGTAGCTCCCACAACAATCCGGGGGAAGGGGAAAGGGGGAGACTGTTGGCCCAAGACAGCAGAACCTTGAGCATGAAAAAGCCGATCTCTTAGCTGCTGAACTGGTGGCTATAAGTTTTAATGAGGAAGAGCTGTGTCAAGAAATTAAAACAATCAAGGCCCCAGGTAGCAGTCAAATTTCAGCTGACCCTCTACACCAAGCTTGTCCAACCCGTGTTATTTTGTTGTTGTTCTGTTCTGTTTTGTTTTGTTTTAGGCTTTTAGCAGCCTGAAGCCATGGTTTTTGGTTTCTGTCTCTAGTGGTAAGTGGAAAACGGATGAGGAAGGGGCTTTACTGGCCCAACCAGAAACAGAAACTAAGCACCCACGACTGTATTCTGACCCTTGGACACCCCTGCTCTATACTCTAGCCCCCTTAGAAATGACTCAAGGTTCCCGAATCCCTGCCAAACACTTGCATGCCTCCCTCCTTGCTATTCTTTCTGCTTAGAATGCTCTATATCTGCTGGTAAGCTACTTCTCTTTGAAGGTTCCAGCTCAGCTGTTTTAACCATTGGGAAGCCTTCCTTGACTTCTCCAGGCAAAAATCAGTCCCTTCCCTGGACTCCCACAGTGCTCAGTATAAGCTTCTGTTATGGCACTATAAGTCATCGACATCTGATCTCCCCCCAGTAGATTGTGAGGTGCTTAAGGGATTCCATCTTATCTATCCTAGGAGCTTCAGCATTAGCATAGTGCCTGGAACATGGAAGTGCTCAATCAATGTTAGATGACTGAATGAAATGGTTTGCTCTCTCCACATGGCCCCACTTACCTGAGCACAGTCACTGGGTAGAAAGCTCATGGCAGTGGCCAGGCTGCCCTGGGCTGCCAGGAGGTTGGCATACTGAGTGACCCTGTAGGTTGTGGCAGGGCCTGGGCTCACCCCATGAGGACCCCACAGTTGCTCCAAGCTCCTGTTAAGAACCATCGCCTTCTCCATCAGGTCCTGTAAGGACAAGGATGAGGGTGGTAAGCCTTCAATGAGGCATATCCTGCTCTCTTTTAAGTCCACGCAGCTCATTCAGGGATCTCCCACTATGGGTAGAGATGAGGGTACCTAGCCATACCTAGGTGAAGGCAGCAGATGATGACATGTAAGAACTGTGACAGAGAAGGGCCACCTGGCCTCACCTCCCAAACTGTTAAGATTGGATTTAACTGGACCCATCTGGGTCTTAGATTTTTGTACATCTCTACCTCTTCCTTTTGCTTTTTTACCCTTTCTGCTTATACATCACCAACCACAGACTCTGTTATACTAACTGTTTCATGTGTGACTTTTGTCTCTCCATGAGTCTATGACCCCCACTTTCTGTGGTCACCCACAGAACACCTGGCAGTTTAGATCCACAGAATTTTCCACAGTAGCTAATAGAAGGGCCAAGCCACAATTACTCAAGTACTGAATACATCTGTAAAACCAAACCTGAAATAGGAAAAAAATTATGAAGACTAACACTGAAGCAGCTGCTGCTTAAGTCTTCTCTGAGGGAAGAGAAGATCCCAGACATTCAGGACCTTTCGCTCCTCCCTAACACCGTGGTTCCAGCCTGTCCCAGAAGATTGGCCTCTGCTAGCTCTGCACATCTCCACCACTAGCCTCCTAAGGGCCTGGTGTGGAATGGCCAGTACCCTGCAGAGAAGGGGTACCTGCAGAGCCATGGGGGACAAAGCCTGGTGGCATTTTGCCCAGCACTCCACCAGCCGCTCCACACTCCCTGAGCACACATAACAGAGTCTGGCTTCGGAGGTTAGTGCCCTGCCGCCCTCCTGTTCCATGCGAGTTCCCAGCATGTCTGCAGAGAGAGGAAAATTTCATTAATGGCACAGCTGCCCTGTGTGCCTCTCCTTCTCCTGTTTGGAAACAGGGAGAGGACCATGAGCCTGGGACAAGTAGTTGCAGTGGCTTTAAGACAACACCGAGACTCACCTTGCTGTACAGAGAAGGGGAAAGTTCTCACATCATGGTGTGACAAGACAAGGTAAAACAGGACAACAAAGGATCCCCTCTGAAAGTAGGGGCATGCACTGTGGTCCTTGCCTCCTGGCTAAGCCAGATTCTAGCCTTGACAACATTGCCTGGCCTCCCAGAGCTCAGGCTGCTCCTCCACCTCCCTCCTGCATGCATCCTTTGACTCCATGCTGGGGTCACACCATTTCATCCTGAAGCCTGGGACCACACCTACCACAGAGCTCAGGGAATTTCTCTGTGTCTGAGTATGTCAGTAGCAAAGCCAGTGCCTCTCTCCAGTTCTTCAGGCTACAGGTACACACCACATCCTTCCAATTCTTTTGCACAACACAGGCTAGAAGCTGTAACGGGCAGAGAGGGAAAGAGGCCATCAGCCATCCATCCAGCATAGGCAGCAGGATTCCTGCACAGGCCTCCTGTTAGAGCACTGAGTAGAGGCAAGGGATGAGGTGGGGGTGGTTAGAGTAGAAAGAGAGAGGCAGGCAGATACTCAAACATGGGTCCCAAGGTGTGGGTATCCACCTCACAAGGTCCAAGTAATCCCCTCCCTTCTTCTCCTGCATGATGGGCAGTTACCGAGGAGATTTTAGTTTTCTTCTTGGCCAAGTAGCGCTCCTGTGTTTGCTTCAGCAGATCTGCACCCCCAGCCTGGGCGAGGATAAGGGCATCAGCAAAGCGCTCCTGCTTCAAACACAGCTCCACGGCTGGACCCAGTTCCCCAAGCAGGAGAGCCTGGCTTAGGAGTCCATCAACATCTGCAGGCAGAAGCATCCCCTCTGCATTAGTTGCTCTCAAACCCCAACTTCCTGCCCCCTCAGGGCCCATAGCACACCCTCTATATCTCTATATCACTCAGCGTGCTTGGCTCCAAACTAAGCCCTCAAGCTTCATTCCTTGGCAATAAAATGTATTTTGGTGCCCAGGTCTAAAGACAGGGCCCAAGACAAGGGAGGGAACTGATGTGGCGGTAGCACAGTGTGAGGTGTGCTTGATCACAGTGGGCAGGCCCACAGTGCTTTCAGCAAGAAGGATAGAAGAAAATCTGTTGGTAGAAGGCCTTCCATAGGAAGGACCTATCCATGAAAATCTACAACCAGAGAGAGCTCTAACTGGTAAGCGACTCACTCAGCATTTGAGATGGTGGGAGGAAGGCATGAGGCAGGGGACAAGAAGGGAATGTCTCAAGTCCAAAACCTCCATGCCCACCTAGTCCTAAGCAGAGACTCTCTCTCTCCCTCAGGGTCAGGATACCTTTTGTGATGGGGATCTCCAAAGGAGTCATGTTCTGAGGGACCAGCTCATCAAAGAAGGCTGAGGAAGCAGAGGCTTCCTCTGTGGTGTGTTTGGAGGCCTGTATGAGGAAGGACAGAGGTGACTACTTAGGGATGAACCCAGAAGACAGACAGTGAGCTGGCTTAGCAGCTCTGAGAGCTCTACCGTTTGGCCGTTAATGGGTAAAACTAAAAAAATAGCCAGGTAAGGTTTGGGAAGGGCCATAGTTCACAGTTAAGACACAGCTCTCCACTCCCAGCCCAAAAGCTTAGGGACCCTGTGTCTCACTCTGGTTCTAAGAGAGTGAGGAGTCTGAAGACTTCTACAGATGCTGAACACTTACAGAGAGCAAAGAAAAGGGCCAGGAAGGGAAAGATGCCCAAAAGGCAGGTTTCCTGTATTACCATAGGTCAGGCTGACTAGACTCCTACCACACCTGGCTGCAGAAGGCCTGTTGTCTGTCACTGTTGAGGTCATTTCCCTTGGGCTGAGGACTCTCAGCTAACCCCATGTCACTCTTCAACCATGTGGCCACCTGCAGGGAGAGACCTATGAAAACCACTCTTTCCAGCGTAAGATCAAATAAGCATTATCCTCTTCCTACCTCCATACCCCACCAACTGGACTCTCTAAGATCCCTGATCTATTTTTTTCTGAGAAAAAAACAAACTCCAAGATGTAAAATGCTCACATATGCAATCATAAGGCCAGGAAGAGGTATTCTGAGATGGTTTACTCTGGCAACATTCTCTTCTTCTCTTCAACAAGTACATGTTTCTGATGTGAAAAGCAGCTTACCTTCTTCTGAAGCTCATCTTTACTGTATCCTAAAAGCTTTAGGAATTTCATTCTGGAGTCTTGCTGTAAGGTCACCTAAGAAACCACAGAACACAGAAAAGATTCCATTAAATGACCATAAATGACGGTCTTCCTACACCAAGCTGGGCATCTGTGCCAGTATACCCCCCAATATAGTTCTTTGTACTACTAGAAGTGCCCTCAGCAGTCCAATGGCATCTCTCCCTTTTCCTCCTTGGATCTGACTTACTGATGGGCTATGGGCAGTGTTAACATAGCCCCCTGCCCTTTGCACATGAGAATTTGACCTTTCATTGACTTCCTAGCTCTGTTACCCTGGTAGTCTGGTGAGAGTAAAATGTCGGCTATTCCTAGGCAATATGCTTGTGATTGGTAACTTGCATAGACTGGAACTATGTAACCTAGAAATAATTAATGTGAAGAACATGCTATGCGTTTCCCTGATTGCAGTGGCTCTTGTAACTGGACAGATTCCTTGCGGGGACCCCGGAAGCTATGCTTTTAGAATTGGTACAAGAGATATTGGCTCTTGTGGGCAAGAAGCTTCTAAGTCAGAGCAACTTATGTACCTGCCTGATGTATATTCTCATCTCTTTGCACCTGAGCTGTCTCTGGGGGGCTGAAGAAGAGAACTCTGAATTACTGCAAGACTGCTGAAAGGGCTCCCACAGAAGATACCTGCCTGATGCTACCCTGCTGCGGTCCCTATCCCATATCCTTCCGAGAAGACTGCTGCCAAGTGTAGCCTACAGTAGTCTTGTGAGTCTAAATGGTTTTTTTGTTTGTTTGTTTGTTTTTGACAGACTCTCGCTCTGTCGACCAGGCTGGAGTACAGTGGTGCCATGTCGGCTCACTGCAACCTCCACCCCCAGGGTTCAAGCGATTCTCCTGTCTCAGCCTCCCGAGTAGCTGGGATTACAGGCACCCTTAACCATGCCCCGGCTAATTTTTTGTATTTTTAGTAGAGACAGGGTTTCACCATGTTGGCCAGGCTGGTCTCCAACTCCTGACCCCAGGTGATCCACCCGCCTTGGCCTCGCAAGGTGCTGGGATTACAGGCATGAGCCACTGCACCCAGCCTTGTGAGTCTAAATGTTTCTTTGAGAAGACCTCTGGTAGAAGTTGCACAGGTATGGTAAACAAAGTCAGCTTCCCACTCAACGTCCCAAATACCAAGGAGCAAACCTTTCTGAAGCCCCCGTAATCTTGGTTAGCTGTCCCAGGCCCTTAATTTATTCCACACTGAACCAGGATTTCTAACCATACCTTTCTCATAGTCTCTCTGGTCACCCTTCTCCTTCCATGCCCTTCCCTTGGAAATGTTCACCACACCCAACCAGGAACCATCATGATGGACAGCTCTTGGGTAGCTTTTAAACCAGAATGCCTGGCCAGGCGTGGTGGCTCACGCCTATAATCCCAGCACTTTGGGAGGCTGAGGTGGGTGGATCACCTGAGTTCAGGAGTTCGAGACTAGCCTGGCCAACATGGTGAGACCCTGTCTCTATTAAAAATACAAAAATTAGCAGGGCGTGGTGGAAGATGCCTGTAATCCCAGCTATTTAGGAGGCTGAGGCAGGAGAATTGCTTGAACCCGGGAGGCAGAGGTTGCAGTCAGCCAAGATCATGCCATTGCACTCCAGCCTGAGTGACAAGAGTGAAACTCTGTCTCAAAAAAACAGAAACAAAAAAACTCAAAATGCCCTGTCCTATAGGTCCCTCTGTCCTATAGGTACCACTGTCTCCTTTGTTTAGCGGAGTAAAGGCTGAACTCCTGACCACTCCCTCTCTTTCCCATCTCACCATTCCTGGAACTTGTATCCTGCTTACGACAAAAGCATCATTTCTTATTCTTTTCTTCCCACATCATTCTCTGGCTTCACTGTATAGTCAAGATCTTTCTCAAATCCTCTTTCTCTAACTTCCTGATGTCCACCTTCATAAAGCTCTACTATGCCTAAAGCTCAAATTTCAGGTCCCTCTCAGATGCCCTGGTACAAGCCCAATCCTTTTTGCTTTCTTCTATACAATTCCAAAAATTTGCACAATCATCCCACTGACTGACCAGTCAGCTACTTCCCTTTCTTCCTTCAGATCTCTCACTTGCTCATTTCCTTTGATAGGTATAGTACTTCTCCTGGTGTCATAGGAAACTTGAAATTAAATGAGAACTGGAACTGAACCCATGCCTCCAGCGTACAGTGGCACCTGAACCCTAGGACCCACTCCAACGACTTGCCTTGGGTTACTTGAAACCAACTCAAAGCCTTCTTATGACAATGTGTCCTTCTAACTAATCATTTTCCTTTCTCTTCTTTTTCTCTTTCTTCCCTTTTTTCTTCCTTTCCATTACCTTGCCTGCCCTTTGGCATGATACCGTGAAGGTCTTTGCCTTGGCCCTGGTAAAGTACCTAGGACATTAGCAATAGTAGCAACAAAGGAAAACATCTCGTGTATTCCCCATCTTTCCTAGCCTCTTCCCAAATGGCCTTTGAGCCTCTGGTAAAGGGTGAACGTTTTGTGTCCAGATGGTGGGTATAGTGTGGGGGAAAAACTAATGGGAGTTAAGGCCTCTGAAATCTGGGTCCCAGTGTGCTTGTGCTTCTCCTGCAGTTGACACAGGTTGGAGTTCCAGGCTTTGGGGAGACACTTCCGAGCAGCTAGCCTTCAGGCTTCCCACCTTCAGGAACTGCCACAGCATCTTTTCACTTTGCAGTAAAGCTTGCTGGCTCTTGTTCTGACAGTAATTCAGTAGATTTCCTGATCCCAAGGCCTCCTGCAGCTCAGTTGATCGCATCAGGAATTCAGATTCTGTGGTGACTTGACTGATAAAGACTAGGCGGGGGCAAGCCTGTGGCACCAGATGGGCAGGGGTGCTGAGGAGGCCAAAAGTAACCAGCTTCCCTCCAAACTGGTGAGGAAAAGCAAGAAGGGTAAAGGTTATACCTTCAAGCCAAAAAGTAACACTAAGTCAGGTTCACAGAGAAGGCTATCTGATGGCTGACCCTAGGCTAGGAAATAAATAAAATAAGAGAGTTCCTGGTGGGGTGGAATAGGATCAGGAATTTAGTATTGAATGCATCTCCCTACCAAAACCACTTCTGTACTCTTAGGACCACCCGCTTCAAATTTCACCACACAGTACTCACCTTCTGCTAACCTGTCCTGGTACCACCATTCTCCCAGTCACCTGGGCTAAATACCTCAGCATTAGCAAAGTCTTCATATCCCCTATAGCCAAGCAACGACAAAGTCCTACTTATTCTTGTTCACTGTCTTTCATACAGGTCCCCTCCATCCCATTCCCAGTGATAGCACACCCAGATTACTAAAATAGTTTGCTAGCCTTCTGTTCTTTTCCCTCCTCTAATTAAGCTTTAGACTATCCCTCTATTGTTTGTACCAACCTGCTGCTATTCAGGAGCTTGTGTGGTTTCACAAGGCCACAGGAAAGAGCTTAAGCTCCCCTGCATGCAGTGCACAAACCTCTGCAAAATCAGGGCCAAACCTATCTTTCCCAGCATCTCTCTCCCTGCTTGTTTATTACAATTGCTCCACATCCCTAAAATGCCCGGTGTGTTCCTGCTTCTGTGCCTTTACCCACAACACCCCCACCTGGAGTATCCTTCTCACCAAATTAGATGCCTTATATAAAGCATCTGGCACAAAACAGGACCTTAGAAAAACCCTTTTTACCCCAGCAGTTCTCAACATTGGCTGCATATTAAAACCACGTGGAGAACAACCCAGACTTGCCAGGCCACACCCCAGACAATACAATCAGAAACTCTGGGGGTGGGACTAGGCATCAGTATTTTTTGAATTATTCAGGTTATTCAAATGTGTATCCAAGGCTGACAACTTTTTTTTTTTTTTTTTGAGATGGAGTTTTGCTCTTATTGCCCAGGCTGGAGTGCAATGGCACAATCTCGGCTCACCGTAACCTCCACCTCCCTGGTTCACTCGATTCTCCTGCCTCAGCCGCCCAAGTAGCTGGGATTACAGGTATGCGCCACCACGCCCAGCTAATTTTGTATTTTTAGTAGAGACAGGGGTTTCTCCATGTTGGTCAGGCTGGTCTCGAACTCCCCGACCTCAGGTGATCCACCCGCCTCGGCCTCCCAAAGTGCTGGGATTACAGGAGTAAGCCACCAGCACCTGGCCGACAACTATTTTTTTTTTTTTAGCTTTTACTTTAGGTTAAAAAAATTCAATCCCATGCAGTAAATGTGCATGTTTGTTACATGGTAAACTTGTGTCATGGGGTTTGTGGTACCGATTATTTGGGGTTGATAACTATTGCTTTACTCCCTAACTATTCACCATTTCTTTTCCCAATATCCACCTCCTAATGAACTCTCCCAGTCAGAATTCTTATTTACCGTGACTTCTGCAGCACAAAATCTACAGATTAGTGCTAAACAAAACCATTTTAACTTTTGATTTATATAGTACTTGATAGTTTTACAAAGTATGTACATATATTCTTATTTGTGGTTCATGTTAATTTTCTGGGCAGGCATCACTATCCCTGTTTTACCAATAACAACGGTTAAGTCCTGAGAGGTTAAATGAATTGTTCAAGGTTACCCAGCTAATAAATGACAGAGCTATGATAAGAATTCAGGCCTCTTGACCTCAGAATTCTTTACCTCCCTACTTCTTTTTCTTTTTAAGCTCACAGCCTATTGAATGTGTTAGTCTTGCCTCCCCAATAAAACTGTTGGCTTTGAAAACAAGAACTTCCACTTGTATACATCTGTTTTCAATTCAAAACTAATATTTAAAGCATTGTACCAAGTGCTTCAGGGCCTTGTCATTCAAAGTGCTAGTCCTCAGACCAGCTGCAAGGACATCAACTGGGAGCCTGCTGAAAAATCAGAATCTTGGGCTTTACTTCCGACTCAATGACCCAGTTTCTGAATTTTAATAAGATCCCCAAGTGATGTGGATGCACATTAATAGTTTGTGAAGCACCGCTTTGGGGATATAAAAATCAGCAAGACATAGTCCCTATCCTTAACGAGTCTATTACTTAGCAGGGTAACATGCATATATGTATATAAATAACTTTAGTATAGTTAGAATGTATCATTACCAAAGTGTAAGTCTGTGAGATTATAGACAGAGGTTAATTTTGACTTGGGTTAAAGACAGGCATCAAGGAGGAGATGGTATTTAAGAGAGGGGCCTTGAAAGGCTGTGGTAGCATTCAATGGGCCCAGGAGAGAAGCTGAAGGTTAGGGTACAAGCAGAGACAGGAAGAGTTGAGGAGTTATTTACAAAACAGAAAGAAGTCATATGTAACTGGAACATAGAGAACATATGAGAATGAGATGGAAATGGAAAGGTAAGTGGAGCCCTGTGCACATTTAGCCTTGTCTATAAAGCAATGGGATGCTCAAAGGTTTTGAACAGAGAAATGACAGAATAAAATCTGGTTTTTTTTTTGCCTTCTTTGTAGTTCCTTACTACCAGTCCAGACATGTAAGGGTTAGAGAAAAGATGGAATCTCAGGCTATTTCTCCACAACTGAGAGTTCTAAGGCAGTCAACTCCTTTAAGACAGGACTGGCAGAAGATATAGAATGGGTGAAGTGAAGAGAGGGAAGCTATAGTAACTCTCTCCTTGAGAGGTAAAGTGGGATCCATTCTGAGACAGAGGCAGTGGGAATATGTCTCCTACAAAACTTAGCTCCATGCTGGGCACATGGTAGGTTTCACAAACATACACACACACAGACACACACACACACACCTATACATCCACTACACTTACAGCAAATGAAACACCTGTTGGTCTTCTAACCCATTTGGGGGGTTTTTTCAGGGGAGGTATCAGTGATGCTTGTGCCACTTGCTCTGGCACCTGCAGTGGTGGGAGAGGCTGGCCTTTGCTGAAGGAAGAGGAGATCTGGGGGGGAAAGACACCTGCGTCGCCATCCTAAAGTGACAGTTTAGTCAGGAACTCCACCTACAAACTCCATTTTGGGAGGAATCCTTGAGACACCCAATTTGACCTAGAAAGGTCAGACTCCCATATTCTAGGGGATGGGGAAGTGAGTGGTAGCGAGGGTGGGACTCCCATGCAAGTAAGCTCTTGGAAAGACTACTACATTCAAAGTCTACAATGGAGTGTGGCACAAAATGGATCTATAGGAGAAAGATAAGAGTCATACTCTTGAAATAACTGTCCCAGCAAAGGGGTCCCACTGTCCCTGAAATACTACAGGGCCCATCCAATAACAAGAGTCAAGGTGAAGGCCTTCTTCACATTGTGGCAGAAACTGACATCCTTTCAGGAAGATGGGCACTAGAACAAAGGTACAGCCCTCCCAAACCCTGGGCCCTGGTCTCCCAATCTCCAATATCTCCGCTTCTCAAGCCATATGTCTCTCTCCCACAAATAGAGACAGCCCCTTCCCTCCAGCATTCTCTACCAAGCCCTTCAAACCTTGTCAGCCTGTCTCATGTGCGGGACTTCCCAGCTCCTACCCATCACAGAGTACAAACTGATCCAGCCGTCGCAGGAGGCAGCAGAGAACACTGAAGGGTCCCGAGGGCACCACTGCACATCAAAGCACCAGCTGCTCTGTGTTGGTAGCTTATATACCACCTAATATGAGGGAACACACCATTAGGGACAGTCCATGAAACCCAAAACACATGGCTGCAGCTGAGATTCTTCTACCCTCTCTCTCCCATCCCAGCATGCCCACAGAAGGGCCAGCCTACCTCACTGCTCCCCAGGTTCCAGCACAAGATCTGGCTGTCCTTAGCACTAGTGAGCAGCAGCTCAGCATCAGCCTGGCTCCATGACACTGACAAGATCCCCCTACAAAGGTAAGGGAAGAGGAACTAGCATTTGTTGAATGCCTACTATGAGTAGGGTGCCTTATATGTCTTTTATACATTTTATAGGGCATATCAGACCATCCATGCCCTATAAAATGCATGGTCTGATATTATCTTACAAATGAAGAAAATGAGGTTTTGAAAAATTAAGTAACTTTCCAACAGTTGCAGAGTCAGAACCCAAACCAAACCTCAGAGCCTGTGCACCATGCAATGTACCACTCTGCCTCTCTTAGATCACTGCAGGATGGCCTACTTCTTTTCACTGATTAGACAGTAGAGATTATGAATCAGTATGAATCACACAAACACTCATCACTATGGGTGCTTTTAGCCCAGGAGGTAGTAAAGACCTAACCATCTAAAGTCCCCAAGGAGGCCAGGCACAGTGGCTCATGCCTGTAATCCCAACACTTTGCGAGGCTGAGCGGGGAGGATCACTTGAGCCCAGGAGATCGAGGTCACAGTGAGCCTTGATCACACCACTGCACTCCAGCCTGGGTGACAGAGCAAGAACTGGTCTAAAAAAATAAAAGTCCCCAAGGAGATACAAAGGCACCATGGCCCTTTGGTTAGAAAGAACAGATTGTAGAGGCCTGTTCACAGGACAGACAGGAGTCAAGTTGTTTTTATGAAAAAATCCTGGAGAAGGCAAGCTCATCACCTAAAGAAATGAACGTTATCCTCATATCAGAGCCTGCGGACTAAACACTGGTTCCAGTATTTCTCATTACCCCATTCCATTCCCATCTCTGGAATTTAGATGGAATCTCAGCCTCCTCTCCATAACCTCAGGGTCTAAGGGCCTCCTCTTGGTTAAGGCTGGAGTTGGTATTGGATGACTATATGTTGACCGGAATGGCTTTAAAGCCAGGGAGAATGTTTAGTGGCTAAAGTGAGGGATACATTGCCTCCTACCCAGGCCAGTTATGTCCACCATCCCCCCAAGGATATGGATGATGTCTGAGATGTTACCTGCTGTGGTTCTCCAGCACCTTCAGGGGCGAGGAGGCAAAGCGCAAGTCCCACAGCTGAATCACGGGAAGACGATCATCCTCTGAGCACAGCACTAACTGGGTGGCAATGTCAGGATGCCAGGCCAGGCCTGAGCAGTGCATCTGTGAACAAAGCAGATCCCAATGGGTGCTGTAACCTGACTCTTTTGCCCAGTTGAAATGGGACCACTCTGAGAGCAAGTTTTCTGTCTCTTCTGTGACTGAGAACACCACAGGCATCAGAGAGTGATGGCCAGGAATAAGTAAGGAACGGCAGAAGCTTCCAGATCAGCTCTGTTTAGCTTCTCAGAGTTTTCACTCTCAATAGGAAATGTGCTAAGTGGCTGACTCCACATGTCTGACAGCTGAAAGCAGGACTCTGGCCTGGGGCAGAGCAGCTCTAACTGCTAGGCAGGAGAGAGAAGCCAGAGCCCATGCCTGTGTTCTGACCTCCAATACTCACCCTGTTGCTGTGATCACTGACTTTGATGATAGGTTCATTCTTCCTGAGATCCCACACAACTGCCTTGCCACTGGGGTGAGCAGAAGACAGAATGTGTTGGGCTTGCCGGTTCCAAGACAGTGCCTTGATGTCCTCTGGGGGCTGCTAAGGCAGGATGGGGACAGAAAGATGACAATTTGTCACCCCCTGGACAAAGTGACATCTGCTGTTCCACTGCTCCCAGCCACCCACAGCAAGTCCAAGAATAGACATGGGGCTACCCAAACTAAGACAGTGTTGTGAAGCTGGGAGTTGAATTTTCCAGGGAGGATCCTTTAGGGTATCAGTGTAGAAGCAGAGGGGATGGCAGGCACATCTAAGTTTTACTCCTACCCAAGGTTTTACTAAGAGGATAGAGTCAAGATTTTAAAAAACAGCCCTCTTGTCTAGGACAAAAAGAGACGGAGAGAAGGAGGAAGATGAGGGAGGGAGGAAAACAGATACCCAAGACCCCTGGAGAGAGTGAGGCTGAGAGAAAAACCACAAGAGGCTATCAAATTGAAACTTAACTTACCTCACGATACTGTAAGCACAGAAGAAAGAGAAAAGGCCAGGAAGCAAAAAGATGGGCCCAGTTACAGATTGACAGACAGGCTCTCCAAGACAGAAGACCAGACCCCCGACTGCAGGGGAGAGCCACATACAGGGAGAACAAAGCTGACCCCCCCCCATAAAAAGGACAATGGTATGTCTGGGGTCCTACTCTTGCTCCCTCTTTGCTGGGCCCAATGCCCTATCCAACCCTGCGAAAGCTCTACTGTGATAAACAGCACTCCCATCCCTTCTTGTGGTGTCTTTTGCTCTCCCCACCTTTCATCTGCCTCCCAGAAACTCCTAGAACAAGTAATGTGCACAAACCAACTACCCCATATACACCCTCCACCCACCGGCCATCCTAACTCTTATCTGGCTGGTAGCATGTTAGTCTGTGGAGTTTTATTGCCCTCCAGTGGTAAAGCCTGATATCTCCTGAGCTCCGATTGGCTCCAGAACTCAAGACTTTTACTTAGGAGAATCAGCTGCACATTCTAAGCAGCAGCCAGGGTTGGGTAGTGGGGGTGCTGCTCACCTGTGACTTGGATCCCAGGGTCATTGGCACATTCAAGTTATTCAGATCCCAAATGAAGATTTCAGAATCGCTGGCCCCTGAAGCCAGGAGGTTGCCCTGTATGAATAAAAGGTGTTTGGAGACATACCACCCTAGGAAGAAATAGAGCAGGAAAGGAGGAAAGAAGCCCAAATGGGGCTATCAAAAGCTTCCCCTGAAACAGCCTGGAAAGGGGTCAGAGTTACAGACTGGAGGCCACAAACGAATGCTTCCACTCAGATCTGTTGCTCCCTGGCTTGGCCATGTTTGACTAACTGAAATGTAGTACCTGGAAAGGATTAAAGTCGAGGGCTCTGACAGCTCCCGTGTGCTTCTGTTTCTGGGCAATCACAGGCTCCTTCCCCGAAGACAGGATGTGGGTCACATTGTATAGAATAAGCATGCCATTGTCCCCGCCGCCTGCAATAACCCTGGAGCTTTCCAGAAGCCCACTGCCAAAGCTCCCCCAGATCAGCTTGTGAAACCTATAAAGAGGAGGAACTGGCATCAGTACAAACTTAGGTTCATGTCAGTAAGCACAGGATGGGCATCTCCGTCAGCTTCTGCCATTATGCAGGCAGCCCCACCCCTAGCTGGAACTTGCCTGTCTCCTTCATTTCCCAGACAGAAGGGAGGTATCCTCCGCCCAGTCCTGCCCTTTCTCTGAAAAAATGTTTCATCTATGTTACACCAGAAGCCAGGAAGCTATTGCCTCTGAGTTGTGTGGAGGTGTATATATAAACATATATATGTACATTTTTAAGTTAACATTGGGGTTATATAGGCCCATGATATATACTTCAAATAGATTACTTCACATAATCCTCACAATTCAAATAGTCAAGTAATAATAGCAACCACTTACACTGACTGAATACTTGCCATGTATCAGACACTGTTTTAAGTGCTTTAGATGTATTAGCTGACCGAATATTTAACAACCTCATGAAGTATTACTATTATTTCCATTTTCAATTGAGAAAACTGAGGCACAAAGAAGTTATAAAATTTCTGTACACAGAGCTAGTAATTTTATCCCCATTTTAGGATAAATGCTAGGAAGTAGCAGGGTCAAGGTTCAAAGTCAGGCCCATCTTATTCCAGAGCCTGAGCTCTTAACATCATAAAATACTGTCTCCTATTAAGAGAAAGATCCAAACTCTTCTGTAACTATTAGAAGCAGGCTCCCTAGACCAACAATTCACTCTCAAACTGGAAATGAGAAAAGACCCAATGGCCTCCCCATCCCATGCCTCTCCCATGTGGCTGGCCCACTGGAGTGGCCATGTGGCTGCAAAGGGCCAGACCTGGAGACAGAGGCATGAAAGGATACACTCCCACTCAGGAAATACTTTTCTGGATTTCTGAGGATGCTTCTAACAAGATAATGCCAACGTCTTGCCCCAGAGAAAAAGATCCCTTTGGATCCCCGGATCCCTTCTGGACAAGTTTGGGTCCTCTGCAAAGCCCCTATGGAAGGCATGTGAAATCCCTGAAGCCTCATAGGTGGTCTGTCTCTCACTTCATAGCTGCTAGCCAAGGACATTTCCACAGCCCTTTGGAGAAGCCAGATATCACGCCAAATGAGGTTACAAGATCTCCAACTGCAAAGAAATGCTCCCTGCGAACAGTCAGCAAAGCAACTGAGTAGGTGATAGGCAGGAACTTGTTAGGCCAGTCACTGGTAGGCAGAGCCAACTGGTCAGAAGCAAAGTGTGGAGCACCAGCTCGGACCAGGTCAGCATCTGAAGCAAAACAGCAGAACTAACACAATGCTAGCTAAGAGGCTACTGCCAGAAAGGCTGTTTTCTAAGGTAGCAGAAGGATGTTTTTCCATACAGGTTCAAGAGGCTGCCATGTCATCCAGGGACTGAAGCTCAGCCGGGGTAGAGGGCAGGTCAACTGAGTAGCTAGAGAAGCCCACAGTAGGTCACACAGGAACCAGCGGAGGGTATGTCCAGTGAAAAACCCACATGGAGATGCAGAGGGTGCAGCGGTCCCAGCATGGTCAGAACACATGACATACAGAGCAGAGTAAAAGGTACCTGAGACCTCAAGGGGGAGTCACCAAAGGGCTGGAGAAGAGGGCAGTTACTTCAGAGTGGCAGTTACTTCAGTTTGCCACATACAGGGTGTGACAAAATGATTTTCTTTCTGTATGCATATAGAAAGCACATTTCTGTGGTTAACCACCTCACTAGCGAGGGTAAAGCTGGTGCCTGAATAGGTTGTGATAGAGAGCAACCTGGGCAAATGGGCTTAACACCTAGGTGGAGTTAAGTGAGGAAGGCGACTTGATGGTTCAGGGTGCTCAGGGAGTGTTCCCATCTCTACTCTGCAAATGAAAACGGAACAAGAGATGGGTGGGTGTGTCCTATTCTGCAACTTTCCTGTAAGTCTGGATTTTTAAAAAATAAAAAGTTAAAAAACAAAAAAGGTGGTCTAGCTGGGCACAGTGGCTCACACCTATAATCCCAGCTACTCAGGAGGCTGGGACAGGAGGATCACTTGTGCCCAGGAGATGGAAGCCAGCCTGGTCAATAAAGCGAGACCCTATGTCTGTTTTTTTAAAAAAGAAAGAAATATCTGCTGTGTAAATTGTTTCCATGATTTATTCATTCCTTTGGTTTGGATTCTTTCATTTTCTTAGTAAGATTCTTTTCAAAAAAATCCCAGCTTCATGTTAGTGAACTAAAGTGAAAAGAGTTTGTCCATATTCAAGCCAAAATAACTTGGGAAACTCAAGCCTCCCTAGAAGTCAAACAGAGTGGTTAAGGCAGTACTACAAGCTGGAGAATGAATGGAGCATTGGTTGTTTGAGAGGAAAGCTACTTTTCTGAATGCCTATTATACAACAAACTACTACGCATCTACCATGAATCCTCAATTTACAGTGGAATAAAAAGGTTCAGAGAAGTTAGATAAACTGTCCAAGAGGACAGCAAGTAGCAGAGCTGGGATATAAACTCAGGTCTATCCAACAACTAAGCCATGCTCTATTATCTTGATGCCTCTAGAAAGAAGGCAAGTCTTGAGAACAGGAAAACTGAGAGAAGTACACAAATGATTTTTTTCTGCTTGATGTTGTCCCTTACAGAAGGCCCCCAAAGAGAGGACATAGTGCTCCCCAAGTAGCTAGAATTGAGATAAAGGTAGAATGACAGAAGACAGATCCTCTACTTTCTCCATGTTACTTGAGGATGGTTCTTCCAGAGGTTATGGGGGCCACTCCAGAGAGCTAGAAACTCAGTGTATAGAGAGGGTAAGGTACAGCAGACCACACACTGGTCTCTCATCTCATTTACCCACAGCAGCTATGTCCTCAGTCAATGATATAAACAGTGTGATATTCTCCCAGAAACCTTTCTGAGTGAAATTCATCTAACAAACCAAACACTGTTTGCTTCACTGCACATGTTAATCCATATTGATTCTGACTGCATCCAGAGGCATTTTTCCATGCACTCTCTTCAGTCTATTTATAGCTTGAGGCTGCCCCTTATCTATACCCATAGCGGTGTTTCAGAACATTTTTCTTTCAGTCAAATATTTCTAGGTAGATAATATTTCTCTGATGCCTCAAAGATTGAGGATAAGGGGATCTTCAGGATCCAAATTTGGTTGAGGCATGGGTTTGGAGAAAAGGGCAGGCAGAGAATGGGGAAGATTTTGAAAGGTGTATGTTTAGTTGATAAAAAAGAGATACAGGAAGAGGTTTAAAAATGGAAAAAGGAGGAAGACTACTAGAAAATAAAAGGGAATAAGAGACTGAACATTAAACCTGAATTCAGATGTCAGCTAGTTTCTTCGAAGTCATCTTGTACAATGTCTTCTTTATACATAAGTGAGGGAACCTAAGATAACTGACTTGATTTGCCCAAGTCACACAGCTCTATTAGTATTATGGCCAATGCTACAGCCCCACACAACTGTGCCTTATGCCACAGCATGCAGAAGACACAGAAAAAAAGAGATAGGAAGACAGAAAGCAAAGGATGAGTGTCCCTCTATCTGTCCTGATCATCTAGGTCAACAGATTATGATGCTGACTGTTGAGCATGTGACCTAACCTAGACTGGAACAGAATGAAGTGGGTGTCTTAGACCCTGGGTGTCTAAGATGATTTCTTCAGAAAGGCCCCAACAGGGCTGTGTCAAAGGTAATCCCTTTGGGATTGAGGTCTTTGGGGAAGTGATTTAATTTTCCAACAGTTACAGAGGTGGGAAAAGAAAGCAGAGATAAAATACTTACCAGTAGGGTTAACTATACTATTTATTCTGATTACTGGCCCCAAATCCCTACAGAGTGGAGGAGTATGAGGTAAAGTTCATGACTCCCAAATTCAAACTAACAGCCTGAAAAACTCTGAAGACACTAAGACTAACTGAAGAACTGAAGACTAACTGTAACTGAAGTGCTGGATTTGAATGCTGTTTGGTAACCCAGAAGTTTCTTTTTCCTTTTTTTTTTTTTTTTTTTTTTTTAGGCAGGGTCTTGCTCTGTCTGTCGCCCAGGCTGGAGTGCAGTGGTACCATCTTGTTGGCTCACTGCAACCTCCGCCTTCCACGTGCAAGCGATTCTGGTGCCTCAGCCTCCCGAGTAGCTGGGATTACAGTTGTGCGCCACCACGCCCAGCTAATTTTTGTATTTTTAGTAGAGACAGGGTTTCACCATGTTGGCCAGGCTGGTCTTGAACTCCTGGCCTCAAGCGATCCACTGGTCTCAGCCTCCCAAAGTGCTGGGATTACAAGCATGAGCCATCGCACCTGGCTGGTAACCCAAAAGTTTCTAATATCACTCATTCATATAACAAATATTTATTAAATGCAAATATTTATTAAATATAATGCCAGGCACTGCTCTAAGTGCTGGAGATAGAGCAATGAGTAAAACATTAAAATCTTGGCCGGGTGCGGTAGCTCACGCCTGTAATCCCAGCACTTTGGGAGGCTGAGGTGGTTGGATCATCTGAGGTCAGGAGTTCGAGACCAGCCTGGCCAACATGGTGAAACCCCATCTTGACTAATAATACAAAAATTAGCTGGGCATGGTGGTGCATGCCTGTAATCCCAGCTACTCAGGAGGCTGAGGCAGGAGAACTGCTTGAATGCAGGAGGTGGAGGTTGCAGTGAGCCGAGATCGAGCCACTGCACTCCAGTCTGGGTGACAGAGTGAGACTCAGTCTCCGGAAAAAAGCAAAACAAAACAAAAAACCATTAAAATCTCTGCCCACATGGATCTCAAAATTAAGTTGCTAAGATTATACTGCCTCTTTCTTAAGAACCCTTAGCCCTAAGGAGCCACTACTACGCTGAAGCTATTGCTTTGCTTGTTGAGGATTAGAACTAGTGCCCCCTCACCTTTTTTCTTTTCCTATTAGCTTTCTCAGGTTGAACCCCTTTTTTAAGCTCCAGCATATAAACATCTTGAATTAGCTCACCCCTTTGAGGGGCCCCTTCTGAAATGTTCGGTTAGGGGCTAAGAGTATCTAATCATCATCAGTAAATCCTCAAGTGCCTGCTCTTCAAAGGATATAGGTACTGGAAATACAAAGAGATGTAAAAAAAAAAAAAAACCTGCAAAATAAGAGATGCTGTCATAAAGTGATGCAGGAGCTCAAGAAAGGGAAAACAACAACTAACTTTTCATTATGAGGTTAAACTATGAAAAGAAAGATGGTACTTCTGCCTAAATATTTTAACTAATCTCTTAGAGGGACCAAGAAATGCACAAGGAGTTCATCAATCATCAGATGGAATGTTGCCTTCTAAACCAGTAACCTCTAATATATATATAAAAAATAGAAATTACACTTTATTAATAGTATAACAAAAAAATTAGCCAGGTGTGGTGGCACGCACCTGTAGTCCCAGGTACTCGGGAGGCTGAGGCAGGAGAATCCCTTGAACCTGGGAAACAGAGGTTGCAGTGATCCGAGATCGCCCCACTGCACTCCAGACTGGGCGAGAGAGTGAAACTCCATCTCAAAAAAAAAAAAAAAAAATAGTAGAGCCAGGTGGCTCAGTGGCTCACACCTATAGTCCCAGCACTTTGGGAGGCCGAGGGGGCTGATCGCTTGAGCTCAGGAGTTCAAGACCAGCCTGGGCAACACGGCAAAACCCCATCTCTTCTAAAAATATAAAAAAATTAGCTGGGTGTGGTGGCATATGCCTGCAGTCCCAGCTACTCAGGGGGCTGAGGCGGGAGGATCGCTTGAGCCCAGGAGGTGGAGGTTGCAGTGAGCCCTGATCATGCCACTGCAATCCAGCCTGGGCGACAGAGTGAGACCCTGTTCCAAACAAAAACAAAAACAGTATAGTAGTACATGTATACATTTATACTGAATATATAACTTGAGTATAATGAATATTCACATTTTTTCTGATGATATAAAAATTTGGAGACCATCGCTTCAGATTATAAGCCCCACCTTTATAAGACCTTTAGAAGAAGGGCAGAATAATGGAAAGAAGGTAGGCTTTGGACACAGATAGGCCTTGACTTAAATCCTAGCTTCTCAGAGTTTCAGTTCCCTCCTATGTAAAATGGAAATATGGTACTTATCACTTAGGTTTATTATGAGGAATAAATAAAATGTACAGAGCCCCTAGCACAGTGTCTGGCATGTACACATGTGCTCAATGAATGATAGTATCTAGCGCTGGAAGCCTGCAAGAGCCATGAAATCCATGAGAACCAATCAGTGTCTAAAAGCAATGAGGAGAGGATCATTCGTTCTCTTCCTTGTTGGCAGAGAGAGTGATATTGTGTAAGATGTTTATCTTCACAAGAGCCAAGGGAGGAAGGAGCCAATATCTTTGGGTTCAAAGACAGACCAGGTACACGTGGGTCCAGGCTTGTCTGAGGCATCTCTATCACATGCATTCAGCCTGACACTGCTATTGCTGCTGACTGGAAAGGTGGGGGTGGTTGTTTTTTAAATCTTTTTGCAAAATAAGCCCAGGGTTAACTTCTCTCCAACTTGGCAAAGCTCCTTCTTCCCTCACTTGGCTCCTCATGAGCCCTGAGAAACACACACTGCTCCCAGGATTCCTCATCAGGATCTACCCTGTATACCCATCGATAGATCAGACAATACCTGCTCGAGGCAGAAAGGACTGCTTTGTGTTTCAAGTCCAGAGAAGGGTCTCTGAAATCAACCTCAAATATTTCCAATGTGCCATTTGTGCTGAAGGAGGAATCTAGCTGTTGGGCAGATGTTCCTAGGCACAAGAAAAGGCAGCATATGAGCAACAATACACGCATGGATTTCAGGTATAAGAAGGTTAAGGAGTGAAGAAGAGAAGGAACAGAAGAGGGCTGGGTATACCCTTTCTCAAAGGTAACTCCACAAAAGCAAGAAAACATTGGCTGGGCGCGGTGGCTCACACCTGTAATCCTAGCACTTTGGGACGCCGAGGCGGGTGGATCACAAAGTCAGGAGATCGAGACCATCCTGGCTAACATGGTGAAACCCTGTCTCTACTAAAAATACAAAAAAAATTAGCCGGGCATGGTGGTGGGTACCTGCAGTCCCAGCTACTCAGGAGGCTGAGGCAGGAGAATGGTGTGAACCCAGAAGGCAGAGCTTGCAGTGAGCCGAGATCGCGCCACTGCACTCCAGCCTGAGCGACAGAGTGAGACTCTGTCTCAAAAAAAAAAAAAAAAACATGACGTACCTAAACTTGAGCCATAGTCCTAGGCAGCCCTCAGGTACCCAAAATACCTAATATCTCCTTGCTTATGCTGTGAGCCACCCTCGCTTTCTATGATCTGAGAGCTTTCTCTGATGCTCAATAAATAATTCTAGATACTAAGTTTCCCCTCATCTTATGTACTCCCAGTGGATCCTAATTCACAGTGTCACCATACCTGTGGCCAGATACAAAGGGTATTGGCTGGCTGGGCTCCATGCCTGGACAGCTGGCCGCTCAAGTTCCTTCAGCTTCATGGTCTATCCTGTAGGTGGCAGAAAACTGACATGGCCCTCAGCCCACTGAAAATAGAAACCAGCAAACTTAACAGCCAGATCCAGGGAGCATCTGTGGACAAGAGTTCTTGTTTGTGTTTCTCCATCACAAGATAGGGCATTTCAGGGCAACACAGAGTGACAAATACATGACCATCTGCAGATCTAAAGATAGTTCATTCACCCAATTACTGAAATGTAATGCTTTAAACCGCAAAAGATACTCAACCACAATGGCTACCACAGGTCCAGTGGTGATAACCATCAAACCAGACAATCTCTCAGTGATTTTTGTCCATTTCCTTGGCTTTAAATAGCATCCATATGCTGATGATCCCCAAATTTATATCACCATCACAAATCTCTTCTCTAAGCTCCCAGTTCTTATATGCAATTTCTTCTTCTTTTTTCTTTTTTTAGACAGAGTCTTGCTCTGTTGCCCAGGCTGGAGTGCAGTGGCACGATCTCAGCTCACTGCAACCCCTGCCTCCTGGGTTCAAGTGATTCTCCTTGAGTGGCTGAGATTACAGGCATGTGCCACCACGCCTGGCTAATTTTTGTATTTTTAGTAGAAACGTAGTTTTACTGTGTTGGCCAGGCTGGTCTCGAACTCCTGACCTCAAGTGATCAGCCGCTTAAATGCAATTTCTAATCAAATATTTCACTTGGATATAGTAGATACCTAATGGGGGAGGGAATTCCCATTTTAGTCTGTCTAAAATGGAATTCTCTATTCTACCATCTCTTACGGGTTTTTTTGTTTTTTTCAGAAAGGAGCAAAGTTACAATCTCTTCTGTTCTTCCTCCAGTTTTCTTCATCTTGGTAAATGGTTCCACTATCCACCCAATTGCTCAACCCAGAAGCCTGAAAATCCCTCTTGATTCCTCCTCCCTCATTCTCTTCTAATCCATCATTTAGTCTTCCTGATTTTACCTCCAAAATATATCTTAATCTGTCTACTTTTCTCTATTTTCGCTGCCAACAGCCTTTTTGATTATATCATCTCTTACCTGGAGTACTGCAACAGTCTCCCAACTAGCTATCCCCTTTCTACTCAAGCCATTACCCAATTCGTTCTTTACACAGCAGCAGGAATGAACTTCTAAAATAAAAAATAGGATTTTGGCATTCCATGCTTAAAATCTTTCAATGATTTCTATCACACACAGAATAAAATTCAAACTTCTTTGAGCCCTGCCCAAAGGCTCCAGCCTACCACTTCAACTTCATATTTTGATACTTTTCTCATTCACTGTGCTTCAGCCACACTAGCCTTTAATTTCCTGACATTTTCCTTCCTTAGAGCCTTTACAAATGCTGTTCCCTATGCTTTGAATGCTCTTCCCTTCACTTTCTACATGACTGTCTCCTTATATCTTTCTGGGCTCAGCTTCTCACTTCCCCAAATAAGCGAACTACCCGATCACAAAAAGCCTCAGTTTTTTTTCTTCCTAGTAATTTATAATTACATATTTATTTACATTGACATTGTCGGTCTCTTCCACTAATATGCAAGCTCCATGAGAGCTGGCACTGTGTCCGCTTTTGTTCACCATGTTATAACTAGTTTCCAAACGAATGCCTGGCACATCGTAAAAGCTCGAATGTGGACACCCATTTTAACTCTGTGGTTTCTAATTCCAATGTATATTCAAGGTCCCATCCCAACAGGCTAGCAAAGAGGTAGAAATGATTTTTAAAAATTACACTGAACTTGAGGAGAAAGCTTGGGACCTACTGTGACCTGCTTGAGTAAGCTATAGTCAGATCAGTCTCACCTACAAAAACAGGAGATAGTATTACTTAATCTCTAACGTACTTTCCAGCGTGATGAAAGTTGAAGCCTGCCCATTAAGCCAAGATTTCCAAGGGACCTTTAAACACTTGTGGCTACTACCAGGTATCCTGTGACCAGCTCAACACTCTACTATACAGTCACCAGTGCCACCTGCTGGTCACAGCCATTTTAATGTTTCTGGGAAAAGATCCCCTAATAACAAAAATAGGAGCTGCGATAAGCAGCTGTGCATTTGATGTGCATATCTCATTTAATTATCTCAGTGGTCCTATCAGGTAAGTACTACGATTATCCCCATTTTCCAGAGACGACAACTGGCTAGGCCGGGATGTGAACCCCCATCAGCATCAAGAGCCTGTATTTCTAACCATTGTACTAGTCGCAAGTAAACCCTATAAAGTGTTTTAATCACTGACAGTCTAGGAACTGGGAAAATGGGCTCTTAATTCACATTGTTCAGACGCATCTATTCACAAAAAAAAGGGCCCCCGCTGGGGTCAGATTGGCCATGGGGGCGTGAGGGGGAGATGACCAATGAAATGCTGGACAGACTTGCCATGCAGGAGGGCACCAGCTACCCTTGGCAGTCCAGTCCCTAGGGAAGACGGTCAGTACGGCTTCTTTCTCGCTGTCGCCGAAGCGCGGCGCGCCAGGGTCAGCAATGACAGGCCTTCCCGCCCAGCCCAAACGCAGCGACACCGGGCCAGGTCAGGACCAAGGCGGATGGGAAGGCGCAAGGCAGCGCTGAATAGGGAGACCCTCATCCGGCTGGGGGCTCCCGTGCAGCAGGGACAGTAGAGCCGGATCCACTTCAAGGGTAGGCGTAGTGGAGGCCCCCGGGGCCCGGACCCGCGGGCAGGGCAGGCGCGGGCCGGGGGCTCCGCAGCAAGCGGGCTCCCCTCGGCGCTCTGCCGAGAAAGGAGCAGTGCTCCGGGTCCCCAGCGCAATCTCTGCTCCCAGGGACCCCAGACCGGCGCGGCGAACCAACCTGTGCGGAAGACCCCAGGCAAGGGTCAAGCGCCGCGGCCGGAGCCGGTCCTCTGGCAGGGCTCTCGCGCGGAGCCGGGCGCTGTGGACGGCGGCTGCGGAGGACCAAAAGCGGCGCGCACCCTGGCAGGGCACCGCCGCAAACACGCTCCGCGGGCGCCGACCCCGAGACACGGACAGACCCACGGAGAACGTTTCCAAACAGTATTATAGCTTTTAACCGGGCCTCCCTCACCTACCCTGTGATTGCGCAGTGGCTCAGATCTGGACCAGTAAGTTCTGGTCTATTCAGTTTGAGCGAGGCTCTTGTGCCAGTCTCTGAAAAGGGAAAATACTAACTCATTATCTATGTATTGAAGCGGGAGAAGACCCGGTCCTAGCCCCAGGAGCCCTCGGTGGAATCCATTTAGTTGAAAACGTAAAAAGCAATCGAGGCTGTACATGGCAGTGAGTGTTGCACTGCAGCCCAGCAGAAACTGGTGCCCAAAACTTGGTTGAATTAAGGGCTGTAAGTGTATGGAGGGTAAGACTACAGGGCCAGGGGCTTCCTGAAATATTTCAGGAACATAGGAGGGGTGTTATCCTCTGGAGCTGCAAGAACACAGGTGATATTCCAGCCAATCATGTATTTTTTATGTTGAAGAAATTGTGCCACTTCCAAATAAAAATGTTCTATGGACAGGCCGGGTGCAGTGGCTCACACCTGTAATCCCAGCACTTTAGGAGGCCAAGGTGGGCATATCACCAAAGGTCAGGAGTTCGAGACCAGCCTGGCCAACGTGGTGAAACTCCGTCGCTACAAAAAATATAAAAATTAGCCAGGCATGGTGGTGCACGCCTGTAGTCCCAGCTACTTGGGAGGCTGAGGCATGAGAATAGCTTGAACCCGGGAGGCGGAGGTTGCAGTGAGCTGAGATCACACCACTGTACTCCAGCCTGGGTGACAGAGACTCCATTTCAAAAAAAAAAAAAATCTGTAGGCAGCTTTAGATCTTAGAAACTTATGCTTAATGCATGAATTCTCTGTATTTCTGCCTGATACACCTCCAAAGATGGGGGCCAGTTATCATAATGGGGCCCAACTCATTGTGACACAACTCCAGTTCCCTTCCATGTGGATATGGCAATTTTGAAGTCAGACAGAAGGTAATTCAGTGCATTATCTGTGCCTAGCCCATGCTTCCTACCTACTAAGTACTCATGTATTTCCTGAACTTCTTAGCTGGCACTACAGGGAATGAAGCCTGAGGAAAAGTAAACAGGGTTGAAAACTAAACCTGACAGAAGGAGGCAGAAGAGTTACTGATGGAATACTCCTAAAGAAATTTGAACCAGAAGCTTAAGTCACAGTTTCGGGTAGGACATGATTAAATCGAATTAAAAGTGCACTTTCTCAACTCACACCTTTTAAGAATTCTTGCTGGGAGCGGTGGCTCATGCCTGTAATCCTAGCACTTTGGGAGGCTGAGGCGGGTAGATCACTTGAGGTCAGAAGTTCAAGACCAGCCTGACCAATATGGTGAAACTACATCTCTACCAAAAAATACAGAAAAAATTAGCTGGGCGTGGTGGCGTATGCCTGTAATCCCAGCTAGTCGGGAGGCTGAGGCACGAGAATCACTTGAACCTGGGAGGCAGAGGTTGCAGTGAGCTGAGATCATGCCACTGCACTCCAGCCTGGGTGACAGAGTGAGACCATGTCTCAAAAAAAAAAACTCTTTTTGGCCTGGCATAGTGGCCCACACCCATAATCTCAACACTTTGGGAGGCCAAGGCAGGTGGATTGCTTGAGCCCACAAGTTTAAGACCAGCCTGGGCAACATGGTGAAACCCTGTCTACAAAAAATACAAAAGTTAGCCAGGTGTGGTGGTGCATCCCTGTGGTCCCAGATGCTTGGGAGGCTACAGTGAGAGGACCGCTTGGGCCTGGGAGGTAGAGGCTGCAGTGAGCTGTGATCACACCATTACACTGCAGCCTGGGCAACAGAGTGAGACCCTGTCTCAATAGTAATAATGATAAAGAATTATTTTCACTTTGTATTATAACTGCTGGTCTCCTACATAATATTTGAAGGCGATTACTTTGTCTTACTCAGTTTTATATCTCCAGGGCTTATCGGTGTTTGATACATATTAGACACACAGGTGTTTGTGAAGGAAATGATTATCAAATGCTATAGAGAATGAAGACAGATAAAAAGCCAGTCGGGACCTTCAAAGAATAGCATTCCACAAGTATCCACTCCCTGACAGCACAAAAGATCTCTCACTGCCTGCATAACTAAGACTCCACATCTAATTTGAAAGAACTTGCTTCTTTTGGTCACATTAAATGTATGCGTTTCTATGGGACAGGTTTTCCGGCAATATACTGTAACTTAAGAAAATGTCCCCAAAGGAATGCGGGTTGGTTCACTTAAAAATAAACGCATGAGGGCTGGGTACGGTGGCTCCTGCCTGTATTCCCAGTGCTTTAGGAAGCTGAGGCAGGACTGCTTGAGGCCAGGAGTTCGAGCCAGCCTGGGCAACATAGCAAGATCCCACCTGAACAAAAAATAAGAAACTTAGGTTCGTACATACCAGTAATCCTAGCTACTAGGGAGGTTGAGTAAGGAGGATCTCTTGAGCCCAGAGGTTTGAGGTTACACAGAGCTATGATTGTGCTATTGCACTTCGACCTGGGGAACAGAGGAAGATCCTATCTCTAAATAAGACAAAAAACAGATGAATGAGATAGATTCTCAAAAACATAGTTTTTCTCTAAGGCTGTTTTAGGAGTGTGGATGAGTCATTAAAAGTAATCAAAGCTATGAACATGTTCAGTAGTAATTCACTGTCCTCCAATTCATAAATATAGGTAATGTCAACTTATTAAGAAGCTATGATTCAGAAGCTGCTTTGGAATATTCTTCTTATAACAGAAATAAGATCAGAGGCAGTCACAGCCTTAGGCAGACAGGACAAAAACACTTATCAGTCCTGTAATATACTTGAAACACGTTAGGGCACAATTTTTTCCAAGTAACCACTATTATTAAGGAGGTTTTTTTCCTTGAGACAGTCTGGCTCTGTTGCCCAGGCTGGAGTGCAGTGGCACCATCTCACTGCAACCTCCACCTCCTGGGTTCAAGCAAGTCTCCTGCCTCAGACTCCGGAGTAGCTGGGATTACAAGCATGCACCACCAAGCTCGGCTAATGTTTTGTATTCTTTAAATAGAGATGGGGTTTTGCTATGTTAGTCAGGCTAGTCTTCAACCCCTGGCCTCAAGTGATTCACCCGCCTCGGCCTCCCAAAGTGCTGGGTTACAGGCTGAGCCACCATGCCATGCCAAGGTTTTTTTCGAGACAGGGTCTTGCTGTGTTGTCCAGGCTGGAGCAGTGTTGCAAACATGGCTCACTGCACCCTCCAGGGCTCAAATGATCCTCCCAGCTCAGCCTCCTGCACAGCTGGGACCACAGGCGCGCACTGCTGTGCCCAGCGAATTTTTTGAAATTTTTTTTTGTAGAGATGGGGTCTCGTCATGTTGCCCAGGCTAGTCTCAAAGTCCTGAGCTTCAAGCAATCCTTCCACCTCAGCCTCCCAAAGTGTTGGGATAATAGGCGTGAGCTACCAGACCCAGACTAGAAAGGTTTTTCATGGGAAATAAATCTTGTTCCAACTTGGAAAGTTAGGAACATTTCTTCCTTGACCCTGTAAATGGGAAAAGGAGCGACCCTTAACACCTCCACACAGCTAAAACCCTTAAGTACCTTCACAACCCAAGTGAAATTAACAAATTAACATTTTGTGCCTAAGCCCCCATCCATCCCACCCTCTTATACTTTAAATTTCAGAATAAGAAAACAGGGAAGACAGCAGACTTCAAGCAGAAAAAAAGGGAAAAGGATGAGGTTCCTCAGGGCAGTGACTATTCCTGGGGAAATGAGGCACAAATAACACAGCACTGAGTTTTATTAGGGATTTCATTAAGGTTAAATTTCTAGGAATGAGGGAGTCCTAGTTAGAGGACACAAAAGCCCACGAAGCCTCCTCAGATCTCATAGTGAACCACCCGCTCTGGTTCTTTGGAGGGATCGCCGCCTCGTTCCAGGTACAGATTATTGTAAGGATACTGCTTTGGTCCCTACGGAAAAAAACACAGGTCAGCAAGAACATACATTCAGTCAATACCTGGCTACACCCCACTCTGAGTTAACAATCACACATGGTAAATGGGTACGCAGTAGCCTCTGGTCAGACCCAGCTGGGCTAGGTAGGAAGGCAGGAACAGCACTCCTCTTCCTCACTCAGCCCAAGGCAGAGAGAAAGCCTAAATTGTAAGAGAAGTGGTGCCTACACTGTGAAAGAGGAGAAAGGGGGAGGGAAGGGGGTTAGGGAAAGGAGGGGAAGGAAGAGAGGGAGGGAGGTAAAGAAATAGAGAGTGTGTGTCAGAGTCAGAGGCAACGCTTTCTAAATGAGACAATGCATCCATCCATCCTACTCTCTCTCCGGGTCGAGACAGACTCAATCTCCTTTAAGTCACTCAGCCTCTAATGGTTCCACCACTAAAGTGGCCCAGCAAATGAGGCGTGCAGGAGCAGTGGTGGGGGAAAGCACAGAGGAGGCAAGGCTGGGACGTGCTTTAGGGGCTGCTGGCTTTACCAACAAACAGCTGTCAGAGAACACAGCTCAAGGGGAGGAGAAAAGGGTGATGTGCTTACAGAACTGAAAAATGGAAGAGCCACACTGTTTCTTGCTCTCCTGAAGTGAAGTTAGTGCTCACCCTAGCCCTACGTGCACTCTCCAGCATGGAGCCCCTGGGGCTTGGTAGGAAGGCTCGTGTCAGTGCACACAGACATACCAGCTACCTTCAGGACATTGATTGTCTCTGCAGAGGTAGCACTGGGCAGCCAACTGCAAACACAGCAGCCTCTCTGCTTTCAGTTTCTCTCCTTCCAGTACATCCTGGAGACTACTCCCAGATTAATCTTCCTAAGAACTCAGCATTCATTATGTCACTTTTCTGTTCGAAAACCCAAAATGGCTCCCTGCCACCTAGAGGCAGACCAAGTCATCACTGTATCCCCAACCGCTAGCACAGTCTGCATCTGGTACATAGTAGAGGCTCCATAAATATTTGTTCAATTAATGCTTTATTACACCATCAAGTCCAAATCCCTTAGCAATGAAATAAAAGCTGCCCAACCTAACTGACCAACTTACCTCACGATATTTTTTAACACAGTGACTTCCAAATCTAGATGCACATCAGAATTACCTGGGAGCTTGTTAAAAATACTGCTTCTAGAACCCTACTGTGATGCTACTGAATTAGGAGCACCAAGAAGTGGGGCCTGGGAATCTGGATTTTTAGCAAGTCTCCAGGAAACCAATGCAGCTGGTTATTTAGGAACTATTTTATACGTCTATTCTACTCTAGCTAACTCACCCTCCTTTTCCTTCATTGTTTTCTTTTTTTTTTTTTTTTTTTTTTTTTTTTTTTGAGACAGAGTCTTGCTCTGCTGCCCAGGCTGGGGGGCAGTAGTGTGATTTCAGCTCACTGCAACCTCTGCCTCCCGAGTTCAAAGGATTCCTGTGCCCCAGCCTTCCAAGTAGCTGGGATTACAGGCGCGCACCACCATGCCCAGCTAATTTTTTTGTATACTTTGTAGAGATGGGGTTTCTCCATGTTGCCCAGGATGGTCTTGAACTCCTGAGCTCAAGCAATCTGCCCACCTCAGCCTCCCAATGTGCCGGGATTACAGGCGCAAGCCACCATGCCTGGCCGCCTTCATTGTTTTCTCTTGCCCCAAATGTTTTCTCCAACTTTCCATCACCCAAAGCGTGTGTGTGTGTGTGTGTGTGTGTGTGCGTGCGCGTATGTGTGTGTGTGTGTGTGTTAGCATCTAGGTAGCCCTTCTCCTTGACAGTAACTCATACCACTAAGCACATACATTCACTATACACATAAATTGTACAGAATTCTCATATATATGTTCAAATGTTGCTCGTGTAACTTATCTAAATTTTCTTAACTAAACTTCCTTAAAGCTAGAGAATTCATTTTCTACGTCCTTTACATTCTCCAAAATGTAAGTCTATGCCTGTAGTAGACACTTAATTGCTTCCAATATACTACAGGAAGTGCTCTTCACATGTCCAACAAAGGATAAGATTTTCGCTCAAGATTCCTTAACTCTACTATGAAAGATCACTTAATGAAATATTGTTAATAAATATAATCCCTAAATAGCAACTCTGGTGACTAGCTGGTTTCCACACACTCACTGCTCATCTAGTCTTCAAGTGTATCTACTCACCCAGACTGGTCCAAGAAGTAGGGGTGGAGAAGTGCTCTGGTACTTGTGGCAGGCCAATGGGTCAAGGCCCTCCTATCTTCCTATCTCCTAAGACTCCAGGAAGCCAAGCTTGGTATTGATTGGATTCCTACCCCAGAGACTTCACTCCCTCAGGAAATGGGGCTAAGCAAGCGTGCCTAAGGGAGCACTTCTCGGATACTCACCACAGGCTGGTAGACAGGGTACGTGTCCCCCATCCAGCACATGAATATCATGAAAGCCAGGAAACCGACGAGCTGCATACACATGACATGCCAAGAAACAGGTGTGGGGGATGTATCCACACGGTTCCTGTTGTACATGTCTAGGTGCCAGTGCATCTGAGGCAGAAAGACAAATAGCTGTCACATACTACTCTTCCTGCAAAATGCAGGCAAGTCCCCAGTGATCAGAGCCTGATACAAGGCTAGACAGACGCATTCTACCACCCTGGGGTAATATGCTGAGAACCAGGTCTGAGGCACACTGCCCTACAGGATTAGATGCTGGCCTCTGTCTAGGTTCTGCTGAATAGGGACAGCTCAATCATGGAAGTGCACAACTTTCACAGTACAGAGTTTCATGATTCCCAGACGTCCCATTCAGTGTGCCACATGCAATCTCAGATCTCACATCACTGGACCTTGCTTCCTTGAGCAGAAAAGCTTAGTGTTACTTGGTCAAAGAAGTACCATCTGAGCTAAAGAATCTCCAAGAAGACAAAGGGAGAAGGAAGGTCAAATGAGATATGGTTCGCTTACCGGTTCACCCCAGTTCAACCTCAGGTCCGGTTGGTCCCAGCTATACCATGGATCCCTCTCATGCTGTGAGCGGTCAGGGAGCTTCGGGTAGTCGCCATACCTGAGAGACAGCAAGAACTTCTGGAAGGGGCTGTGAGGAGCCTCAGACAATTCAGAGTCTCCTCATCTTATAGATGAGAAACCAAGTGACAGAGATAACTGCCTCACCTAAGGACAAAAGAACTAAACCTCAAGGCAAGAGCTCAAGTTCTAGTCACTAAGCACAGAATTAACCATAGAAGTCCAAATTGTATTTAAAAGTTCATGGCAAACTTTGAAATATTTTAACGTATATAAGCTTTCCCTGGGCCAGGTGCGGTGGCTCATGCCTGTAATCCCAGCACTTTGGGAGGCCGAGGTGGGCAGATCACCTAAGGTCAGGAATTCAAGACCAGACTGGTCAACATGGCAAAACCCCATCTTTACTAAAAATACAAAAATTAGCTGGATGTGGTGGCAGATGCCTGTAATCTCAGCTACTCAGGAGGCTGAGGCAGGAGAATCACTAAAACCCAAGAAGTGGAGGTTGCAGTGAGCCGAGATCGCACCATTGCACTCCAGCCTAGGCAACAAGAGTGAAACTGTCTGAAAAAAAACAAAACAAAACAAAAAAACCCAGCTTCCCCAAACTTCTTTCAATAAAAAGAAAAAGTCACACAATCATGTGATATTAGAGATGAAAGGGAATTTAGCAGTCAATTACAGTCATGTGCCACATAACATTTCGGTCAATGATGACGGACCACATACACGAAGGGGGTCCCATAAGTTTATAATAAAGCTGCCCTATACATATGTACCTTTTTTTTTATCTTTTTCTCTTTTTTGAGACGGAGTCTTGCTCTTTTCGCCCAGGCTGGAGTGCAATGGCACAATCTCAGCTCACTGCAACCTCCGCCTCCCGGGTTCAAGCAATTCTCCCACCTCAGCCTCCCAAGTAGCTGGGATTACAGGCACCTGCCACCACGCCCAGCTAATTTTTGTATTTTTAGTAGAGACAGGGTTTTGCCATGTTGGCCAGGCTGGTCTGGATCTCCTGACCTCGTGATCTGCCTGCCTTGGCCTCCCAAAGTGCTGGGATTACAGGCGTGAGCCACTGTGCCTGGCCCATTTTTTATCTTTCATAGCATATTTTTATGTACCTTTTCTATGTTTAGATACACAAATACCATTGTGTTACAATTTCCCACAGTATTCAGTACAGCAACATGCTGTACAGGTTTGTGGCCTCAGAGCAATAGGCCATACCATAAAGCCAAGGTGTGTAGTAGGCTATACCATCTAGGTTTCTGTAAGTACTCTCTGATGTTCATACAGTGAGGAGATCGCCTAACAACACATTTCTCAGAATGTATCCCTGTTGTTAAATGACGTATGACTGTACTCTGATTCCCTCATAAGATAGAAAATGAAAACTTAAAGTTTAGAGTCTGAATCCAAAGTCACCCAGCTAATTGGAATAAAAACAAAAAGGGTACAGATTAGAAAAGCACTCTTCTCGTAATAACTGTGTTCTTGACCACCCAGTTGGCATTCATCTCCACATCTCAGACACCTCATGGGTGTCTTGCTAAGCTGGGTTTTCCCCAACAAATCCAGGTTCATCTGACACTGACTTCAAACAAGGCTGCTCTTGTCCACAACATAAGAAAAAACAGGAAATGATGACAACTAGACATATGCTACAGAAAATGAGTGTATAACAAGAAGAATAGAAGCTGCTGAAACCAAGATTGAAAGAGTGACATTAGGACAGGAAATAAAGGCGATGATAATCACTTCAGATAATTAACCATTGCGATGTTATGTGGGTATGGATATGGAAGAGTGTGGAAGGGATAGGATACCATCAACTGGAGTAAGTAAGGGGGCTGGCTGTTTAACCTGCTTAACAGTTGCTACGATTTCCACAGCACTAACAGAAAAAAAATTTGTTTTTAAAGAGACATACACACAAATATAGAGTACTCCGTTTACAAATAAGATTCTCATGACAGAAGTCCAACTCCAGCCTGGTCACATGCCTGGATGACAGCACCTGAGCGCAGCAGATGCTCAATCTAAATGAAACTCGACGCTCTGAATAGAGCCAAGGAAGGCTCCTGCTATTCGGGGGACCTCAAGGGAGCCATTAAAACCTCGGCTTCCTCATTTGAGGAAACAGCCTGAGCCAAGGAGAAAATTGAAGTCCTCTCAGCTGCAGCTGCTCACCCACCCCCCTCCCACCTGCCTCCACAGAGAAAAGCACCCACTCCATTGACTCTGAGGAGTCACGAGAAGGTTCGGGAGAAAGGGTCACAGTCAAGCCACCCAACCCAGCCGGCCTTCTCCCATCACTACTTGGGTGCGAGCAGACCCTCTCTGTCTCACCCCATGCCATCATCCGGGTAAGGTTCGTAGTCTTCCACACGCATATTATACTTCTTGGCGGCGGCGGCCCGTTCTTCTGGGGTCCTAGGATAGGGTCCCGGGAACATGTCCTTGGTCATGTGGGAGGCTAGAACGCAGAAGAGAACAGGTCAGAAGCGATCCCGCTCTCCAGCCGCTCCGAAGCCTTCAAGTCGCTGGGGCTGCAGAGGTCCGAGCCCGGGACTTCGCAGGATCAGCGCGACCCTCCACCCCATTTTCTGGATATATCAACGCCACCTCCGGTCCCTACCCAGAGGCTGCCGCCGCGGCATCCACGATCCCCCCTCCCGATACACCAAACCTCAGGTGCCCCCTTCCCACACTGAGGTCTCGCCCCTTTCTCGCGGACCTGTCCGTGCGCCCAGCGGCATCACGTTCCGGGATGCCCTTTGCAGCCACTGGACTCCCAGGACCCCGGCCCTGGCCACCGCCATCTTCACCTTCTTCACGTTTCCCTTCTGCACATGCGCAAAGGCCTGTCACGGCGGCTGAGCCGGGCCAAACGTGACGGAGGAAGCCGGGAGTGAAGAAAAGCCGAAGGGTTCAACAGGGGCGGGGTTTAAATACGGAGTTGGGAAGCCAAGGGTTGGATAGAGGCTGGGAGGGATAAGCGGGAAGAAGAGAAAACCAGGCAGATCTCTGACATTTCAGAATGTTGTGTCCTTTTTCTCCCTGAGCTGACTTAGACCCATCCAGGGATGAGGGGAACTGGAACCTGAGCAACTCAAGTAGACAGCTTAACCACCTCCCCCAGGAGCTGTACTAGTGAAATGAGCCTGTCTTACTCTCTTCTCTGGCTGCTTGCTTTCCTCTCCTTCGCGGGCACTTCCTTCCATCCCCAAACATGATCATTCTTCAAATTCACCTGTTGGTCTTGCCTGTTCTGTTCTCCAAATTGATTGATCTTCACTTAGACGCCAGTGCAACACACAAATTGGCCCTGAATTGGCTCTTTAGTGTCAGTGCGTGTTGCCATTTGCATGTCTCAGTCACCTCAACCCAACAAATGTAAAATTAAACCTATCACCAGAGGCAGCTCTCCAGAGACAGCTTAAAGCCTCGGAGTTGGTAGGACTTGGATAAAACAAATTACAAACCGGCCCATAATGAACAAACTCTAACTCAACAGAAGAATTGGAGACATTATTATGTTTGCATATGAATGTTTTCACTTGGGATTTGAATAACTTACACATTATAAATATGCACGTATTTCCAGTGACTTTTCAGGTGACCACTGTTTTGGAGCAGAACCTATTATTATAAATATTCTCAAGTATATATCAGAGCAATAAAAATGCATATAAGCTGGGAGCTGTGGCTCACACCTGTAATCCCAACGCTTTGGGAGGCCTAGGTTGGAGAATGGCTTGAGACCGGGAGTTTGAGACCAGCCTGGGTGACACAGTGAGACTTCCTCTCTCTTTTTTTTTTAAGTTATAAAAAATAAACAAATATGGATCTATACTATTTAATATATAAATTTTGGGAAGGGTTACGCAGCAACTTGCTGTCTTGTAAATGAGCATCACTAGTTGATGTTCAGAATAATTGGACAACATCTGCGTTCAACCAATAGCAAACCCTGATCCAATTTAGGTCAAGAAACAGAGTTGATCTAATTTATTTATTTTTATTAAGAGACTATTCACATAGCATAAATTCACCCTTTTAGGCCGGGTGCAGTGGCTCACGCCTGTAATCCCAGCACTTTGGGGGGCCGAGGTGGGAAGATCACTTGAGGTCAGGAGTTCAAGACCAGCCTGGCCAACACAGCAAAAACCCGTCTCTACTGAAAATACAAAAATAGCCGGGCATGGTGGTGTACACTTGTAATCCCAGCTACTCGGGAGGCTGAGGCGGGAGAATCACTTGAACACAGGAGACAGAGGTTGCAATGAGCCGAGATCACGCCACTGCACTCCAGCCTGGGTGACAGGGTGAGACTGTCTCTAAAACAAAAAACAAACAAAAACAAAAATAAAAAAACCTTTCAAAGTGTACAATAGTTATTTTTAGTACATTTACAAAGTTGTGCAATCATCATCACTATCTAAAACATTTTTATCGCTTCTGAAAAAACCCATACACATTAGCACATTGCCCCTACTTCTACCCACTGGCAACCACTAATTTACTTTCTGTTTCTATGGATTTGCCTATTCAGACAGTTTATATAAATGGATATATATGTAACGCACATGCAATATGTGGCCTTTTGTGTCCATTTTCTTTCACTTAAGATAATGTTTTCAAAGTTTGTCTGTGTTGTAGCACATATCAGTACTTCATTCCTTTTTGAGCTGTATAATATTCCATTATATGAATGTACAGTACAACATTTATACATTTATCAGTTAATGGACATTCGAGTTGTTTCTGCTTGTTTGGCTATTGTGAATAATGCTGCTATGAACATTCTTGTATAAGTTTTTGTCTGGATGGATGTTTTCTACTTTTTTGGTTATATGCCTAGGAGTAGAATTGCTGGGTCATAGGGTAACTCTATGGTTTAACTTTTGAAGAACTGCCAAATTGTTTTTCGAAGCAGCTGTGACATGTTACATCCCCACTAGCAGCGTGTGAGAGGGTTCCAGTTTCTCCACATCTTTATCAACACTTGTTATTGTCTCTTTTTAGTATCGCCATGCAAGTGCCTGTGAATGGTACTTCATTACAGTTTTCATTTGCAGTACCCTGATGACTACTAATGCTGAGCATCTTTCCATATGCTTATTGGCCATGGTATACCTTCTTTAGAGGAATGTCTGTTCAAACCCTTTGTTCATTTTTAAATTGGTTTGTCTTTTTATTGTTGAGTTGTAAGGATTCTTTATGTATTCTAGATACAATTCCCTGATCAGATACACAATTTGTAAATATTTTCTCTGACTCTGTAGGTTTTTTTACTTTCTTACAGTATCATTTGGAACCCTGTGTTTATCATGAAAGGGTGTTGGAGTTTGTCAAAAGCTTTTTCTGTGTCTACTGAGATGATCGTTTAGGGTTTTTTCTTTTACTAATACAGTGTATTATGTTGATTATAAATGATTAATCAATAAAATATTGATTACTACATGGTGTGTTATATTGATCATTTTCAGATTTTGAACTGACCTTGCATTCCTGGAATAAATCCCACTTGGTCATAGTATATAATTCTTTTATATGGTGTTAGACTGAGTTTGCTAGTATTCTGTTAGGATTTTTGCATCTATATTTATAAGAAATATTGGTCTATAGTTTTCTTTCTTTCTTTTTTTTTGAGACGGAGTCTCACTCTGTTGCCCAGGTTGGAGTGCAGTGGTGCGATCTCGGCTCACTGCAAGCTCCACCTCCCAGGTTCACGCCATTCTCCTGCCTCAGCCTCCTGAGTAGCTGGGACTACAGGTACCCGCCAACATGCCCAGCTAATTTTTTTGTATTTTTAGTAGAGACAGGGTTTTACCATTTTAGCCAGGATGGTCTCGATCTCCTGACCTCATGATCCACCCGCCTTGGCCTCCCAAAGTGCTGGGATTACAGGCATGAGCCACCGCACCAAGACCAGTGTTAATTTTTAAAAAAATGTTTGGTAGGATTCATCAGTGAATCTATCTGGTCTTGAGCTTTTTTTTTCTTTTTCTTTTTCTTTTTTTTTTTTTTGAGATGGAATCTTGCTCTCTTGCCCAGGCTGGAGTGCAGTGGCATGATCTCAGCTCACTGCAACCTCCTGGGTTCAAGCGATTCTCCTGCCTCAGCCTCCCAAGTAGCTGGGACTACAGGTGCGCACCACCATGCCTGGCTAATTTTTGTATTTTTGATAGCGATGGGGGTTTTACCATGTTGGCCAGGCTGGTCTTGAACTCCTGACCTCAGGTGGTCCCCCCCACCTCGGCCTCCCACAGTTCTGAGATTATAGGCATGAGCCACTGTGCCCAGCCTTTTCTTTTCTTTTGAGACAAGGCCTAGCTCTGTGTCAAAAGGCTGGAGTGCAGTGGTGTGATCTCAGTTGACTGCAACCTCCACATTCTGGGCTCAAGTGATCCTCCCACTTCAGCTTCTCGAGTAGCTGGGACTACAGGCGTGCCACCATGCCTGCTGATTTTTTTTTTTTTTTTTTTGGCTGGGGAGATTTGGTAGAGATGGGGTTTCTCCATGTTGCCCAGTCTGGTCGCGACCTTCTGGGCTCAAGTGATTCACTTGCCTCTGCCTCCCAAAGTGTTGGGATTACAGATGTAAGCCACCATGCCCAGTTTCTGGGCTTTTCTTTATGGGATGTTTTTGATTCCTAATTCAATCTCTTGTTACAGGTCTATTCAGATTTTCTATTTCTTCTTGAATCAGCTATTATAGCTTGTGCCTTTCTAGGAATCTGTCCATTTCATCTAGGTTCTCTAATTTTTTGACATACAATTGTTTACAGTATGTCCTTATATGCTTTTTTTGGGGGGTAAAGTCAGTAGTAATATCCCTGTTTCATTACTGATTTTAGTTCTTTTAATCTTCTTGATCTTAATTTCTTTCTTTATTTTTAGTAAGACAGGGTCTTGCTCTGTCATCCAGGCTGGAGTGCAGTGGCATGATCATGGCTCACGGCAGCCTCCACCTCCCAGGCTCAAACTATCCTCCTACCTCAGCCTCCCTAGTAGCTGGGACTACAGGCATGCATCAGTGCACCGAGCTAATTTTTAAAATTTTTTGTAGAGATGAGGTCTTGCTACGTTGCCCAGGCTGATCTGGAATACCCAGGCTCAAGTGATCCTCCCGCCTCAGCCTCAAAAAGTCCTGGGATTACAGGCATGTGCCACCATGCCTGGCCTAATTTATTTTTAATTCCCAAGGTTATGAATTAATACATTCTTGTAAAAATTCAAACATTCAGCCTGGGCAACATGGCAAAACCCTGTCTCTACAGAAAAAAAAAAAATTAGTCCGGCATGGTGGCATGCGCCTTTAGTCCCAGCTACTTGGGAGGCTATGGTAGGAGGATTGCTTGAGCTGGGGAGGCGGAGGTTGCAGTGAACCAAGATTGCACCACTGCACTCCAGCCTGGGTGACAGAGTGAGACCCTAGCTCAAAAAAAAAAAAAATTCAAACACTGCAATCAAATGAAAGCCTTGATTGCCACCTGCAGCCTCAAACACTTCCACAGAGATAGCCCTATTATCGGTTTGGTGTAGCATGGTTACTATGTAGCATAATTAAATAGTTAAGCCAGTGCATTCATTTCTATTACTGCATAACAAATTACTATAAATTTAGCAGCCCAAAACACCAATTTATTTTCTCACATATTCCATGAGTCCAGGTACTGGTTGGCTGAGTCCTCAGCTCAGGGTCTTATCAGGCTGAAATCAAGGTGTTGGCTGGGTTAGTGATCTCATCTGAGGCTCTGTGTGTGTCCTTTCCCAAGTTCAGTGGTTGTTGCCAGAATTCAGTTACTTGCATTTGTAGGATTAAGGTGCCCACTTTCTTGTTGGCTGTCACCCAGGAGCCTTTCTCAGCTCCTAGAGTCCACCTGCCATTTCCTGCCATATGGCAGTTTGCTCCTTCAAGGTGAACAGGACAGCTGTGCTGTGGCTTCAAATCTCTTAGATTCTGTCTCTGACCTCTAGCCCTGATTTAAAGGGCTAGAGTGATAAGAAGAAGCCCACCAGGATAAATCACCTCCTTTTTGACTGCCTTAAAGTTAATTGATTAGGGACTTTAATTACATCCTTGTCATATAAGCTAACCTAATTACAGGAGTGATGCTCTATCATATTCACAGTTGTGTTTTCTTTTAAGGGGAGAAATGTATACAGGATGTGTACACCATAGGGTACAAATCTTGGGATACATCTTAGAATTGGGCCTCTCACAGCCAGCCATAAGAACTGTCCAAGTAAGCAATAGAGGTAATTAATATGGCCTTTTATAATCAATATAGATTGTTTGAAAATGTGAGATGTCCATGGTTGGCCACTAATAACATTTGTTTCATGGCAAACACATATTCAAGTAGGAGAGATGGTGATATAGGCAGAAAAATCAAATGATGCTAAACAAAAGAAAACTGCTTGATTTTGAAAGAATTCAACTTGCTGTATATCTTTTGCCTAAGCCTTCAGTCAGCCTTTGCTCTACATTTACCAGTGTGATCACTGCTTTTCCTTCTGACTTCTTTAGGTGGGTCAAGAGTTTGCTTTTCTCCCCATTCATGAGTGTAAAGTTTAATGCCTAACTGAACTTGCTTCCTTCTTTGACTCTTGTGTAGACTTGGGCACATGGGCAACATTTTTTTGTGTTTTGCTCTACCAGGTCATCCCTATTCTGTGGGATGGCCCCATTTCTTCAGCAGTGGAGCCTAGGATGTAGAGCTGCATGTTACCATTAGAAGGCGCACCCTCAGGCCTCGGCTCCGCGTTCTTTATGTCTCTGGACCGCTCTCTCTCGCAGCTCATCTCTATGGTTTCCGCTGTGTGTGCGGGTTTTTTTTTTTTTGGTCCGGAATAGGCGGAGCTTCCGGTTCCGGTGGGGGGCCGTCCCTGGCGGCGGAGATGGCGGCTACAGCGGCGGAGGCTGTGGCCTGTGGCTCTGGAGAGCCCCGGGAGGAGGCTGGAGCCCTCGGCCCCGCCTGGGATGAATCCCAGTTGCGCAGTTATAGCTTCCCGACTAGGCCCATTCCGCGTCTGAGTCAGAGCGACCCCCGGGCGGAGGAGCTTATTGAGAATGAGGTGGGGGGCGGGGCCGCGTCTAAAGGGAGAGGAGGAAGGTACCAGGTAGAGAGGTCAGAGGTGAATGGTGAAAGAGATGGGAGACTGGCAGGGCTCTAGACTAGGGCCTATGGGAAGATGGAGAGAAAGGCGAGGAGATACGGAACTTGAGGGGTTCGTGCTGATTAACGGGAGAAATTATTCTTAAGTCGAGAAGTAGTTGGGATCATGGAGGCCAACTCACCGGCTCCTTGGCATTACTTCATTTGGTGTTTTTCACCTGTTGTTTTCATTTAGGAGCCTGTGGTGCTGACCGACACAAATCTTGTGTATCCTGCCCTGAAATGGGACCTTGAATACCTGCAAGAGAATATTGGCAATGGAGACTTCTCTGTGTACAGTGCCAGCATTCACAAGTTCTTGTACTATGATGAGAAGAAGATGGCCAATTTCCAGAACTTTAAGCCGAGGTCCAACAGGGAAGAAATGAAATTTCATGAGTTCGTTGAGAAACTGCAGGATATACAGCAGCGAGGAGGGGAAGAGAGGTAAATTCCCAAATCTTAATTTTCTGTTGGATTTAGGGCACTCATTTTTCTTTCCTATACTTGTTTGAAGGTGTGGCAGAGTTGGGTCAATTAGAAATTGGCATCTCCCATCTCTGGATTCCTGTTGAAGGAGTAGTCTGGTCTTCCAGCCTTTAAGGGGTTTGAGTTCTTAGTGGTTCTTGGTGCTACAGCCAGCTAGTTCTGTAGCTTGAGGGATGAGGGAATGATTAAACTTGAGCTAAGAATCTTTGGGTTCCCATCTTCCTCGTAAAGAGTTGCCTAGAAGGGTCAGGCAGGTGAATGGAAGGAGTAATATCGTCTGTGTGAAATCAGTGATGAAGCTGAAGGCATAAGCCCTGTTCAAAGTGAGACGCCAAGGCAGGGTGGCGTAGCTCATGCCTGTAATCCCAGCACTTTGGGAGGCCGAGGTGGGAGGATTGCTTGAGCCCAGGAGTTCAAGACCAGCCTGGGAAACGTGGTGAGAGCTAGTCTCTACAAAATTAAAAACTAAAACAACCGTGGTGAGAAGTCATTACTTGACTCTGCTTGCTTCAGTTTTGGAGTGCAGTTCTAGGGTTGCGAGATATTCCAATTTTCAAGAGAAGTTCAAAATCAGGATTTTAATTTAAAATCTTTTGACTTTAAATGTGAGCAACTAAATCAGATTTAAAGAAAAAAAGTTGCAGGGGCCAAACAAAAATGTTTGTCACTGGATTTAGCTCTGAAAATGCCTTTGTTTGTAGCCATTGTCCTTAAGTATTGTGATGACTGAGGATAGTTCAACCTGAAAAGTTGTATAGTTTGTTGTGATTTTGCAGTTAAGAAGGTCAGGATTCTCTAGCTTAGGGAAGATCAGATTAAATTTGTTTTTCCTATCACAACAGCAACACAAGACACACAAGAGAGTGATTCTTCCTCTCTGCTTTTATTCCTGGTTATGAGGACAGCCTCTAATGTGGGTCCCAGACAGTATTCAGTCCCACACTATAACACTGCCTCTGGGGAACTGCTTTCGCTGAGTACTTCACGGTGAATGACCCTCTCGCATTTGGTGTCCAACCCTGGGTTTCTCTCTAGTCTCTTGCTTCACTCACTCCTGTCCCTGACTCCTTATCAGCAGTTTGTGGCTGAGTGAATGGATTTGAAATATCTTTTTTGCTGCTTCTTAACACTTAGCTGTTGTCATAATGATGGGATTTTTGACCAGAAGAGTTTCCAAGATATGAACTGTGGTCGATCTGTCCATGATGTCTTACTATGTTGGTTCAGTTATCTCATGCATTAAGTTTCTAAAATTTAACACAGTGTGTGTGTGTGCACACTTCCATACACACACACCCAACATTGAGAGAAAGATTGATTTAAATGATGCTGTTGGATTGTGTAATTCCATTGAATGAACTTATATCCAAGAATAAGCATAAGATATGTGAATCTTTTGGTTCTTCAGTCTCTTGAAGTTTCTTGCATCCCATAGTGAGAGCATTTTGTGTAAGAATGAGTGTAATCTGTACTTTGTGGGTGATTAAAGAGTTTTCAAGGAAAATCTTTAATTGTTTGGAAGTTTTGCCCTATCAGCTGACTTTAGCACCGACCAGCTTCACTCTATGATTGGACAGGTTGTTGTGATTATGGGGTGAAATGTATTAGGATCCTCTGAGCTATTTTGAGCATTTATCATTCTGGTGTAGTCATAATATTGTTTAGATTCATATTTGGGGAGTATCACTGATTCTTTCAAAGTTACTTGCATATTTTTTGGGTGAATATATAATTATTATCTTTGGGGAGAGTTGGATTGAGTCTTGAGGATTTCATGTTCCTACAAAGGTAGTGTTTACAACTCATCAAGATTTCCTATTAAGGCTGGGCATGGTAGCTTACACCTGTAATCTCAGCACTTTGGGAGGCAGATCACCTGCGGTCAGGAGTTCGAGACCAGCGTGGCTGACATGGTGAAACCCCGTCTCTACTAAAAATACAAAAATTAGCTGGGCATGGGGGCACGTGCCTGTAGTCTCAGCTACTTGGGAGACTGAGGCAGGAGAGTTGCTTGAACTCAGAAGGCAGAGGTTGCAGTGAGCCGAGATTGCACCACTGCACTCCAGCCTGGGTAACAGTGAGACTCCGTCTCAAAAAAAAAAAAGATTCTGATTAACATTGCCTTAAACATTGTGATTCTAGGCAGTGAGATGAGATGCCTTTGAACCTTTCTTTCTTTTTTTTTTTTTTTTTGAGACAGGGTCTTGCTCTGTCACCCAGGCTGGAGTTCAGTGGCATGATCTCAGCTTACTGCAACCTTCACCTCCCAGGCTCAAGTGATCCTCCCACGTCAGCCTGTCAAGTAGCAGGGACCACAGGCATGTGCAGCCATCACCATGCCCAGCTAATTTTGTGTATTTTAAATAAACAATTTATTTATTTAAATACATAAGGTTTTGCCATGTTGCCCAGGCTGGTCTCGAGCTCCTGAGCTTAGGCAATCCACCTCCCTTGGCCTCTCCAAGTGCTGGGATTACAGGCATGAGACACCGCACCTGGCCCCTTTGAGCCTTTTGAAGTAATGATCTCAGGACCAGGACAGAGATGCTTCTGTCTTTCTTTTAGGTTTGCACACTTATTAAATGTCTCTTGGGGGCTTGTTCAAGTGTGTCTGGGTTTTCATATCTCTTAAGTAACTTATGACCTTCCTCAGGTATGTTAGGAGCCTGATGCCTTTGCCTAATAAGCTGTCTTCCTTACTTTAGCTGTAGAAGGCTGCAACAGGATAGGTGGCTGAATCAGTTAAGATACAGTAGGCTTCAAGCCAGAGCTCGGGCTAAAAACAACAGAGGCTTCTCACTTACTACATATTGATAATGGGTAATGTCATATTGTTCTTTACATCATCTTACTCGCTCTGGCACCCAGATTGCCCCAGCAGCTACTATCTGGAACTTTGGAGTTGCTGTGGCAGAGGGAAAGAGATGTGGTAGTGGTGACTTGTTCTTAAATTACAGTTGGAAACAACACAAGTCGCTTCTGTGGACATTTCCTTGGCCAGAGCAGGTTAAATAAGCAAGCCTCGCTTCAAGGGGATGTGAAAGAAAACTCCCACACTGAGGGAACCAGCTGTTGGTGAACAGTAATACAGTTTACCACATGGTCATCAGGGGCCAAAGGAGATGTCTCAGACTGCGAGTCTCTGGAGTAAGACTGATTCATCATTCTAGGGTCTATGGATAGGCTTCTAGGAGTCTGAAATTGTATGAAAGTTCTGGGTGTATGTGCATTTTTATGGGGACCCTCCGTGGATTCTTTTATTTTTATTTATTTATGTATTTATATTTTTTGAGATGGTGTCTTGCTCTTGTCACCCAGGCTGGAGTGCAATGGCACGATCTCAGCTCACTGCAACCTCTGCCTCCCAGGTTCAAGTGATTCTCCTGCCTCAGCCTCCTGAGTAGGTGGGACTTTTTCTCCAGGTTTTTTTTTTTTTTTTTTTAATTTCATTTTTCATCTCACCCTCCTACTCTTTGGATTCTTAAAGGAGTCATTCTGTGACCCAAAAAAGGTTAAGCATCACTTCTTTAAAGAAAAAGTTTGGGGGCCAGATGCAGTGTCTCATACCTGTAATCCCAGAACTTTGGGAGGCAGAAGCAGGAGGATTGCTTGAGCCCAAGAGTTTAAGACCAACCTGGACAACATAGTGAGACCTTGTTTCTTTAAACAAAACCAAAAAAAAACCCCAGTAAATTAAAAAGTTTGGTGTTGAACATAACTCAATGAAGGATAAGTAAGAATTCAGTTGTATGGGAATCCGTGTTGGCTAAAATTTGCCTGACTACATCTGTTCTCTGTGGGAGATGCTGGTATGGATTTGGGCTTGGATTTTCAGATGTGGAGAGGCCATGCCAGGGGCTGTGTGTGCATGCACTAATAGGATTTTCTTCTTGGGGAACGTAGGTTGTATCTGCAGCAAACGCTCAATGACACTGTGGGCAGGAAGATTGTCATGGACTTCTTGGGTTTTAACTGGAACTGGATTAATAAGCAACAGGGAAAGCGTGGCTGGGGGCAGCTTACCTCTAACCTGCTGCTCATTGGCATGGAAGGTAAGAAATCTTTCAAAAGCAGCATGGCTTGGAGTCATATGAACCTGATTTCTAATCCTGTCTCCACCGCTTATTAGCTCCATGACTTTGAACAAGCCACTTCACTTTCTTAAGCCTCAGCCTACTCAGCTCTAAAAGAAACATAATAGGGGCTGGACGCCGTGGCTCACGCCTGTAAATCCCAGCAGTTTGGGAGGCCAAGGTGGGTGGATGATGAGGTCAGGAGATGGAGACCATCCCGGCCAACATCATGAAACCCCGTCTCTACTAAAATACAAAGAAAAAAAATTAGCTGGGCATGATGGCACGTGCCTGTAGTCCCAGCTACTCGGGAGGCTGAGAGAGGGGAAATGCTTGAACCCAGGCGGTGGAGGTTGTAGTGAGCCAAGTTCATACCACTGCACTCCAGCCTGGCGACAGAGCAAGACTCTGTCTCAAAAAAAAGAAAAAGAAACATAATAGGGCCAGGCATGGTAGCTCATGCCTGTAATCCCAGCACTTTGGGAGGCTGAGGCAGGAGGATTGCTTGAGGCCAGAAGTTTGAGGCTGCAGTGAACTATGATTGCATCACTGCACTGCAGCCTGGGCAACAGAGTGAGATCCTATCGCTTAAAAAAAGAAAAATGGAAAGAAATGAAACATGATAATGTCTTGTAAATAGTTGTGAAGATTAAATGAAACAATGTATGTTGAGCCTTTTTTTTTTTTCCTGAGACAGAGTCTCACTGTGTTGCCCAGGCTGGAGTGCAGTTGTGCGGTCTCGGCTCACTGCAACCTCCGCCTCCTGTGTTCAAATGATTCTCCTGCTTCAGCCTCCCGAGTAGCTGGCACTACAGGCGTGTGCCACCACACCTGGCTTATGTCCAGTCTTTAAGCTAGTTTCGTATACTCTAAAAAGTTCCCTTTTCCCTTCCTCAGCTGTTATGTGAGTGTGTATACTGAGATACTAGGGATCTCTCTGAAATACAGACGTGATACTTAATGTCAGGGATACGTTCTGAGAAATGTGTTGTTAGGTGACTTCATCATTGTGCGAACACCATAGAGTATAGTTACACAAACCTAGATTGTGTAGCCTGCTATATGCCTAGGCTATATGGTGTAGCCTCTGACTAAACCATGTACTACATGGTGTTAGCATATTACTGTACTGAATATTATAGTCAGTTCTAACACAATGGTATTTGTGTATGTAAACATACCTAAATATAGAAAAGGTATATAGTAAAAGTATGGTATCAAATACTGCAGGAAAAAGGTGACAAAAGAAAAAAAATATATAAAGGATAAAAAGTGGTAGTTTGGGAATTTTTTTATTGACAAAAAAAAAAAGATAAAAAACGGTATACCTGTATAGGGCTGCTCCATTATAATCTTATGGGAGCACTATCGTAGTTGCAGTCTGTTGTTGACTAAAATGTCATGTGGCACATGACTGTACCACTTTTCTCTCCTAGATCTGTCTATATTCAGAAAATTTTTATCCCTGTAAAAGAGGGGAAACTCATTTTTTTTAGTATAAATTCAAGTTTATTATTTTTATTTATTTATTTATTTTTTTGAGACGGAGTCTCGCTCTGTCGCCCAGGCTGGAGTGCAATGGCACGATCTCGGCTCACTACAAGCTCCGCCTCCTAGGTTCACGCCATTCTCCCACCTCAGCCTCCCAAGTAGCTGGGACTACAGGCGCCCACCACCACAATTGGCTAATTTTTTTTGTACTTTTAGTAGAGACAGGGTTTCACTGTGTTAGCCAGGATGGTCTCGATCTCCTGACCTCGTGATCCACCTGCCTCGGCCTCCCAAAGTGCTGGGATTACAGGCGTGAGCCACCGCACCTGGCAAATTCAACTTTATCTTTTAAATAGATAATACATTCATGGAGTTCAAATTCAACAGGTGTAAATAGGTACGTAGTGATAACCACCCCTGTCTCTTAGCCTCCCAATTTCCTCCCTGGAGGTACTGCATATTATTAGTTGCTTGTGTTTTCTTTTTTTTTTTTGAGACAGAATCTCGCTCTTTTGCCCAGGCCGGAGTGCAGTGGCGCTATCTTGGCTCACTGCAAGCTCTGCCTCCCGGGTTCACGCCATTTTCCTGCCTCAGCCTCCCTAGTAGCTTGGACTACAGGCGCCCACCACTGCGCCCGGCTAATTTTTTGTATTTTTTTAGTAGAGACGGGGTTTCACCGTGTTAGCCAGGATGGTTTCGATCTCCTGACCTCGTGATCCGCCCGCCTCGGCCTCCCAAAGTACTGGGATTACAGGCGTGAGCCACCGTGCCCGGCCAGTTGCTTGTGTTTTCTGCTAGAGAAATTTATGCATACACTAATAAATATGTGAATGTGTTTTTTTTGTTTTGTTTTCCTTTTGAATGAAAGGAGAGGCCCTTAAACTCCACTCAGGAGAATGAGAGCTTTTTATGAGACGGGGTCATTGTCTCATTCTTATTTTTATTTCTCACAATAGCTCAATGCCAGGCCCATGGTAGGTACTTAGTAAATGGTGAATAACCTAGATTGAACAAGGAAGCAGTGAAGTTATTTATTGTCATTCACCACTGAGCTCTTTGGTTTCTTCTCGTTTGATTGTCCATTCTTCAGATTTGGATCCTTTGCTGCTAGTACTAATAAAGATTTCCAGCCATGTGGCTTGTGAATTGACACCACCTGCCTCTTTTTTTGTTTTTGTTTTTGTTTTTTATTGAGACAGTGTCTCACTCTGTCACCCATGCTGGAGTGCAGTGGCATGATCAGGGCTCACTGCAGCCTTGACCTCCCAGTCTCAAACGATCCTCCCACCTCAGCCTTCTAAGTAGCTAGGACTACAGGCGTAAGCCAGCATGCTTGGCTAATTTTTAAAGTATTCTTCTGTAGAGATGAGGGTCTCCCTATGTTGCCCAGACTGGTCTCGAACTCCTGGCCCCCTCTCACCTTGGCCCCCTAAGTGATCCTCTCACCTTGGCCCCCTAAAGTGTTGGGATTACAGATGTGAGCCACTGTGGCTGGTCTTACCTGCCCCTTTGAAACCAACTCTTGGTTGACCTGCCAAGAAAGAGCCAGTTCTGGTTTACTTGACTTTTTTTTGAGACAGAGTCTTGCTCTGTCGCCCAGGCTGGTGTGCGGTGGCGTGATCTCAGCTCACTGAGATCACCGGAAACCTCTGCCTTCTGGTTCACACCATTCTTCTGCCTCAGCCTCCCAAGTAGCTGGGACTATAGGCGCCAGCCATCACGCCCAGCTAATTTTTTTATAGTTTTAGTAGAGACGGGGTTTCCTGTGTTAGCCAGGATGGTCTCGATCTCCTGACTTTGTAATCCGCCCGCCTCGGCCTCCCAAAGTGCTGGCATTACAGGCGTGAGCCACTGTGCCCGGCAGTTTACTTGACTCTTACGTCTTTCTGTTGCCTGCATTTCCTATGGTAGGGTGCATGGAAGTGGATCCCTCTGATAGAGATGAGAGTAAGTCTCCTTTGAGGATGCACGTGGACTCTCATCACTTAAGAAAGTATCTGTCTTGGCATACCCAGACAGAGCTGGGAAAGATTTTCTAAATTCCACGCCCTGCAAAAGTGTGTGTTCAACTCATGGACTGTGCAAAGGCCAAACAACAGACATGGACCTAGTTATAAAGGAGTAGATGGAACATACACTAGGGCACAACTAATTCAAGGTGGCATTTAAAATAATGTGCCACATTTAAATTACACAACACTCTCTTCAGTCATCTGATACTCTTTCCTCCAATGAAAATCACTTGCACCAGTGAGCCCCAATGTTGCTCTAAGAAGTGTTGTCTTGGCTAGATGTGGTGGCTCACGCCTGTAATCCTAACACTTTGGGAGGCTGAGGTGGACAGGTCACTTGAGCCCAGAAGTTGGAGACCAGCCTGGGCAACGTGGTGAAACTCCGTCTCTTAAAAAAACAAGTATTGCATCCGTTAGGTGTATCGAAGTGGGAGGAAAGGTTGAGAGTCCACAAAGGTTTTGAGTTCCACAGAGCTACCCAAAGTAAATACAGAGCTACATAATCATACAACTTAGAATGACTGGTTAACTCCTCATGTATATGTTGTTGATACCAGTCATTTCTGTTTTGCTTCCCTTGAATTCCTGCTGTAGTCAAGAAGAGTACACGGTATACACAGTTGATTACCCTACCTGATTTTTGAGTATCATTTTGATGTGCTCTTGCTTCCAGTAAGGGCAGCAGCCTTCATTTAGGGAAGTTGACTTAGCTGATAGTGGACCCTTAACCAGTGATGTTTGCTAGAGTTATTACCATACAAGCTTAACACCTAATTTTCTGAGAGTTGTAAATGGAATTTCCCTGATTCTGCCTAAATTTTGATTTGGAACTCTTAGCTGGGAGGGCAGGCTGGGTTTCTCTTTAGCACTGGGTCCTGTGTTCCAGCTTGTGCAGTAGAACCACTGCTCTGCATAAGAAAATGCCTTTCTTCTTACAGGAAATGTGACACCTGCTCACTATGATGAGCAGCAGAACTTTTTTGCTCAGATAAAAGGTTACAAACGATGCATCTTATTCCCTCCGGATCAGTTCGAGTGCCTCTACCCATACCCTGTTCATCACCCATGTGACAGACAGAGCCAGGTGAGCTTGTGTGGTCTGAGAAGGGTATAGAACTCTAGATTCTAGAAATGCCTAGGCTGGAATGTCTTTCCCCCTTCCCCGTAGTGATATGCCAGGTTCGGATTACAGGCTGTTCTTGCCTTAACACACCAAGAGGATAATTTCATTGTAGCTCACATATTCCAGGCTCCCTGGAGTGGCCACCAGATGTTTGTAAGTATAACTAGCCCCACAGAGCCAATTCTCGGGACAGACCCTGTCATTGATGCTAATGGACTCTGGTTACTCTGTTTGATTGGCTTCTAAGTTCATGGAACAAAATGTGTATGTCTCCATTGGATTTAATCATTGTTTGCTTTTGTCATGGATGCTATTTCTTTTTGATAAGGAGAAGGGTGAATAAAACTGAGCTATGTTGTTTAATGTATTTCCTGGATCTAAGTGAGGTATGTGATTAACTGTGGCCAGCCAAAGATATCCTTTCCTTTCTTCAGAAAGCTGTCTAGCTACTTCATGTGGGAGTCTTTGCTGGTTAGAATATGTTTTTGGGAGAAAGTTTCTGAAGGTTTGGGTGGAGGATAATTCCTAATTCCTCATATCCTCAGCTGTGGAGTAGGTTGTCTGACCTCAGGAGCACTGAAGCCTAGGATTCTTTCTTTATCACTTAACATTCAAATGTGGACTGTGTTATATTGTTCTCTCTCAGAGTTTAATGTGCATTATATCTTCTGCTGGATATAAATTCTAAAGACTTTTTTTTAAGGCATTTTTTTTGTTTGTTTTTTGTGTTGTTTGTTTTTACTGCCAAACTGGTACATAGTAGTTTTACTGGTGAAGATTTGGTGATTGACTGATATTTTTTTTCTTTCTCTTAAACCTCTTAGGTGGACTTTGACAATCCCGACTACGAGAGGTTCCCTAATTTCCAAAATGTGGTTGGTTACGAAACAGTGGTTGGCCCTGGTGATGTTCTTTACATCCCAATGTACTGGTGAGAAGGGGGCTAGGGCTGGGGAGCTTTCTTTTCCATTCCCTAGAAAGCCTTGTCTGTGTCCCTTCTGAGTTACGGCATGATTGGTTTTATGTGGTCTATAGGAAGGTTGGCATATCCAGACGTGAGCGTACTGAACCTGTGGGGGATAGTGGGGGGAATGATAGCCCTGTCTCTAGGACAGGATGACAATTCTTCAAGTCCATAGAGATTCTAGAGGCTTGAGCCTAGAAAACCTGTTCTTGGCTCTTTGGTATTTAGAGACTGAACACCAGTACCTCTAACCCCCCAGTGTGTGTTTTTTCACAGGATGAGTGTAAAGATACTGTCTTCACTATTTTCCTTAACTGGACTCTACCTAGTTTTTCAGCTCCCCCCTGCCCCCCCACCCCCCGCCAAAAGTATCAGTAGTAAACAGGAGCCTGTTTGTTTTCTTGCAGGTGGCATCACATAGAGTCATTACTAAATGGGGGGATTACCATCACTGTGAACTTCTGGTATAAGGTGAATATGGTTTGCTTTTTTTGTTTTTTCCAGATGGAACTGGCTCTTGGGTAAGGTAGGTATAATAAATGATTTTGGATGGGATGGTTGACTATCCCTGGAAGTGATTGTCAGGTGTCTGGGGAGTTGAAGAGGGACAGGATTGAATTGGGTTTCTTGTTTTTAAATATATTTTTTGAGACAGAGTCTTGCTCTGTTGCCCAGGCTGGAGTGCAGTGGCGTGATCTGGGCTCACTGCAACTTCTGCCTCCCGGGTTCAAGTGATTCTCCTGCCTCAGCCTCCCGAGTAGTTGGGATTATAGGCACACACCACTATGTCCAGCCAATTTTTGTATTTTTAGTAGAGATGGGGTTTCACCATGTTGGCCAGGCTGGTCTCAAACTCCTGACCTCAAGTGATCCACCCGCCTCGGCCTCCCAAAGTTCTGGGATTACGGGCCTGAGCCACTGCGCCCGGCAAGAGTTGGGTTTCTTAGAAGGGAGGATGGTACTAAGAATAGTAGAGTGACACTGATGCCTGCTGCTAAAGGCATTTCCTGAGTTACTGCTTCCTTTGTAGGGGGCTCCCACCCCTAAGAGAATTGAATATCCTCTCAAAGCTCATCAGAAAGTGGCCATAATGAGAAACATTGAGAAGATGCTTGGAGAGGCCTTGGGGAACCCACAAGAGGTATGTGACTGCCCCAAGGTGGCCTAGTGGGTGGGTTGACCAAGGAAAGTCAGGATCACAGTGACATTCTTTACAGCCTCTGTGTTTCAGTATCTGGTGTCCTCTCTCTCCATAGAGGTTATGGGTATGTTCAGAAAAATTCTTGTTTTCTGGTGATAGCTGGGCTTGACTGGCAGATCAATTATAATTAGTTCCATGCTAGTAGTAATGTTCCCCACGGGGCTTGTGTGCCATCTGGGGACCCCCTGAGGGGATTCTTCTGGAACAGGAAGCGAGCACTAACACATCTCCTTGCACTTTCCCAGCTGTGCCAGGGCTGCTGTAGGTAATGTTGAGAGACCTGCTTCCCACGCAGGTGTGCCAGTGGCCCATTGGGTAAATAGGGGAGGTTTGTATTTGTAGGGTTCTTGCCTGCCTCTTGCAGGTAACCTCAGCATCCACAGACACCTGTGGTTTTGGGGGATAGCATCAGCCCCAGTTGCAGGTGATCCTTTTTTGAGGGTATGGAGGCAGTTAACATTCTGGAGAAACATGCAGACACTCTTGGGTGTTCGGGGATTATTAGCTTCTCTGACCATGTCTGTCCGTTGGGGGCATATTATGGTAAGAGACAGGGTGTTGTGAGAGAGAAGAATAATAGTACAAGATGGACCCCTGAGGAAAAGGCTATGTCCCAGAATACTGGGTTGACCTTCAAGAAGATAGGTGATTAGAGGATTCACAAGAGTATATGAAAACATTGTCTCTGTCCTTGGCTGGACATCTGATGTCTCCAGATACACACTGTCCAATTCCAGGGCCAGGGAACAGCCAGTTCTGATTGGCTCCTCATGTTTCTTTACAGGTGGGGCCCTTGTTGAACACAATGATCAAGGGCCGATACAACTAGCCTGCCAGGGGTCAAGGCCTCCTGCCAGGTGACTGCTATCCCGTCCACACCGCTTCATTGATGAGGACAGGAGACTGCAAGCGCTAGTATTGCACGCTGCACTTAATGGACTGGACTCTTGCCATGGCCCAGGAGGCAGGTGTTCGGGCGAGGCAGGGCAGTTGGCACTCCACTCCTATTTGGAGGGACTTCATACCCTTGCCTCTTGTGCCCCAGCACCTTCTCTCTTTGCCCCCCGCCTAAAGTCCTGCATTCAGTGTGTGGAGTCCCAGCTTTTGGTTGTCATCATGTCTGTGTGTATGTTAGTCTCTCAACTTTGGAATGTGTGCGTGTGTGTGCATGCACACGCATGTATGTATCTGTTCCCTGTTGCTTCTGGGTCAGGCTGTCACTTCCGGCTCTCAGCCGTATCTCCTGCAACCTCAGTGCCTCAGCCTGAGAGAGAGAGGAGATGCTCTTGGACTCCCCACTGCATCTGGGCTGCAGGGCCAGAGCTAGTCTGACCATTAGGTCAGTCTGCCTCCTGACAGTTTTTGCATAGTCAAGCTCTAGGCAGTATGGGAATGGCTACTGGGACTCTAATGGGGTGAAAGAAAGGGGAGGCTTGTCTTTGAGAGCCTAGATAGCCTTCCTGTGAGAGAGGATTAGATAGGGTTCCAACTGGGCCTACAAGCTCAAGCCATATATAAAAGGACCTTGGGACATAAGAACCAATGATTGTGCATAAGTTCCAAATTACAGACACATACAATTTCTCTCAGCACCAGCTCTTGCCCCTATGCTGGGTACCAAGGGAGTTCTAGCTGTGGCTTCTCTAGGTTCTAGGGGTGCAAGCCTCTGTGTGTTTGTGTGTGTGTGTCTGTGTGTGTGTATCTACACTGGGGTGCAAGCCTGTATGTGTGCGTGTGTGTATCCACACTGGCCAGCCTCCCTACTTACCAAGGTTCTCCACTGCTTACCTTTTCCGGTGGGACAGTACAGTGTGAGCCCCCGGGAAGTACTGCCTGACCTATCCTAGGCTTTTACACTTGGATTTTAGCCATCATATGTTGGCCAGGTCTCACTGCAGCCTGCCTGAGGCTAACTGGCTAGAGCCTCCAGGCCCTATGATGCTCCCTGCCCAGGCCATATTCTTTATTCCTGCTGAGCTTCCTGGCTGAATAGATGAAATGGGGTCAAGCCCAGGCAGCTCATTCACTACCTGTGATCCACCTCAGGGCACGGGCAAACACATAGGCTTGCCTCTTAAAGCCAGCTCCTCTGCCAGACCCCATTGTAGTGTGCCACAACACCCTCAATAGTCAGGGCAACTGGTAGAGCATGGAAGTCGAATTTCCTTTTCTGTTAGGAGCTACTCATGGGAACCCCTCAGGGCTGCAGCTTACAGGTGGGCAGCTGTGATTGCACAACTTGAAGGGCCAACATTCACATCTATTCAGTGGGAGTGGGGCCCCTGGGATTGGGCAGTGTGGTGGCCCTATGTCTCCTCACCTCTGCTCCTGTCTTCATCACCTTCTCTCTGGAAGGGAGGAGGAGTTGGAAGGTCTCTGGTTTTCTTTTCTTTTCTTTTTTTTTTTTTTTTTTTTTTTGCCAAAGGTTTACTTCCAGCATCTGAGCTCTGGCCCTCACCCCCGAAGCTCAGTTTATAGTGCACTGATGAACTGAGAGGATGCGTGTGGATGCGTTTGCATGCCTGAGTGTGTTTTTGGGGGAGGGGTGTTTATTTTTAGTACCCCATTCTGGGGTTCTCTGATGCAGTGTGGATGTGAAGACATGGTACCTTCTCAAGTGTAGCTCTTTCAAATATAGTCAATGCTGGGAAATGTGATTGCAGTGATCTCTGTCCCTCCACTTCTTTTGGCAAAGAGGAGCACAGGAGTGGAGGAAAAACTTGGCCACAGTCACACTTGGAAAGATAGTAGACGATTTTCGTTCTCAGCAGGTGTGCTGTATTCCTTGCTCAGCCCTGAAAGATGTGGGTGATGTGTCAAGGAGGCGTGCACTTAGCTGGTCCTTGCTGAGTTCTGTACTGACACAGGTCTCACTAAGGTGGCTGAGGGGTGGGAGGGAGAAGGCTAATCTTGGAACCTTCACAGGATTGGCCTTGATCCTTGGGTAACACAAGAGTGATCCCTGATTTTTAGACACCTAATATGTGCCTAGTGCTTTTATCTTTGTTCCTCACTATCCTGCAAGGTAGGTATTCTCACTTACAGATGAATAAATGGGCTCAGAGAGATTAGGTGATTAGTGACAATCAGTTGTAACTTAGCACTGTTTGGCTGCAAACCCCTTGTTCCTTCCTTTCCACCAAACTATGTTGATTTTCCTTCCTTACCTCCCTCCTTGTACCACAGGTTCTGTCCTCAAGATATCACCCCACTGGGCAGTATCTGAAGGCAGACCCAGCCCAAGATGGTGCAGAATATACAGCTCAGGGTAAAAGTTCTTCTGGGCTCCTGCTAACAACGTCTTGGAAAAACCTCCAGGGAAGCCATATGATGAATTAGTGCTAGAAGAAGCTGTGGGGGGAACTGAGTTCTATCTCTAATTGCATTACTTGTGTGTCCTTGAATAGGACCCATAACTCCTTCCAGCATGCTTTTGCATCTATAGAACTGAAGCTGTAGTTCTAGATGACACTAAGGGTCTTGGTTCATATTCAGCTGCTGCTTCCCCCCAAGGAAAAGATGAGGTTTTCCCCTTCAATTACCTTGTTGAGGGATGTTTAGGCTCAAATTTGCTTGCCACAGAGGAAACATTTCTGCTGTAATTGTTTACCTCCATCCTAGCTGGCAGTGTGGGGGACACACATACAGCAAGTGAAGGTGGGGGTTTGGGCCCGTATAGGGGTCAGCCACACTGCAGGCTCATCTATTCACACCAGCAGGTACAGAGATAACTAGTGTTTTGTAAAGTCAAATATTTGTTGGGGGGTTGGAGTTCTGGGGATGGAGGAGGGGCTGTTCTGGGCATCAGTTGAACAGATGCCCAGGATGCCTGGGGGAGACCAGCTTCCCCTACAAATCAGAGCTCTAAATTACAAGGTTTTTACCAACGTGAACAGTTGGGGGAAGTCGTCTGCTGTCATTTGCGTAATGGTTTCTGTCACTGGTGATTAGACACAGGATGAAGGAAAAGAAATTTGACAATTAGGAATGAGTGATCATTAATCTGAATCTGTTAAGAGACAGAGAGGGGAAGGATCCTTATCAGTGGGCCAGCCCAGTATGGGGAGACACTCCCTCCCTCTGCCCCCAGAGACTCCTGGGCTACATCCTCTTTCAGTATTGCCACAAGTGGGCAGAGCTTGTATTTCTTAACAAAGACTAGGGACCCAGTCGCCAGCCTGAGATGGATATAGGAACAGACATCTTTGGGCATGAGCCAACAAAGAAATAGATGGGTGTCAAGTACAAGCTATAAGGCAAAGAATAACAGTGGAAAAGTTTTGACATGTGTTTGCCATTTGTGGAAAATGTTTTTGTAATAGTCAATACCCCTGATAGCCCACCTGTGACAAGTATTTATTACATTCCAGCACTGTAGGGTGTGAGGAAAATCTGGTCCTTATCAAATCCCAGGAACTTCTGCTTAGTTGGGAAAGAAATTACATGAAGCAACCAGAGGTTATAAGGCCACACATGTATATCGTGCACCCTGTGTGGACAAGATTAGGGACTGTTGAGAGAGGAGGAAACCAGTAGAGAGCAAAGCTCTACCCAGGCTCCTCGTAAGCCTCTGGGCTCACCCGAGAGGGCCTCGCTACTCTACACTTCCTAGCAACAATGATGTCCCCACAACCCCACATCAGTGCAGCTGTGGCTGTGTGGAGGGGCTCTGAGGCCAGATGTGTAAACAGTGCTGAGGTTCAGTAATAGGATGAGTCTTCAGGTGTGGAGCAGCCCACCTTGGCTCTTCCCATGTCTCTATGTTACTTCTTCTGCTGTCCTTTCAAACTTCAAGGACAGTATTAATTTATACTAGTATTTCTTCCTCAGTTTTGTGACTTGAATGCAGTGAGTGCCTTAGATGAGAGGATCCCTCAAGGATGAAGGAATGGGGGTTGGTGGTTCTCTCTTTCAGAACTTCCCAAAAATGGGGCTGTGTCTCACCTCTCAGTAGGTTCCCTACCTCTGGGTCTTCCACCCTTCAAAATCTGGTACAGAATTTAGCAGGGGCTGCAGGGAATGACCCTCAGGGACCAGTTTCACCCAGATGGGGTAGATGATGAGGTATGCCTAGAAGTAGCTCAGGGCTCCAGAGTCTGGCCTTTCAGCTGGTGTCTTACTCCCCTTTGAGACCTCCAGCTGCTTGTCTTCCACTCCCTGCATACTTCTCTGATGTCTTCTCAAACTGCTGGCTCTAAAGGGATGTTCCAGCCTCCCTCTCCAGAGCTGCCTGCAGTTTCCCTTATTCAGCTGTCCCCTGCCTAGTCTCTCCAGCGGCCTCCTTACCAAGACCCTTTTTCCTAAACAGTTGTCCTTCCCTCAGAAACTCCATGGCTGCAAGTGTTGAATAGACTTGTCTTTAGGATCCCTCTCTCTGGTCATCACTGTTCATCTTAGGGCCATCTCCCTTTTCTGATTTTTGACAGCTCTGTTTATTTTGCCCATGGCTAGTCCTCTTGTTTTGTGTCTGCTGTGTGTTCTTGCCCTTCCCTTGTCAGTTCTGTACATCCTGGTTCAGCTTGTCTCACCGTGGTAGCCCCTTCTTGTCTTCAGCCATCTTGGTTTAATCCTTATAGGTCATGGATGAATGGAGCCTTGCTGAGCGCTTTTGAGGGCATTTCTGTTGGGCAAAACCTCAGAAACTGGAAGTCTTGAGGCCTGGGAGCATGTGGTCAGTGAGGCCTCCAGAGGTGGGTTAGGGGTGGGCACCTAGAGAGTAGTAGAGAGCCAGTTGAGGGGAGAGGTGCAGGGGTTGCTGAGGAGACTTTCTGAGAATGGTGTCAGGCCTGGGAAGCCGTTGCAGAAGAACTGAGCTGTCAGAAGGAGATACCAATATCCCCTTTGCAGGGTGGTGATGAACATCAAACATGACATGTAATATGCTCCCTTCATGGAGGGTTTCCATCTAAATGCATCTGTGTGCCTTAGGGACCAGTAGTTCAGGAGTGATGGACTTTTTTGAGTGTCTCCTAATTTCTCTCAGGTGTCTTTGGCTCTGTGTCACCAAATGTGCCTGACCTCTGCATCCCAGTGGTTGCTGAAAGGGAAACAGTATATTGCGTAGTCAGATGTCAGGAGTAGAGATCTTAATGAGAAAAGCCCTGGCAGCTGGAGAGATGAGAGGACCTAGTGGTCAGCTTATAGTCAGCTTATACCCAGACTATCTCTTCACTCCTCCAAGAGTTTGTGTCCCATAGCTGATTAAAGAATTTACATATGGGCTCCCCCCTGCTTTCCCACTTAAAATCTATTATCATATTTTGGGAAGGAGCATGTGTCCTTTAACTTTCAACGGTAAACAATCTAGGATAGTGTTTAAAGGCATGGATTTTAGAGTCAGATATAGTTGGTTTGAATTTCTAGCTTCACTACCTACCAGCTCGGTTTGACCTTGGTTGATTTACTTAACCTCTCTGAGCCTCAGTTTCCTCAACTATAATAACGTGGGTGGAGGGAGGCATGTTGAAAATATCTACCTCAGGGTTGTTGGAGTAACTGAAACAATGTAAAGCTTTAGCACAGTGCCTGGCAAGCACTTAATAAATGGCTGTGGTGGTGGTGGTTATATTTATTACGTGATTTATTCAGAAATTTGGTTTCAGTGATCTCTAAACAGATTTCCAGTGGTTCTTTCTCTCTCAAGAAAAGCATAGGGAAAAACGAGAAACACCTCAGATAAACCATATTGAGTTGAGGGTAGACAGAAGAGTCTAGTACCTAAACTCACCCTAGAGGAAGAGAAACAGGAAGTGTCTGATGCCTCTTCTGCCTGGGCAGCCAGACTTTACCGCGGTACTACCAGCCCAGGGCCTTGGGTGAGAAGGTTTCAGGTCTCAGCTCCCCTTGCACTGTGTGAGAGGCCGTGGAGCCGAATGAGTCCTTATTACACCTGGAGAAGCTGTTGTCTCCTCACACCATGAAATGCAATAGCAGTCAAATCAGGCCCCTCTTGATTCAATTTTAGTCCATGCCTTTCCGTGTATTTAAATTATGTAAGTGTTGGCCAGGTGTGGTGGCTCGTGCCTGTAATCCCAGCACTTCGGGAGGCTGAGGCAGGAGGATCACTTGAGCCCAGGAGTTCGAACCAGCCTGGGCAGCATAGTGAGACCCCATCTCTTAATAATTTTTTTTGAAAATAATTTTTTAAAAATTACAAGTATGGACCAGACACCTGGGAGGATTACCTCATGCTTGTAATCCCAGCACTTTGGGAGGCTGAGGCGGGTGGATCACCTGAGGTCAGGAGTTTGAGACCATCCTGGCCAACATGGTGAAACCCTGTCTCTACTAAAAATACAAAAATTAGCCAGATGTGGTGGTGGGTATCTGTAATCCCAGCTACTCGGGAGGCTGAGACAGGAGAATCACTTGAACCTGGGAGGTGGAGGTTGCAGTGAGCTGAGATCACATCACTGCACTCCAGCCTGGGTGACAACAGTGAGACTCCCTCAAAAAAAAAAAAAAAAAAAAAATGTATGAGTATGTTAGGATTGTTGCAGGGGAGAAGGGCAATCAGAAAATTCAGAAAAATATGAGTGGGATGTTAATAGCTACCATTTGTTGAACACTTCTGTTCCAGGCACTGTATTAGTTCCTCCCCATGTGGTGCTCTCAGATCAGTGGGGGAGACAGGCAGGCAGTTATAATTATGGTGTATAGAGGAGAAGCATTGCACCACGTCCAGTTTTTTATGGTAGGCTTCCTGCAGAAAGTGATAAGTCCAAGCTGATATGTGGAAGATGAATAATTAACCAGGGGTTGGGGGGTTTGCCCCTTAGCTTCTCTTTCTTCCAGTCCAACAGTCCAAAACAAACACTGCTTCCCAATGCGTAAGGGTTTTGTTGTACCTTACTCCAGGGAATGGGTGACAGTAGATCCCAAGACGAAAACCCTTTGGTTAGTCACAGAAATCTGAAAGTCTTGGTTGCTGGCTTAGATTTGTCCTGGAGTGGACGTAGACTGGACTTGCTCATTTGTAGCCCTCTACCGTTCTCATTTGTTTTCTGGCCTCTGGAGCCACCCTGCCATACCCTACTTGGAAGAAATGTTGAATCAAGCTACTCAGACTTCAGCCTGAGATGTATTATGGCTGGCTGGAATGCTCAGCCCTTTCCACATCATGATCCCATTAATCTGTTGGGTCCATCACCACCCCCAGCCACCTCTCCTCCTCACTATAAGCCAAGTCTCCCTGTAGTTCTCTATAAATATTCAGATCCTCTTGCCTCAGACCCTGGTCCCTAGCCTTGTGGGTGAAGAAGATACCTCTTTAGCTTGTGCCAACCCATCCCTCTGGGCTACAGGCCATTCTGTAGTCACCTTGCAATCACCTCTTTCCTTCTAGGTAACTGGCTCTGGGCCTTGGAAACCTTCTCTTTGGCTCTAGCTAATTTTGCTGTTTTATTCTGTTTACTTAAAACCTATTCACTTGGTCATTGAGGTCAGAACTATCAGGAAAGCTGTGCTCCTTAACCCATCATCTAAGCTAAGCTTGGGCCAGGTTTTTATTACCTCTTGAATATATATAGTGCAATATAGTGTAGTGGTTGAGAGTGGAGTCTGCATACCTGGATCTGCCATTCTGCATGACTTTGGGCAAATGACAAATTGCCGGAAACTTGACTTGTTTATATGTATAGGGAAGACATCATTTACATTGTCAGGGTAAGGCTTAGCAGAGTGACCGGTCCATAGCAGGGGCTCAGTCTTTCTGTGTCTCTCAGTCTTTACCTCTCGTCCCCATCTAGCCTTCTGACTAAGGTCCTGTTTCTAGTCTCAGGGCATATCTAGTTGTCAGCTCCTGAGCAGAGCAGAGGTATAAGCATCAACTCATGCTCGTGTTACCAGTTCCTACCCCTGTCAGTAACCTCTGATGCTTACAAGGATACTATCACCTATGCCATCACTGGGGAATGACCTTCCAAAAATATTTTTAACAATACTAAAAATACCTGAAACATACTGGGTGAAAATAAGACATTGGAGCTGCTGCTCCCCAAGGAGATAAAAGGACAGTTCCTAAAGAGGCATTGAAGGTTTGTGTGAGCCAGCAGCACAGTCAGAAGGCACAAAGGAGACCCTGGGATGTGCGCAGGGATGCAGGAGACGAGATTGTCACAGAGGCTGCCATGCTAGTAAGAGTCAGAGGTTACTGATGGGTAGAGATTGTCACAGAGGCTGCCTTGCTAGTCTAGAGGTAGGACCATGGGTTTAAGAACGTTGCCTCCAAGTTTTTGAATTGTGAATTTTTGATCATACTGTTTGAACAAAACCCCGCCTACTTTACAGTCTGCATGGTCGTTGTTCTCACAAGGGTTTGTGTGGTGCACTGACAAGAACAGAGGCTTTGGTGGTGACTCCTGGGTTTGAATCACCATTTGCCACTTGCTAATTCTAACCTTAGGTAAGTCAGTGTCTCTGGGTCTCAACCTCTTCCTCTGTGAGGGGTAGGAAATAGCACATAGCTTGTAGCATTGTTATAAGGACTTGTGATAATGTTTTTAAGACACCTGGCTCAAGCACTCAGGAAAATGTTTTATTATAAAGACTAAGTGTCTCTGAAAAGTGTTTCTTTAGTGTCTGGAGAGAAACTACAGCAGCAAGGCTTTTCTGATCCTACTCTGACTCTCAAGATATGGTGCTTGAAGTGAAATCACAGAAGAGATGACCGGGGCAGGAAAAGCAAGATGGAAAAGATAAAGTTTTGGAAGGGACTGAAAGTCCATGAAGTGCTGGGCTGGGGACAGAAAGGGTTTAATAGAGCAGGGTCTTGAAGAGGAACAGAGACCTTGGTTCTGGGTTGCCATCTGATTCCCAGAAGAATAAAGGAAATGGGGCAGGAGGATGTCTGTGGAGGACACAGCATGGCTGAGTGGAGAGAACACAAGCTTCTGGCCAGTGAACCTAAGTGGGAATGTCAATGGACTTTGCACAGGCTGGGTGCCTTTGGGAGTGTTCATCTCACTATACTTTGGTCCCCTCATTTAAAAAAATTGGTTAATAATATGACAACCTGCCAATGTGTGTGGAAATACTATGTAAACTGAGCACTATATAATGCTAGTTGTTGAGATATTGGGAGTGGGGGTTTCGGGAGTTTTTTTTTTTTTTTTGAGATGGAGTTTCGCTCTTGTTGCCCAGGCTGGAGTGCAGTGGCGTGATCTTGTGTCACTGCAACCTCCATCCCCTCCAGGTTCAAGCAATTCTCCTGCCTCAGCCTCCCGAGTAGCTGGGACTCAGGCATGTGCCACCATGCCTGGCTAATTTTGTATTTTTAGTAGAGACAGGGTTTCTCCATGTTGGTCAGGCTGGTCTTGAACTCCCGACCTCAGGTGATCCGCCCGCCTTGGCCGCCCAAAGTGCTGGGATTACAGGCGTGAGCTGCCACACCCGGCCCTGGATTTCTTAATAGGTCCTCTTATGTGGCTATTGAGAATGAATGAGACAAGTGAAACAGTTAATTCAGAGCTTAGTGCCTAGTAAGTGCTCAGTAAATGTTTCTTTTCCTCCATTTCTTCTTAGGAAGCATCGTTTACCCAGCATAAACAGGAGGACTCAACTGTGCATGTCTTAGTGTGAACAAGTAACATCAGATTTCCCTTTTCTGAGGAGAGACCAGTTCTCTAAGAGGGAGCATGAGTGTGAATGGGGAAGAATCATGGAGAAGGGAGCAGGACTCCACAGTGCTGGAGACGGAGTAGGGACCCCTGGGAATCGTTGACATGGGGGTGCGGTGCAGAAACGGTGATGCCAAGAGGTGAGAGTCTCAAGAAAGAAGATGGGTGTTCTAGAGGGGAAAGCTAAACGATGATAGGCAATGAGGAGCAGAGGACAAAACCCTGAACTAAGGGTGAGGAGGCCAGCATTCTGTCAGGAGAACCTTAGGAATTGTGACCAGAAGTCAAAGTTGTTACAGCAATCCTGCATTCAACCAGGTTTCATCTTAAAAACGTAAGAGTTGCTGGGCACAGTGGTGCACACTTGGAATCCCAACACTGGGAGGCTTGAGTCAGGAGGATAGCTTGAGGCCAGGAGTTTGAGATCAGCCTAGGCAGCATAGTGACACCCCATCTCTTGAAAAAACAAAAACTCTAAGAGCGGTGGTTCACCTAGAAATAAAAAGCAGAAATCATCAAGATGAGAAGACATTTTGTGTTTTGAGAGCCAAGGAAATGTGCCACTGAGACAAGGTATCTGACAGCCTAGATGGGATTCTAGACTTCTGTGAGAAAGTGCAGTTAGGCCCTGAATAGCGTCAAACTCAGGGATGTGAGCTGACTGACTGCCTTTTTATGTAATGGAGGCCGTGTGACAGGGCTTTATGAGGCCGCAAATAGCGCTTTCTGGGTCCTTTCACAGTCTAGTCAGTGGCCCAACCAACATTTCTCGTTGTTCTGCAATCTCAGTCATCTGAGAAGATAACCTCCAAAATACATGCAGTGGCATCAGTTGTTTCCTTGGTAGGTGTGCATCTTTTAATGACGGAGGACTTAGGATGAAGAACAGGTGTATTTAAAAACATCAAACCCCCACATCATTACTATTTGCTGTAAGGATCTATGCAGTTTGTATTTCAAGTCCTTGACATATGGAAGAGCATTTGTGAGAGTAACAGGTTTGCTTTGTAATGTCAACTAAAAAGTGTGTATTTATACTCGAATTTTAAGTTGAAATTTTGCTTTTTTTTTTTTTTTGAGACAGAGTCTCGCTCTGTCGCCCAGGCTGGAGTACAGTGGTACAATCATTGCTAAGTCTCTCTGTAGTTTTGGAACATTTAGAACGACTTAAGATTTCCTGTATTTATAAACTTAATTTATTGGAAATATAAGTACTTGATCAGGTTTTGTCTTGGTCAGATAAATAAGTACTTAAGGAAATCAAATACATGAATCATGTAAATGCCATTTAAGTGTTTAAAGGAGTTCAGTTAAATGTAAGTTGGATCAAACATTAAACTTTTTTGTTTTACAACGAAAATAATAAGATTTGTTAGCAGAACTTAAAAGCTTAGAAAAGAGATAGGATTTTGGATATGTAACTTTGAAGAGGTGAATAGTTTGCTCTTTTTTGAGACAGGGCATTGCTTTTTGACACAGGCTGGAGTGCAGTGGGGCAAGCATGGCTCACTGCAGCCTCAACCTCCTGGACTCAAGTGATCCTCCTGCCTCAGCCTCCCATGTAGCTGGGATCACAGGCACATGCCACCACACCTGGCTAATTTTTTATTTTTTTGTGGAGACAGGGGCCTCACTTTATTGCCCAGGCTGATCTCGAATACGTGGGCTCAAGCAGTCCTGCCTCAGCCTCCCAAAGTTCTGGGATTACAGGCATAAGCCACTGTGCCTGGCCTGAATATATTTTTTAACCAAAGTAATTTATGAATATAAACTGTTTCTATATAACCCAAAAGTCACTGTCATTGACATTAAGAAACTCAGTGGGTTCTAAATGTAGTATTAACACATACCCAAGTCACTTAGCCTCTACAAGTACCAGGCAACTAGCAGCCGTTAAAAGATGGCCACCACTAGTCCAGTCAGGGCCACAGACATGGTTTTGTTTGGCCAATACAAGTTTTTGAAAGTTTTAAAAAATTGACAACATTAAAGATCAGAAACTTGCACGTAAAAAGATTTCTTGCTTCTCTGGAAAATCAGATCTGGCAGTAATGAAATCGCCTTTCCCATATGACAGCAGTTGGCTGGAGCTGAAGAGCAACTGCCCCCTTGGCTGTGTTCCTTTCAGTTTGTCAATCTCCACTCTTCACTGTTGTACCCTACATCTCACTCACGTGACCTGTCTGGCCCACATAGATATTTGAGTGTATGGCCCTGAACTTGAGGCACTCTGGAGTTGCTAACAACTGGTGCTGGGTAGCCTAGAATAAGGGCTCAGGAAAAGTGTAGGCCCTACCTCTTTCTGTTCACATCATTACCCCCTCCAGCCAGGCTGTCTTCCCAGCTGACCTGGCTCCAGGACTGATTCCAACCCCTATAGCAACTGTCTAAGAAGTCCCCAGGCTCAGGCTTCTCAGTGTTCACTGCTCTTGTCTGCGACCAGGCACTTTGCCTACGCTCTGAGCTCGTGTCTCAGTCCTTGTGAACATTCTGGTCACCTGCCTAGTTTGACTGCAGCCTGACTTTGGTCTGTGAGGGGTCTTGGACTCTGCTTTATGCAGCCCCCATATCTGATCTTTGTGATGTGGTTGTGAATCTTATGCTTCAATCTCCACCATCACTGCCCACTGCTTGGTGGTTGCTCAGCTGAGAGATTGGCAGCCCAGATTGCTAAAGGTTTAGGAGACATGAAAGGTGAGTTTGGAAGTGTTTGGATTTTCAAGAGAAGGACAGAGGCAGAAGCCAACTACAGTTTAAGGAGGCAGCTAGTAGAGGGCTTTTTAGGCAAAGGAGGCCACTGCACATTCATAGGCAGAGAAGGTGGCAGGAGAGAGAATTTAAGAGAATGAGGTCTCAGAGGAGGCATAGGATGATGGGATATGAAATAGCAAAGGCACACCCAAGGTGATCCTGAAGCTCAGAAATATTAAGTCATGCAGGAGGGGGCACCATTGGAAATCTAATCCCCTAAAGTTATGAGTAAACAAATGATAGTGGGGTGTGGAGGGTAGAAAGAAGGCCTAAGCTTGATGTGGGGGCCACAGCCTGGGCAAGAGAAATTTCCAGCAAAGCCTCTGACAAATTTCTGACAAAGCCTCTCATGTTATCTAGTTGTGGCAGAAGCATCTGAACCAAATGGCTAGGAAGCTTGGTGAAGAGCCAGACCCAGTGAGGGTTGATTAATGGATCCATGTTAGCCTAGACTAGAGGGAAGTCTCCAGCGTATGCCTTAGGGCTCAGTCTGGGCCTGTGTCCTCTCTGACATTTTTATTGACAACTGACCGAAGCAGCAGACTCATCAAGTTTGCAGGTGATAGAGCTAGGAGGGGCAGTTAATACTTTGCATGAAAGAGTCAGGATTCAAAACGATTTCAACAGGCTGGAACACTGGGCTGGAACCAACAAGATTAAACTTAACAGGGATAAATGTAGAGTCCTGCACTTAGGTTAAAACAAAATCAATGACATAAGTACCGGTTGTGGGGGCTGGCCCAGCTTGACAGCAGTTCATGAAGAAAAGACCTGGGGGGTTTAGTTGACTGCAAGCTCAATATGAGTCAACTGTGTGATGTGACTGCTAAAATCCTAACACAGCCATGAATTGCATTAACCAAACAGAGCAGCCAGATCAAGGGAGGTGTTACTCCACTGCTTTCTGAGATGGTCAGGCCACCTCTGAGCACTGGGTCCAATTCTGAGGTCTTTTTCCCCTGCGAAGGTCAGTGACAAATGAGAATATTTTTGATAGGAAGCCACCATGGCAGTGGGCCTGAATACTGCCCGAGACTTGCCAGTGATTCTATGGTGCTGAAATTTCTGGAATGAAGGACAGGAGTCTATAATCTGAACCCAGGCAAAGACTTTTATCTGGAGCATATTTCTAGGATTTAGGGGAAAATTTGGGGTCTACATTTCCTCGCTTCGTATGGCTGCCCAGAGGCATTGGCCTGTGACTCTCATCCCTGGCCTTCCTGAGGTCAGGGCATTAGCGATTAGTTAGATAGGGTCTAGGGTAGAGGTCAGCCTGAGGGGGCGGCTATAAAACGAGTCATTGAGGTGGGAGGGAACCTGGAAATTGGGGCCTCACGCACCATAGTTCCCGCGCTCTCCCTTGGGACGTGCCGTCCCTGCTGCAGTCGCAGCGTGGCGCCCTCGCTCCACGCAGGGATCCTGAGCCAATGGCGGAAGCGGAGTGCACGGCGAGGCCGCAGTTGCGTTTCTCGCACTCCCCACTGCGGGGAGCCCGTGGGTCCCGCTCTGCAGGGAAGCTGCCGGCCCAGGTCTCCTGGGTGGCAAGAAGACGCCTGTGGTGTGGAAGAACCTCGCCCGCAGCCCAGCACGCTTAGAATCCAGATGTGGCTTTTGCTGGAGCCACGTGTTCCGGCCTGAGCGACGTCGCACGTGGCCTCCGGCCACTCTTCTGACGCAAGGGTCTGTGGGGCCGCGGAAGAGCCTGGGGCCCCCGACCTTCCACCGACTGGCCGTGGGCTGGCCACAGCCCAGCTCGGCTCTGTCTCGAGTTCCTTCGCTCCACAAAGCTGAGTGGCGGCCACGTTCGGGGGCACTGGGGCGAGGGGTAGGGCGTCGGACGGGGCCCTGGGTCTGTACCGCGGCGGGCTCACCGGAGGGGCTGCAGGCAGGGCGGGTTTCGGGTTCCACCGCCAGAATAATTCGGCAGTTCTGGATGGGGCCCAGGAATTTGTATTTGTAACCAGTTTCCCAGGTGAGTCTGAGGTCCGTGGTCCTCTGACCTCTTTTAGAGATGAGATCTCGTCCTCAGAGCCCGGGGCGGGGCTGCCGAGGACACGGGCTTGCTCTTCAGGCAGCTCTGGCCCGGGTGGCAGGAGGAGGCGGCCGGGGCTGGGATCCGGGCGCACCCTGGAAGCTCCAGATGGGCGTTGGAGACCTAGGGCGAGATGAACCGAGGACCGTCCATGCGTGTGGGTGCCGCTCAGGAGCGGGGTGGTGGGGGTGTGGGTGGATGGGCGTGTTGAGGGTGATGGATTGCTGCAGGGAGTGGACTCATCCTACTGAGAGGAGTGGGAGAGGGGAAAGAACTGGAGGAACGGCGGAGTCCATTGGCCTTTTCTTGGAGAGCTGGAGATGGAGGTTGGTTCTGTCCTGATGGGGGCAGGAGGACGGGTAATGGAGGCTGCCATGCTCAGTGAAGCCCCATGGGGGCAGCCATGCTTTGTGGTTTGTGGTGAGGCACTGAGCCCCAGGATACTGACTATTCCCTTTTTTGGAGAAACAGGGGAAGAGGATGCTCCTTAAGAGCTTCTAGGGGAACGTTTCTGCCTCCAGGGTGTTTAGGCGAACAGTGTGTGTGTGTGTGTGTGTGTATAGGAAGGTTAGCATATTGGAGATTTTCAAGGGAGTTGGTCTCCAGGACACGTCCCTCACCCCTACATCCACACACAGTATCTTATGATCCCTTTGGTTTCTCTTGGGCCTCAACTCCCCAAAAGGGGGGCACTCTTGTCAGCAGCTCACAAACGTGGATATCTGCTAACTGAAGACTTTCCCAGAGGAACATTATAGAAGGAACCCTCAAATTCCAAATCCTTGAATATTGGAGCTGGAAGAGAACTTACATACCATCTGATGCCATCTTCCCCAGCTTGGTCTTGGAGAGTAGACATCTTAAGTGAAGGCCTAGCTTCGTAAGCCTCTGAGGATCCCAGCACTTGGTATGGAGACAGGACTCATGCATTGCCTAGAGAAGGGAGAGACACAGCAGAGTCAAGTGGTGGGTGGTGAGCTTTGATGGTGAACACCTGGGAGCTCAGAGGTGGGTAGGAGCCTATAAAAGAAGGCCCCTTGAAGGAGGGAAGCTAGAGCTGCATCTTTAAATGGGGAAAATTTATCTTTTGTGTTTTTCCCCCTATTATGAATTTATGAAAATGAAGAAAAAATATATTGGGGCCAGGTGTGGTGACTCACACCTGTAATCCCAGCACTTTGGGAAGCCAAGGCAGGCAGATCACTTGTGGCCAGGAGTTTGAGACCAGCCTGGCCAACATGGCGAAACGCTGTCTCTACTGAAAATACAAAAATTAGGTAGGTGTGGTGATGCATGCCTGTAATCCCAGCTACTTGGGAGGCTGAGGCATGAGAATTGCTTGAACCCAGGAGGTGGAGGTTACAGTGAGCCGAGATTGCACCACTGCACTTCAGCCTGGGCAACAGAGCAAGACTCTGTCTCCAATATATATATATATGGATGGAACACTGTGACATGTTGGTCTACAGGGGAGCAAAGCTACAGAGGCCTGAATTTCCTGAGGTTTGGAGGGCAGTGAAGAGATGAAGAGGACAGCTCTGACCATTGTTGGAGCACAGTGAGCGCATAGGGCAGAGGGGTCTGGCTGCAACAGGAAGTATCTGGCTACAACAGGAGGTATGAGGCTGGAACCCAGGGGAAAGAAACAGGGTTGGGCTCAGCTTCGTAGAGGTAGTGAGGATTGGGCAGATGAGAACACCCAAGAAGAAAAGGAGAGAAAAGAGGGTTTGCGGGGTGTAGGTGTGAACATGCCTGAGAGTCATTTCCCAGGTAAATAGGAGTGGAACTGAGGGCGGAGTTCAGTGAGAGGGAGGGAGGAAGAAGGACACAGGAGGGGTGGGAACCAGGGTCACCTCTGAAGAGGAGTTTGAGCGCAGGAGACAGGAGTGAGGCCCTAGTGAAGGTCATTAGAGTTGGGGATGAAGAGGTCAGCAGAATGGTAGGGGTTAGAGGGTGAGTTGGTGGAGAGGAAATGGGGGCAGAGCAAGTGTAAACAGCTATAGGTTATCCTTTGAGAAGTACACAGAGGACTGGAGACAGGTTGGTGTTTTGAAAAGGAAACTGCAGCAACGCTTTGTTAGCCAGGGGGAAAGGAGCAAATCTGTAGACAGAGGACATAGGAGAAGGGGCCACTGGAGAGGGGGAGATGGAAGCTACCAGAGAGAGCAGACACTTGAAGGAGCTGAGTTGCAGAAGGGGAAGGGCGGACAGGGCCTCGAGGAGGCTGAAGCCTCAGAGAAATGGGGAGAAGGAGGGGAAGTCACGGGGTTCAACCTGGACCCAGGTTTTGATCTCCTAAAAGTAAGAATAAAGGTTGAGGTTGGCTTCTTCAGGTAAGGGTGGCCAGAGTGAGGCTGGGCTGGACGGACACAGAGGGAGGGGTGGAAGTGCTGTTGTGAAGAATTTGTTTGGGAGTCAAAGGAGCAATCTAGGCATGTGATGTGCTGCCTGGTAGGGCTGAGGTGCAGCACAGCTGGGCTGGGATTTGCCTTGGGTGAAGCTGATGCTGCATCTTGGGGCAGGATGGAGCAAGCAAGCCATGGTCTGACCTGATTACAAATGATAGGCTCAGTGCCAGGCTGAGGGGCCTAGGGGCCAGGACATGATGAGGACATTGAGGGGCCTCCCTGGGGAAGGGAGGGACAGCTGCCAGAGCCTGGCCCAGGAGGGCCTGATGGACGAGTGTGGGCAGCCGTGCGGTGTGTGGGGTCAAGAGCCTGGACCCCGGACTCAAGGGCCTGAGTTCAAATGTGAGGCATTGTCATTGTCATGATTTTTAAGTATCTGAGGTAGGCTCTGAGTGGAGGGAAGGACAGGAGGAGGCACAGAAAGGGAGTGCTTGCTTCATGCTAAGGAGTGTTCTATATTCACGAGTCCTCTCTAAACCACCACGAACTAGGTACTGTTTTATTGTTTTGCAAATGAGGAAATTGAGGTTCAGAGAGGGGAAGTAACTCGACCAAGGTCACACAGCCAGTTGGTGACAGTTGGTTTTCGAAAGGCTTTTTTTCTGTTGCTTTGATAACAGTCCCTTCTGAGAAGTGGCTCCAAAGTCTGACTTTCTGCTATGCCTTTTCATCAGCTACTTACTAGGTAGATGACCTTGGGCAAGTTACTTAATTTCGCCCTCAATTTTCTCATCTGAAAAACAAGGATAATAGTAACACTACCTCATAGGATTGTAATGATAATGAATGAATATATGTAGAGGGTTTGAAACAGTGTCTAGTACATAGAAAGTTCTGCTTAAGAGGGTGCTTCCATTGCCAGCATCATCATCCTCCTCCTCCTCCTCCTCATCATCACTCCTTACAGCCTCCAGCCAGAAGCTAAGGACTTAGAGGCAGGTGAAAGACAGTCCTGAGGCATATTAGTCATTTAGAGAAGGTCCCATGGGGAAAGACGAGAGAGTAGCATCCAACCAGTGGTTCTCAACAAGGGACATTTTTGCTGTAACAGTGGCCTGGAGGAACTACTGACTTTTTTTGTGGGGGTGGGGAGAGGGAGCAATGGGGTGGGGACAGCAGGGAGTTACTGACTTTTGGTGGCAGGAGACAGGAGTGTTAAAAATGGTCATTCGGCTCCATACCCAGTTGAGAGTGTGGAGAAGTTCAGCTGGAAAGGGTGCTTGGGATTTAACTCCTCAGAAGAGTTGCAGCTCCAGCTATTGGAGCAGCTGGAAAAGGTATGGAAATGAGCCTGGAGGTCTGCGAGGGGCTGGGAAGAATCAGACTTAGGAGGGGGCAAGGCTTCCTGGAGGGGAGGGTGGGGGTGAGGCAGGCTGAGGGATCTGGACAGTAAGCAGGGGCAATGGAGAGCCATGGGGTTCTGGATGAGAGACATGATATATTTGGGGAGATCACTCATGCAGCCAGGGAAGAGGTTGGGTTAGAGAGGGAGAAAAAGGGGGCCCATTTGGAGATTGGGAACAAACCCTAAAGGCGGTAAAGACACCTGGGCTGATCTAGGGTTTGGGGTTGGAGCGTGCAGATAAAAGGCCACACTGAGGCACATTTGAAGGAAAACTCCGTGTGAAGATGGAGTGGTGAGTGGGCTTGGCTGGCCCTAGCAGGTGCATGACCTGGGAAGGAATTCTGGGAGAGGTGGGCTGGTCGGAGACTCAAGGTAATCACAGTGAATTTCAGGTGATGCTGGGGAGTCTGGGAGCTGTCTAGTGAGGGGCTAGAGATGCCAGTTGGAAGTTAGGACTGAAGTACTGATTTGGGAGTCATTATTCCACATCTATTGAGTACCCCTGACACTCAATACACATATAAAATAGGGCCCCTTGGAGGGTCATTCCTATGGGATTGCTAGTTGATTTGAAGTCTTGTTTGTAGATGAATTTGTCATAGGAAAAAGCGGAGCGGTAAAGCACTGGAAACCTGCATCCTAAGCCTGGCTGGGCCCCTTCTGCATAGGGAGGGAGTGAGGAGAGAGCTGCTGGGAGAGTCAGCGAGAGGTTGGAGAACTAGGAGAGGGCATTGCCAGCGCTGTCGGCTGCAGGGAAGAGGCCTAGGAGCTGGCAGAGTAGCAGGGTGGAAGCCAGGAACAGTGGAGCTGCTGAGGGTGAAGATGACTCAGGGGCAGGAGGAATTTGGAAGTTCAAGGCGAGTGGAGCGAGCCGTGGTTCAGGAAGCAAGTTGAAGAGGGTGTGTCCACGAGAGCAGGGCGGTGGTGGGGTGCGGAAACACTGAGGTCTGCAGAGGGGAAGGGAGCAGAAGAGCGTTTCCCTGAACTAGGGTTCACAGGGAACCACCCCCAACCTCAGCCAACCTCAGGTCCAAAGTAGTGGATTTCTCCAGGCTCTGTTCTCTGACTTCCCCCTCCCCGCAACACACACACTTGACTCCCAATTTGAGGCTATTTCCTCTGCCTTGGCCTCAAGGAACATGGAGAAAAATAGCCTGTGTCCTCACTCATCTGGCTCCAGGGGATTCCCTGCCTCCTCTGTCCTCAGCATTCCCTTCCCTAGGAGAAAGCTCTGCTCTCGTAAGGTGACCTGACTTTAGAGTTTTTCCTATTTGCCATCCTCAGTGCATATGGGCTTTCAAACAGTGTGTGGGCCACCCTGCATCTCCCACTTCCCCCAGTCATCATCTGCCACTGCTATTCAGGCCAGACTAGCCTTTTCTTGGCTGTTGCTTTGATCACAGTCCCTTCTGAGAACTGGCACCCCGACTCCCTCCCCCACCAGCTCCCTGGTCTCTTTGAGTCTGTCACCGGAGTTAGGAATCTGCATGGGATGTTGAAAACTCCTCTCCTCTAGGAATCCTCCTCCAATTGGGCTCATTCAATTCTTATTGCTCCTTTCCTCGGTTGAGTCTGCAGATATGGAGTCCACTTAGATAACTTTGCAGATAAAAAGCAGCTCATGCTCTGCTATCTGACTGGGAACCATTTTTGCCTCTATTGTATTGTAATATTCTGTAAGGGAACTAGAGCTCACCTAGTCCAGGAGTTTCCAAGGATATTTTTAATCTTAGAACCTTCAATTCTGAATGTACACACACACACACACACAGAGAGAGAGAGAGAGAGAGAGAGAGAAGCAGAAATATGTTGGCTGAAATTTACCCTTGCTCTAACCTTTATCCATAGCAGCCCGAGACGCTCCTGAGAACACTTAGAACTCCACGGAGCACATTCTGAAAGCCCTATTTCTTCACTTACAGATGAGAAAGGCCCAGAGAAGTGAAGGGACTCTCCCAAGGTCACACAGCAGGAGGAAAAACTCAGGATTCCCCCAATTGCCAATTCTAGCATTCTAGGACTTATTAACATCCAGCCAAGCTCTCCCTCTAGTGTTTTTTAAAAATGTAATTTGTGTTTTTCATTCATTCACACAGCAGTTATTTACTGAGCACCTACTATGTGCCCAGTACACAGTCTGCCCTTAAGACTATTAGGTACAAGTCCTAGGAGTCAATGGGAAGCAAAAACAGACACTGTCTGCCTTCATAGGGCTTTCAGTCTAGTGGTAGGGACTGAAAAACTTCATGTGTGAGAAGTGCCACAAAGGAGAGATCAACAGTATGATAAAGAGGGCTCATTAATGGGGGATTTAACTTAGTTAGAAAGTGACCCACAGCTGAAAGCTAAAGGTAAACTAGGAGAAGAGAGAAGAGTATTCCAACAGATCCAGCAGCAGCACATGCAAAGCCCCTGTGGCAGCGGGGAGTGAGATGGGGTGAAGGGGTGAGAAAAGGCTGGTGTGGCTGGAGCTCCAGGAGCCATGGCCAGATGGGCAGGCAGGGGCCACATACCAGAAGGGCTGTGCAGGCTATTAAGTAGTGCTGGGGCTTTATTCTGGGATTAGATTTGTGTTTTAAAAAGATGTCTCCAGTTGCAAAGGGTAACTGAATGCCCTGTCCCCAACCCTGACGGAGGTGGGTTCCTTTCATTCCGTCTCCTTCTTTGGTCTGCTTCTCTGACTAGTCACGTTCTGCTTGGGACATTCTTAGCAGGGCTTGTTTCCACTTTTTGTGCTATATCTATTTCAGCTCTAAGGTACATATGTGTGTATCTTAGTCTGTGAATGTATTGCCACTGTATCATTCAATAAATATTAAGTTATTAAGTGCCGCTATGAAGCAGATACTGTCAAATTATCATTATGGGCAACGAACATCATGAGTGATTGTGTGTCTGTGTATGCAACGTTGGTGAATTGTGTCGTGTGGGAATGTGTTAACCATGTGCTCTAAGTGACTGACCACATGGGTAGCTGTGTTCTTGTATGGTTGTTGGTGTAAGTCTGTTGTAGGTGTCATTACGTGTGACTGTCATAGTGGGTTTTGTGTGTGACTTGATATCACAGCATCACGTGGCTGAGGTGGTCAGTGGTTGTGTGTGTTACTGTGCAGTGTGAATGTACGACTGTCAGCATGTGTGCCCTGACTGGGTGATGCTTGGTGGGTGTGAAGCGTCTGTGGGTGGCACCGGAGACCCCATCTCCTGCTGTAAATCCAGAGCCAAATGAGCTTCCCCCCGGACTGTTGGGGGCGCTCTTCATGGCCCCTGGGATGATTAATGCAGGCAGTGGAGCCTCTCTGCATGGGATGTTGGAGAGTAGGAACCTCCCCCGCAGAGCTGGAGGGGAGAGGGGAGATAGGGGCAACCTGGGGGGCCAGGGCTGGCCAGACAGGGCCAGATTAATAAAGAGGGACCTGGGGGAGGGAAGGCCAGGGCGGGCGGCTGCGGCGGGAGGCGGCTGAGATCAAAGTGGCCTGGCTGGCGGGCAGGCAGGTGGCCTCTTCTGGCCCTGTCAGCACTTTTTAATGTCCCCTTGGTTAGAATGTGTGAGAGGAGTGGGGCGAGGGAAGCGAGAGCTCACCTTTCCCAGGCCCTGGAGGAGCGGGCCGGGTCAGCTGCTAGAAGTGGGTTTTTTTGGTGGGGCGTGAGGCACGCGTAGGTGTAACTGAGAGGAAGAGCCTGGGCCATGCCACCTCCCTCTCCCACTAAAATGTCACCTTAGCTCAGTCTGTCTTGGACAGGCAGGATAGGGCAGCAGCTGGGGAAACAGAAAAGCAGAAGGGACATAGAAAGGGATGGCTCTGTGTGTGTGTGTATTACTGTCCAGGGTGTGGACTGGGCCTGCGTAAATTAATGCATGTGAGGCCAAGTGCCTAAGAATGTGTGAGCAAGGCAGTGTGTGTGTGTGTGTGTGTGTATTCAGCTCTCTGCGTGTGGGAATTTAAATGGTAAAGCAGGAGACTGGGCCCTGGCTTGGCCTGCTGCTCATGTGTGGCTTCGGGTAGGGCCTTTACCCTCCCTGCGCTGTTGCTTGTCTCTAAGTAGAGATAAGGGTGTCTGTTGCACAGGATGAGTGTGAGGCTTCAGTCGGTGGAAATGTCTGACTGTGTCTCTAAGTATGCAATGTCATTCTTAATAATTGAATGCGGGTGTGTTGGGTGACTGTGTGTGATGATGTGGATGTGTCTGGGGGCCTGGGGCTCTTTGTGGGTCGGTCACAGTGGGTGTCTGGGTGAGAGGACAAGGCTGTTAGTGTGAGCTCTGTCTGCTGTGAGTCCATTGTGAGTGGAGAGGTGTGTAGATGTGTGTTTGGCAGTTGTATTGAATTATGTGGATGTATTGGTGTGGATCCAGAAGTGGTGAGTGTCAGTCTTTGTGTGCTTGTGAATGTCTGTGTCCTTACCATTGTGTGTAACTATTTGCACTGGATTCCTTTGTGTCTCTTGGGGTACATCCGAGTTGCCCTGGAGACTGAGATGGAGTGTGTGCTGGCTGTGTGGGGGATGTGTAGGGATGGGGTTGGTGTGTCTTTGTGCCCTGTGTGTGTCCCAACATGAGTGTGGCTGAATGTGCCTTTGTCTCAGTGTTGTGAGTGTGATGGCATGTGTGGTGCCTTGGTGTGGCTGTCTGTGACTGTGTGTGACTGTGTGTGACAGCGTGTGTGTGCATGTGTGTGTTTGGTGAGCGGCTCTGCTGCCTTAAGCACCTTTCGAATACATTGGCCACAGCTCATTGAATCCTTTAACAATCTGACTCTGCTCTTCCTTCCCCGTTTTTTCTAATTCAGTTCCTCTTATTACAAAAATAAAAAATAAAGCGCTGCCCCTTTCCAGTGGCTGGCCCTACGGAGCCCCCGCCTCGGGACCAGCCTCGTTTCACTCCATTTCGGAGAAAACGGGAAGTCGGTAATTTTAAAAAATATTTTCTACTTTATTTGGGATTTAATGTTCTTACAGAATCCTGCTGCCTCCCTCTGCCCCCCACCCATCCACCCCCAGCCCCTCATGCAAGAGGCGTAATGACCCGTTCAGCATATTAGGGGAGCCGAGCGCGCACGTGTGTGCACACTTGGATAAAAACACACAGAGACCCGCAGCAGACACACATACAAATACACAGCAGCTCAAACGTATACTCAGACACAAACTCAAGCACTCTACCCTATGCCACTCAATATTCACACTGAAACACCATACAAAGACAGAAACCCTTTCCCAGATACTCCAAAGGGAAAGAGAACCAGGAGCACTGTCAAAGGAGAACCTCTGGAGACATGAAGGAGGCAGGTGGTCAGAGATAGGAGGAAGGAGAGAGACATGTTCACGGTGAGAGACAGTTTGGAAGCAACTTTTATGCTGTAAAGAAATGTGAATTGAGTAGTCCAGGGGAATGAGTCGGGGGGTTGATCCCTGGGCCAGGTGTGCCCCATTTTGTACAAGGGAACACTGTATGGTCAAGAAATGATTACTCAAGGTCATGCAGGGAATCAAGAGAAGACGTGGGGCTGGGTGCGGTGGCTCACACCTGTAATCCCATCACTTTGGGAGGCCAAGGAGGGCGGATCACCTGAGACCAGGAGTGTGAGACCAGCCTTGCCAACATGGTGAAACCCCGTCTCTACTAAAAATACAAAAATTAGCTGGGCGTGGTGGCGGGGGCCTGTAATTCCAACTACTCAGGAGGCTGAGGCAGGAGAATTGCTTGAACCCAGGAGGCGGAGGTTGCAGTGAGCCAAGATATGCCACTGCACTCCAGCCTGGGCGACAAGAGCGAAACTCTGTCTCAGAAAAAAAAAAAAAAAAAAAAAAAAAAGGTCAGGTGCAGTGGCTCACGCCTGTAGTCCCAGCACTTTGGGAGGCCGAGGTGGGTGGATCACAAGGTCAAGAGTTTGAGACCAGCCTGGCCAACATGGTGAAATCCCGTCTCTACTAAAAACACAATTAGCTGGGCGTGGTGGCACGTGCTTGTAGTCCCAGCTACTCGGGAGGCTGAGGCAGGAGGATCACTTGAACCTGGGAGGCAGAGGTTGCAGTGAGCAGAGATCGTGCCACTGCACTCCAGCCTGGGTGACAGAGTGAGACTCCGTCCCCCCCCCCCCAAAAAAAAAAAAGAGTAGATGCGGGAACAGAAATAAGGAATCCTGTGCCCTCCTATGGGGGCCTCAGGGCACTAAACACTGTGTGTGTGTGTGTGTGTGTGTGTGTGTGTGTGTGTGTGTGTAAGATGTGCTTTTGAACGATGCTGGCTTAAGTGCCATCCACATACTAGAATCAACAAGTGTTTGCAAAGGCTGGCAGTACCTGATGCAGCAGTGTATGTCTGCAAATGTATATTTGAGGACTTGTGTGTGCACACGCATGGGGGGATCATGCTTGTCCTATTCACTTCCGTATCCTCATCACTTAACAAAGGGCTTGGCACATAGTAATCAATATTTGTCCAAGCATGAATGAATGAATGAATAGAATCCCTCAGGGATCTCAGGTATAGGAGGGCCTGATCACCACTGGTAGAGACCATGGCAGCTCAGCCTCTGGGTGGGGCCTGGGAAGGTGACATCTGGCCAACTTGCTGCCATCGCTGTTGCTATGAGGGGCCCTGTGGTCTGTGCTCTGTCTAAGGTAATGAGTTTCATGAGTTATTTCAGACCATTCTGTGCGGCGGGCATGGGGGCAGGGAAGGAAACAAAAGACCTGTCCACTTGTTAAACGTGGGACAGGTAAGGGAGAGAAGGGCAGTAGTGGACGGAAACTGAAGGTGGATAGATAGCGACAGATAGGCATACTGACGAAACACACCAACTGGTGGATATATTTATTTCTAGATAGACCAAAAGACAAATAGAGACATAGATAAATAGATGTACAGATAGACACACAGACTTACATGAATAGGCAGGCAGGCAGACAGTCCTGAGGAGTGACTGACAGACCAACAGGCAGACAAATCGATAGACAGACAAATGGACAGCTGGTTGCACAGAGAAGATGGATGCGTAGCTCAGGACACAGAATGGAGCCAGCTCTGCTGATGGCCTACCCTGCAGCCAGGCCCCACATTCCATCATTCTTTGTTAAGGAACCCACTTTTGTGGGTTTGAAGTCCAAAGCTTTGGAGAAAGTTGAACCCTTCACTTGCCCAAGAGGTGACTCTTAATTGTTCTAGGAAAATCATGGTAACTCCATTCATCTTGGATGGATGATTTGGGAATGGACATATGATACAATTTTTTTTTTATACAAAATTTTGCTCTTGTTGCTCAGGCTGTTGTGCAATGGTGCGATCTTGGCTCACTGCAACCTCTGCCTCCCGGGTTCAAGTGATTCTCCTGCCTCAGCCTCCTGATAGCTGGGATTACAGGCATGCACCACCACACCCAGCTAATTTTGTATTTTTAGTAGAAACGCGCATTCTCCATGTTGGTCAGGCTGGTCTTGAACTCCCGACCTCAGGTGATCCGCCTGCCTCGGCCTCCCACAGTGCTGGGATTACAGGTGTGAGCCAGCATGCCTGGCCTATGATACAATTCTGACCATTGATATGTGGGAGGTAGTCTATTACAGAGCCTTTTGGGAAATTTTACCTCAGTCTTCAAAAGGGATGGATGGAAGGGAAATGCCCCTTCCCTCCTTCTAGATTCTCGACTTTGCTATGTGAAGATGTAATGTGTTGGGTTGCTCCAGCCTTTTTGACACCCTGAGGTTCAGCCTGAGTTCAAAAGCTGACATGCCAAGGATGACAGAGAAGAGATGTGAAAGGAATCTAGGTGCTGGTGATGCCATGGGGCCACATTAATCAGAGAGATAAACAGGTAAACTGAGGAGCTGAGAGTTGGAAAGATCATCACTCTGAGCCCCTGATGTTTATGTTTAGCACCTGTTACATACTTGTTTCTATTGACTATGTGATTTTCTAGTTTGGGAAAATCATTCCGTCTTTGTCTCTGTCCCTTCCTCCCTCTCTCCTCTCTCTGCCCCCTTCTCTCCCTCTTCCCCTCTCTTTTCCTTTTCCCTCTCCCCTACCCTCCCTCTCTGCCTCCTCCTCCCCCATCTACCTGCTTCTGTCTCTAAGAGTCCCCATACCCATGGCTCAGCTCTGCCTCCCATAATAAGGCATTTACTTGTGTGTCACAGGCTGCCTCTGAGCAGGGCCTGGGTTTGGGATGATAAGGGGAGAGGCTGAGAACCATGGGAAGGCAGAGTACCTCCTTCCACCCCCTACCCCATGCCCGGCAAGCTCAAGCAGTCTTTCCCCCAAATCCATCAACTAAGTCCTGGCCTAGGGTTCTTTTCCTGACCACCCCCTCTTCCTTCCTACCAGGATTCCAAGGACCTGGGGTTACACCTCTGAAGTAAGTCATCTTTGAGACCTGTTCACTTTTCAGGCTTGAGTCCAGCCTTTGGACTTGCTTTTTTTTTTTTTTTTTTGTGATGGAGCCTCGCCCTGTCGCCAGGCTGGAGTGCAGTGGCGCGATCTTGGCTCACTGCAACCTCTGTCTCCCGGGTTCAAGCGATTCTCCTGCCTCAGCCTCCCGAGTAGCTGGGACTACAGGCACCTACCACTGCACCCAACTAATTTTTGTATTTTTAGTAGAGACAGGATTTCACCATATTGGCCAGGGTGGTCTGGAACTCCTGACCTCAGGTGATCCACCCACCTTGGCCTCCCAAAGTGCTGGGATTATAAGCATGAGCCACTGCGCCTGGCCAGGACTTGCATTTTTGTTATGGGGCATGGAAATGATGGCAAACAGATGGCTGCAAGGTCAGGGAGGACCACCAACCCCCCACAAAAAAACTTGGCTCTCCCCGTTTTTGTGTTCATCTCAGTTGTTGGCCACTTTATGAATCTCTGAGTCTCTTAATTCAACAAATAAATGTCAAGCTTTTACTCTGTACAAGGCACTGGCTGGTGCCATGGGAGACAAATGAGAAATAAGACACATTCCTCTTCTGGAGGTATCTTCTCTTTTTCTTCTTCCGTTTGTATGTATCTCTCTTTGGGTGTTTCTGTCTTTCTCTTAGTCAATTGATCAAGAAATATTCATAGGATAGGCACTGTAAACCATGCATTTGGGCTCGCTTTCCTCCTCTAACTCCGCCCTCTCTCCATGCCATCAGCACTCTCCCTGCACTGTCCATCTCCAGGTCCCACTTACACTGCAACAAGATGATGAGAGTTACCTGCTTTCCGAGAACAGGAAACCCCGAGGGATTGATGACTCTTTGATGGTCCCCTTCTCTTTCACCCAGGATAATCTGTCAGGGGACCAGGGGAATGTAGGAGATGAGTTCACAAGCATGCAGGCAAAGGGTGACCCCAGGGTATTCCTCCTGGCCGTTATGGCTTCCCTCCTCATCTTTGCCCCCCATCTCCTATTGCCTGGCTATTCTTTCTGAAGCATTATTCCAAGCAAGTGCCCCACTGGCAAAGATGTTTCAGTGTGGCATTCCAAGCTCTGCACCATATGGGCCCAACTCACCCCTTCCAATTCCCCTACTCCCATCCCCCACAAGACCTTCAAGACTGGCCACCTTCCCTGACAGCCAGAAGTTTCCTGCTTCACCACCATCCTCGTTATATTAATACAGCTTTTAAAGCCACGTTTAGAAGTCACCTGTTCCAGGAAGTCTTCCTTGATGCCCCTACAAGAGGCTCCAACTCAGACCCACAGGCACCAAACATGCCCTTTTATACATGCATACTGACCTGCCGACAACCAAGGTTGACATCAGTACCAACAAGTTCATGGCCATGTCTTGTGCTTTCCACCCTGCCCTGGTCAGAGTTCCAGGCTCCTCCGGGCTCATGGACAGCTCACCCCCAAGACTCTTTCATATTCTGAGTTCCACACTCCCCTGGGCCCCAGTGTGTCCAAGCAAGCCCTGGAGTGTCCTTTGGGTCGTGGCCCCAACCTGTTCCCTCAACCTTCTTCATTACCTGCCTAGACAGTGGCATCTTCCCTCCTCCCCTGCCCTGCCCTTCCTCCTCCTCCTCCTCAACATCAACAAGTTTCCTTATAACCTACTATGTGCAGGGTATAGTAAATAACAGTAGTGGATCTTCACTGAGGACTTATCACATGCCAGCCTGACCTATACAATCTCACTTTGTTCTTACAACAACCCTAAGAGGCAGGCACTATTATTCCCATTTACAGAGGAAGTGATCCCATTTGACAGATGAGGCCCCTCCCACACCTAGATAACAGACTCTGGAGCCAGGCTGCCCAAGTTCTAATCTGACCTCTTTCTAGCTGTGTGACCTCAGGCAAACTACTGAGTTCTGTGATTCACAAATATTCCTCTTGCTCCAGGCTCCCATTCTTTGCCTTCTTCAGCTCCCTGGACAGGCTTTCGGCTGATGTTTAGCAGACCTTTGAGACCCTTAAATGATGCTTCCTCAGGGTCTTGACCCCTAGACAGCTCCTTGAATGTGGCTCTCAAGGCTACATTCTACTTAACTTCTCTGTGTCCCATTTCCTCAAGTGGAAAATGAGGTTAATACTAGTATGTACCTTGCAGGATTGTTGGGGACTGAGTTAGAATAGAGTGCTTAGAACAATCCCTGGCATAAAGTCAGTACTATACAAGTAAGAGTTGCCATTTTATTATCATTTTGGCTCTGTGGACTCAGGATTCCCAAGTTTAGAGGAAAAGAACTAACAGGTACCAAGTGGCCTCTGTGTGCTGAGGGTCTTACAGATGGTATCTTAATGAAAAACAAACCAAACCCTCATGAGAAGGGATTGTCATGGCATCTCTTCCACAGATGAGGAGATGAAGGCTTCAGGTAGTTAAAGTTTCTTTCTTTTCTTTCTTTCTTTCTTTCTTTCTTTCTTTCTTTCTTTCTTTTTTTTCCTTCCTTCCTTCCTTCCTTCCTTCTTCCTTTCCTTCCTTCCTTCCTTCCTTCCTTCCTTCCTTCCTTCTTTTTCTTTCTTCTTCTTTCTTTCTTTCTTTCTTTCTTTCTTTCTTTCTTTCTTTCTTTCTTTCTTTCTTTCTTTCTTTTTTTGAGACAGAGTCTCACTCTGTTGCCCAGGCTGGAAAGCAGTGGCCCGATCTTGGCTCACTGCAACCTCTGCCTCCCAAATAGCTGGGACAACAGATGTGCGCCACTATGCCTGGCTAATTTTTGTATTTTTAGTAGATAGAGTTTCACCATGTTGGTCAGGCTGGTCCCGAACTCCTCACCTCAGGTGATCTGCCCACCTCAGCCTTCCAAAGTGCTAGGATTACAGGTGTGAGCCTGTACATGCCCAGCCAGGTAGCTAAAGTTTCTTACCCAAGGTCTCCACCAATAAGGGGAAGATCCAGGAATTGAACTCAGATTCATTTGCTTCTAAAGTCATGCCTTTTCTAAGACACAGTGCTATTTCTTTGATATGAGGATCAGGGATTGGGATTTGGAATTTGGAATTCAAGGATGTGAGGTCCGAGAGTGCTCATGCTTTGGGTGTTCGTATTATCACGGCTGAAAGCGGTGTTAGTGTGAGTAACTTGTTTTCAGAGTGGTCCCAGTGTGTGACAGGGTGTTGAAACCTCACAGATTCAAGGCTCTGGCCTCACAGTCTAGTTTGGGGGTTACTGGGGGTGGGGCTTGGGAGTACTGGAGGACAGCAAGAGTCACCAAATTAATGACTCACCTGGGGACAGGAAGTCCAAGGCCACCTGGAGATGAATTATCTGATTAAGAAGCTGTGAGCAGGTGAATCGATGAAGGCAGAAGTTTTGTCATGTATTGCCCCGTGTTTAAAGAGCTACCCCTGGGGCTAGGGCTCATGGGGGACTGCGCCTTTCTCCGGTAGCACCCCAGCCCTTTATCAGAGTCTGCAGGGAGCTCAGAGCCTAGCTGGGGGGACGTGAGCACTGGGGGCTTCACAAGGAAGCAGATTCTGAGACGGAGATTAATGTGCAGAGAGCTCTGGAGATAAGAACCTGTGGAAGGGAGAGGAGGGAGTCAGGTTGGGCCAAGGCCTGCCCTCTGGGGTACTCTGGAGCTGGAATGGCCCTTCAGCTTTTTCCCAAGTTGTGGCCAGAGGGCTCAACACTGATGGGTCAGGGATAAGGGTGGGCCCAGGAAGTGGGTGTAACCTTGGGCCAGGGAGCTTTCTTCCACTGAAGCCAGTCTCCTATGGGAGCTGACAGCTGAGGCCTGTCTGCTAGCACTCCCAGGAACTGGTGATAAGTCCCTCATTAAAGGGGATCTGAGTGGCACGTTGTAGTGTTCACCATAGGCACCGACCCAAACTGGAGAGAGCAGAGCATCAGAGAAGATTTCAGTGTGAGACAATGCCTGGGCTGAGGTTGGAAGAATGAGTAGGGGTTACACAGGCCACAAAAAGTCAGGAGGGGAGACAGAGAAAAGGGAGTTTCTGGCAGAAAGACCAGTATGTACTAAAACCCAGAGGTAAAGATGGCACAGGAGAGGTGGATAGGTCTGCTGGGCTAAAGAATTTGAGTCGTTGTATTAAGGGGATGGGGAGCCCAGAAAGGATTTTAGGACAATATATGACATAATTAAGATTTGCATTATGGAATAAGCCTGGCACTGCCACTTACTTACTAGCTGTGTTGCTAATAAGTTGCTTAACCTCTCTGTGCCTTGATCGGCTCATCCGTGAAATGGGAATAATAATAGTGCCTGCCTCTTAGGGTTGTTGCAAGAATGAAGTGAGATTGTATAGGTCAGGCTGGCATGTGAAAACGCCCTTAGTGAAGATTCGTTGCTGTTATTCACTGTAACAGACTGGACTGGGGTGAGAGGAGACCATTGGAAGGCAGAGTTTGAAGGCTACTGCTGGGTACTGCAGAGACAATGAAGGCCACAGCTAAGGCAGAAGCAGTAGACAAGGCCAGTTGAAAAGCTCTCAAGAGGGGAAACTCACAAGACTTAGCAATTGCTTAGATGAAAGGGGTGATGAAAAGATGGCATTCACAATGACCTCGGGTTTCCAGTTTGGGTGGCTGCCTCTGGGAATACACAAATAGATGTGGGGCAGGGAGATTTGGTGAGTTCATTGTAGATGAGTTGAGATTGAGATTCTTCAGGAACTTCCAGCAGGAGATGCACATATTCCAAGCTGACCTCTGAGGTCTGAATGGAAAAAAGAAGTGCCAGCGTGGTCAAGGGAGCATTGGGCCTGGATGAGGTCGCCAGGATGAGTGTGTGGGAAGGAGGAGGTATGGGCTGCGGATGGAGCTGTGGCAACACAGTCATTAAGGGGGCATGTGAGTGAAATAGAAGAGTCCCTAGAGAAGAGGAGGAAACCTGGAGCTGCTGTTGGCATGAAAGCCAAGGGAATAAGGATACCTGAGGAGGTGCCAGCCAGCACGGCTCAACGCTACAGAAAGCAAGAAAGAGAAAGGTGGCAGAGCCTGCCAGAGAGGGCAAGAGGTTCCTGATAGCTGACTTTGAGATGAGCACTTCATCAAAGTAGTTGGTGGTAGGCAGGTTGTGACGGTTTGAAGAATGAAGCTGAAGCTGAAGGTTGCCCATTTCTGAATGGACAGACCTGTGGATAGAGAGATTCCCAGGGGTCCATGTTGCGAGCAGTCCAAATATGGTCTTCCCAAATGACCTTTACTTGTGCTCCTTCTCTCATGTTTCTGGCCACAGGCTGCCTTTTATCTCTGTTCCTGCCCTAACTCCTCTACCGGTCTGTAAGCTCCTTCAAAGGAGGATCTTCATCTGCCTTTTCCCTGTGCCAGTGTAGAACTGGTGATCAGCAGTTGCTTGGGGAGTGAATGAATGATCTGTGTTGAGACCATGAAGCAAGTTCCCTGGTTTGCAGACTGGTCAGTCAGCAGAGAGGGAGTGAAACTATGTTCTGGAAGAAGATGTATGATAGGAAGATGGGTGGCTGAGAATATGGGAAGGTGTGAATCAAGAAACTTAGGAAAAAATAAACACAGCTGACCTCTGAGCAGAAGTTCTTAACCTTTTTAGATCCTGGCCCTCTTGGAGATGCCATTGTGGATAATGGACACTTGCTCAGAAAATACATCACATTCTTACTCAGTCTGCACATGACTTTAGGAGTTTCACAGAACCTGCAAGACCCACCATGGACCTGCCCAGTTGGTTCATGGATTCCAAGTCAAGAATGTGCTTTCAAACACAGAGTGCCTACCAGTCCTCTGACCTTGGGTACATCAATTACCCCCACTGGGCCTCTGTTTCTTTATGTGTAAGATGAGGAATCATGAGGTTGAGGTGGAGGTGGAGAGCGTAAAGACACTAACAACTTTATCAGTATCTGGTGCAGGAATTTTACATACCATAAAGATTCTACCCTGTTAGTGGGTAGAATTTATCTCCATTTTGAACATAGAGAAAGAGAGACTCAGTTCAAGAAACTTGACAAAATGTACACACGAGTAAGTAAAGGAGCCAGATTCCACCTAGGTCTCTCTGACTCCTAATCCTGGCTCTTTCTTGTTGACTGTGGGGCCTACCAGGCACGACATTTTCCATGTTTGTCTGCTCACTTTGACATGGTTAATGCACTAATGAACATGAAAACTATTTGGAAACTAGAAAGCAGTTATGCAAATAGAAGGTATCCCATTGGTATCATCACTATTGGTCACTCTGTATCTTGAAGTCCCTTCTTTGGCATCTGTTACATTCCTTCCCCTAACCCCAGCCTGCTACTTCCTTGTTTCTGTCACCTCTTCCTCCTTCTCCTCCGATCTCCTGAGGGTGGATTTTCTCTAAGTCTCCACCTCTTGCTTTCTGTTCTTTACTCTCTAAATCCCCTCTTCCTACAACTTCAACCTTTGACCTCCAACCAGGTAACTCTCGAGTTTGTACTCTAGTCCAGAGCCTTATTTCAACCACCTGCTGGGAGTCTGTGGTTCTCAGACTTTACTGTGTATCAGAATCACCTGGAGTGTTTGTCAAAACACAGATTGCTGGGCCCTAATTGCAGAGTGATTCAGTAGACCTAGGGCAGGGTCAAGGAGTATTTTTTTACAGCATTATTAACATATCGTTGATATATAATGAACTGCATATCTTTAAAATAAGCAATTTGATAAGTTTTGACACATGAATTCATCCATGAAAACACCACCACAATCCAAATAGTGAACACTACCACGATCCCCACGGAATCTCCTTGTTCTCCTTTGTAATCCCTTCTTTCCTCCCCTCAACATCCAAACCCATCTCCAGGCAACCATTAACCTGTTTCTGTCCCTATAGGTTAATTTATATTTTCTAGAATGTTATGTAAATGAATCCTACGTATACTATTTGTTGTCCCTGGCTTATTCTATTCAGTATAGTTATTTTGAGATTAATCCATATTGTTGCATGTATCAATAGTTCATTCCTTTTTATTACTAAGTAGTTATCTATTGTATGAATATACAACAATTTGTATTACTGTTCACCTGTTGATGGACACTTGAGTTGTTTCCAGTTTGGGGCTATTACAAATAAAGTTGCTAAGAATATTCATGTCAAAATCTTTGTACTTTTATTTCTCTTGGGAGGGGAATGGCTAGGTCATACAGTCAGTATATGTTTAGCTCTATGAGCATCTGCCAGACTGTTTTCCAAATTGGTTGTACCATTTATACACTGAAATTTCAATTGCTCCACATTCTTGCCAACATCTAGTATGGTCAGTCTTAAACTTTAGCCATTCCAGTGGGGATGTGGTGGTATATCTTTTGCTTTGCATTTTCTTAATGAGCAATAATATTGAGTAGCTTTTCAGGTGCTTATTTGCCATTCATTTGTCTTCTTAGGTTAAATATCTATTCATATCTTTTGCTTATTTAAAAAATTGGATTGTTGTCTTTGTACTTTTTTAATGTGTTCCTTATGTATTCTAGAACACAAGTGCTTCATTGGCTATATGTTTTGCAAATAATTTCTCCCTGTATGTGGCTTACCTTTTCCTTCTTTTCTTTTCTTTTCTTTTTCTTTCTCTTTCTTTCTTTCTTTTTCTTTCTTTCTTTCTTTTTTTTTTTTTTTTTTTTGACAGAGTCTCCCCCTGTTGCCCAGGCTGGAGTACAGTGGCACAATCTCAGCTCACAGCAACCTCCGCCTCCTGGGTTCAAGTGATTCTCTTGCTTCAGCCTCCTGAGTAGTTGGGACTATAGGCATGTGCCACCACCCCCAGCTAATTTTTATATTTTTAGTAGAGATGAGTTTTTACCTTCTTGGCCAGGATGGTCTCAAACTCCAGACCTTAAGCAATCCACCTACCTTGGCCTCCCAAAGTGCTGGGATTATAAGTGTGAGCCACTGTGCTCAGCCACCTTTTCATTTTTTAAAACAATATCTTTTGAAGAGCAAACATTTTAAAATTTAAATCCACTTTATTGATTGTTTTTTTAAGTTTGTGCTTTTTGGGGTCACTTTTCTTTTCTTTTCTTTTCTTTTCTTTTCTTTTCTTTTCTTTTTTTGAGACAGAGTCTCAAATGCACCAGGCTGGAGTGCATTGGCGTGATCTTGGCTCACTGCAGCCACTGCCTCCCAGGTTCAAGCGATTCTCCTGCCTCAGCCTCCTAGGTAGTTGGAACTACAAGCATGTGCCACCACATCTGGCTTTTTTTTTTTTTTTTTTTTTTTTTGTATTTTTAGAAGAGGTAGGGTTTCCCCATTTTGGCCAGGCTGGTCTCAAACTCCTGGCCTCAAGTGATAGACCTGTCTCAGCTTCCCAAAGTGCTGAGATTACAGGCCTGAACCACTGCACCCAGCCTGGGGTCACATTTAAGAAATCTTTGCCAAGCCCATCATTAAGATTTTCTCCTATGTTTTCTTATAGAAGTTTAATGGTTTTAGCTCTTATATTAGGTCTATGATACTTTTCTAGTTAATTTTAGTATACAGTGTGAGGTAAGGGTTGAGGTTTGTGTGTGTGTGTGTGTGTGTGTGTGTGTGTGTGTTTGCACATGTCTATTCAGTTGTTCCAGCACCATTTGTTGAAAAGACTATCCTTTCTTCATTGAATTGCCTTGGTACTTTTTCAAGAATCAATTGATCATCTATGTGTGATTTTATTTCTGGACTCTATTCTGTTCTGCTGATCTGTTTTTCTGTCTTTATACCAATATCATACTGCATTGCAGTATCTCTATAATCTTCAAATTAGGTAATGTAAGCCTTCCAACTTTATTTTTCAAAGTTGTTTTTGCATTTCCATATACGTTTTAGAATCCATTTGTCAAGTTCTACAAATAAAAAAAAAAAGCCTGCTGGGATTTTGAGATTGCATTGAATCTGTAGATCAACTTAGCGATTATCAGCACCTTAACAATATTGAGTCTTCCAATGCATGAACATATTTCTCCATTTATTTGGGTCATCTTATACTTTCTCTCAGCAATGTTTTATGGTTTTCAGGATACAGGTCTTGTACATTATTGATTAAATTAATCCCTAAATATTTAATTTTTTCTTTTTTTGAGACAGAGTCTTGTTCTGTCACCCAGACTGGAGTGCAGTGGCCCATTCTTGGCTCACTGCAACCTCTGCCTCCCAGGCTGAAGCGATTCTCCTGTCTCAGCCTCCTGAGTAGTTGGGATTACAGGCGCCTGCCACCACACCCAGCTAATTTTTGTATTTTCAGTAGAGACAGGTTTCACCATGTTGGCCAGGCTGGTCTCGAACTCCTGGGCTCAAGTGACCCACCCGTCTCGGCCTCCCAAAGTGCTGGGATTACAGGCATGAGCCACTGTGCCTGGCCAATATTCAATATTTTTGATGCTGTTGTAAATGGAATGTTTAAAACATCTCTATTTAATATCCTATTGTTTATTGCTTTAATATATGGATATACAATCTGTATTTGTTAAAACACACTGATTGCTGGGCCCCAACCCCACAGTTTCTGATTCAGTAGGACTGGCATCTAATCTATGAATTTTCATTTTTAACAAATCCCCAGGTGATGTTGATGCTGTTTGTCTGGGGATCACATTTTGAGAACCATTGACATAAATGTTTTGCCTAAGCCTTTTGTTCCAAACCAAGCTCATTGCCTTACCTCAAATAAGCTCTTCTACTGATTTCCCTCTTTCCAGAAATGGCCATACCATTCAATTCCATGTCCATTGGTCAACTATCTGAAGTTTTCCATTGAAAAATCAATCTATGGTTTACTTTAACACTCTCACATCCAATCAGCTGCCAATCTAACAATACACTTCTGAAATATGTCTCCCCTCTGTCCCTTTCACTTTCTATTGCATATCTTCATCACTTCCCCCCTTGACCAATGACATTGCCTTCTAACTGATCTCTCTGCCTCTATTCTTTCTACTGCAATCTGTTTTCCACACTCCAAGACTAATCTTTCAGGTCAACAACTTGCATCGTACCTGTCTTCTGCTAAACAATCCACCACAGGGCTCCCACTTCCTACTGAATTAAGTCTAAACTCCTTACTCTGATGTTGCAGAACTTTCCAGTTGCCAATTCAGTATCCATTCTCCTTTTCATCTTTGGTAATAGAACTCATATCTTATCTAAAGCAATATGCCCAGATTTTTAAGAACTTTATTTCTCAGCATCCCTTGCAGATAAGTGCCCATGTGGTTAAGTTCCAGCCAATAAGATATAAATATAAGTTGTTAGGTACCACTTCCTGGAGGATTCTATAAAAGTTCCATAAAGAAGGTAGATAGTTGGACAGATTGCCTGTCTTTCCTTTCTTTTTCCTGCCTGCCTGGTGCGCTGGAGCTCCAGCTCCATCTTGGACTATGGGCCAGCCTTAAAGATGGAAGCACTTGCTGAGGATTACAGAGTCTGGGTTCCTGGTGACAGTAGAACTGCCATATGAATCCCATATTGTCAAAGTCTGAACTTATTATACCGGAGAAACATAAACCCTTATGTGTCTAAGCTATTGTAATTTGACTGCTTGTAGTCAACTCTAATCCTGACTTATACACCTTATATCCAAAGCTCTAAATAGTAGCCCCAGCATACTTTCCAGCCTCTTCTCATTCTATCCCTTACAAATACACATATAGCCAAACTTAACTATTTGTTTTCTAAGGAGACAACTTTTGCTTTTCTGTCTCTAAGTTTTTGCTCCTCTCATGCCCATTCTCCATGTCTATCTATTGAAGTGCAACTCAGATGCCCCTTTCTCCAAGAATCCTTCCTTGATTCTTCTACTCAAATGTGATTTCTCCTCTTTCTGAGCTCAGAGTATTTTGATTGTATCCTTCTTGGCACTTAGAGTCTGCCAGAATTATCATTACTTTGCTGCCTATTCTGCTAAATTTTAAGTTCCCCTTATGGTGCCAAGCACAGGGTTAGTGTTCTATAATGATTTGACGCAATAATGCATGAATAAATAAAGGAATGAATGAATAAAAACACAAAGTGAACATTCTTTTGCCCCTCATCCTGTGTACGCATTCATCTTAACCCCTCTAAAGAGACAGGTGGAAAAAGTTCCCACAATTGATTAAAGAGAAGAGAGAAGCAGTAGGCACAGAGTAAGTCATGGGGACACCTCTGTCTGCAATGGACAAGGCTGAAAAAAAAATTATTACAGTTGGCCCAGCCTGCCTTTTTTTTTTTTTTTTTTTTTTTTTTTTTTTTTTTTTTTTTTTTTTGAGACGGAGTCTTGCTCTTTCACCCAGGCTGGAGTGCAGTGGCGCGATCTCGGCTCACTGCAAGCTCCGCCTCCCGGGTTCACGCCATTCTCCTGCCTCAGCCTCTCCGAGTAGCTGGGACTACAGGCGCCCGCCACCACGCCCGGCTAATTTTTTTGTATTTTTAGTAGAGACGGGGTTTCACCGTGGTCTCGATCTCCTGACCTCATGATCCACCCGCCTCGGCCTCCCAAAGTGCTGGGATTACAAGTGTGAACCACCACGCCCGGCCCCCAGCCTGCCTTTTAAGAGCAACAACTAATATTTACTAAGCACTTGCCATGTGCTGACACCATGCAAAGTGATTTAAATGCACTATTTCATTTAATTTAATCCACCAACAATCTATGAAATTGGACTAATCAGGCCACATGCGATGGCTCATGCCTGTAATCCCAGCACTTTGGGTGGCTGAGGCGGGCAGATCACAAGGTCAAGAGATCGAGACCATCCTGGCCAACATGGTGAAACCCCATCTCTACTAAAAATACACAAATTAGCCAGGTGTGGTGGTGCATGCCTGTAGTCCCAGCTACTCAGGAGGCTGCGGCAGGAGAATCACTTAAACCCGGGAGGCGGAGGTTTCAGTGAGCCGAGATTGTGCTTCCGCACTCTAGCCTGGCCACAGAGTGAGAATCCATCTAAAAAAAAAGAAAAGAAAAACGTAAAGAAATTGGACTAATCTCTCCCATATTTTGTAAGTTAGGAGACTGAAGTTCAGAGGGATTAACTAACTTATTCAGGGTCACAGAGCTTGAAAGTGTCAGAGCTAGAATTGGGACTCAGTCCTGTCTGATTGAAGCCATGCTCTTAATTGTGATCGAGTGTCAAGCTATATGAGACACAGCTGTCTGTCCCACTGAGTAGTGAGGTCCTGGCTTACAGGAGCCATGACCTGTTTATTTCTGCTCACCCTGCAGAGCCTACACAGTGCCTGCTATGTCCTGAAGGATCAGCAGAATGATTGGCATGAAAATGATCAAAAAGAGGTTTCCATCCTGGGAAGATGGAGTAGACATACTTTCTCTAGTCTTTCCACTAAGTACAACTAAAAACCCTGGACAATATATATAAAGCAAACACAAGAAGACTCTGAAACATGTAGAGAAGAAGGCAGACCAGCCAGAGACCCTAGAATCTAAGGAACAACATGGTGGTGAGTTTCCTGGATTGTGTTTTTGCCTCACCTCATGTATCCCAGACTTGGATCAAAATAAGCCAACAACCTGGAAAAGCTGAGTACAGACCCCACCCCACCCCTGCAAAATAAAAGCCTCAACAAAAAGCCTTCTCCCTCTAGTCAAAGGGCTAGAAAGTGGGTAGCCTAGAGAGAGTATTTTTAGACAATAACCACTCTACTCCAGTCAAACACCACAGAAAAACCTGTAGTCCCATCCCCATTCAGCCCAGCAAAGGCTGAGTGATTAAGTGGTGAGCCTTAACTTCTACCCTCACCAGGCTGTAGTAAGGCATGCCAACTCCCTGCAGGGTATTCAGGGAAGGCCAAGTAGAGAGCCTGGATATTCATCTCTGCTTGTGGGAACAAAAGTCAGTGAAAACCATGTAAGAAGCCTGGACTCTACCCCACCTAGCAGTGATGAGGCACCCCTTCCTCTACATCACCAAGGAGGCCTAGTAGAGTCAGGAATTTACACACACACCCTTGGTATCAATGGAGGCCATATGGGTAGCAGTAACAAGGCACTGCTATCCCTCGCAGCTAGGGAGGTATCAGTGGAGACATTGGTGGGGAGCTGGAACTCCTACCTTTGTCCAGCAGCAACAAGAAGAGAGGCCAAATGGGAAATCTGAACTTCTACCCTACTGTGATCAGCCCCCTCACCTGCTAGAGCAATGTCAGAGGAACCCAGCTAAAAAAGAAAGTTTAAATAAGATCAAGAGTCTCATAACATACCCAAAACATCCAAGTTTCAATAAAAAAACCACTCATCATACCAAGAACCAGGAAGATCTCAAAATGAATGGAAAAAGACAATCAATAGATGCCAAAGATGTTAGAATTATCTGACAAACATTTTGAAACAATCACCACAAAAATGCTTATAAAACAATTATGAACACCTTTGAAACAAATGAAAAAGTAGTCTCATCAAATAAACAGAATATATAAAGGATAAACAATAGAAAAATTAAATTGAAAAATATAATAACAGAAGTAAAAACTTCGATGGATGGACTCAAAAGCAGAATGAAAAGGAAAGAAGAAAGAATCAGAAAACTGGAAAATGGAACAATATAAATTGCCATATCTGGACAACAGAGAGAAAATACACTGAAAATAGACTGCAGGACTATCTAACAGTTGTGTCATTGGAGTTTCAGAAGAATGAGAAAGAGAGCAGGGCTGAAAAAGGACTAAAAGAAAGAATGGCAAAATTTCCCCCAATTTGGCAAAAGATGTGAATCAATAGATTCAAGAAGTTGTGTGAACCCCAAACAAGACAAATGCAAATCTGTACTAAGACCATCTTGTCCAACTTCTGACAATGAAGATGCAGAAAAAAATCTTGAAAGCAGCAAAAATGAAATGACACCTTACCTACAGGAAAAAGACAATCTTAACGATAGTGGATTTCTCATCAGAAACCACAGAGGCCAGAAGAACACAGTGGTGACACATTTTTCTGAAATAAAAGAACTGTCAACCTAAAATATTCAGCAAAAATATCTTTCAGAAATGAAGGAGATAGAGCCACTTTGGAAGATAGTTTGGCAGTTTCTTACAAAATTGAACACACCAATACCATACAATCCAGCAATCACATTCCTTGCTGTGTACCCAAAGGAGTTGAAATATACAAAACCTGTATCAAATGTTTATGGCAGTTTTATTCATAGTTGACAAAACTTGGAAGTAAACAAGATGTACTTCAGTAGGTGAATGGATAACCTGTGGTACATCTAGACAATGAAATATTATTCAGCACTAAAAAGAAACAATTGATCAAGCTATGAAAAGATATGAAGAAAACTTAAATTCATATTACTAAGTGAAAGAAGTCAGTTTGAAAAGGATACATACTATGAAATTTCAACTATATGACATTCTGGAAAAGGCAAATCTGTGGAAAGAGTAGAAAGATCACTGGTTGCCAAGGGTTTGGGGGAGGGAAGGATAAATAGGCAGACCACAGAGGATTTTGAGGGCAGTGAAAATACTCTATATGATACTATAATGGTAGATACATGTCATTATATATTTCTTCAAGCCCATAGAATGCACAATACTAAGACTGAACCCTAATGTAAATGATGGACTTTGGGTGATAATGATGAATCCATGTAGGTTCATCCATTAGAAAGAAAAAAAGGGAAATGAGGGGAAAATGAAGACATTCTCAGATGAAGGAAAACTAAGAGAATGCATTACCAGCAGATTCACCCTAAAAAATGGCTAAAGGAAGCTTTCTAAATAGAAAGGAAATGATAAAAAAATATTGGAACATCAGGAAGGAAGAAGGAACACAGTAAGCTAAAACTGGATAAATACAATAAACTTTCCTTCTCCTCTTAAATTTTCTAAATTGTGTTTGACTATTGAAGCAAAAGTTATAACACTATCTGATGTATGTAGGGGCAATATGTAAGGCAATTATAAATAGATGAGGATAAAGGGATGTAAAGGGAGATAAAGTTTCTACGGTTCACTTGAACTGGTAAAATTATAATGACCAATAGACTGCGATAAGCTATATATATATATATATATATATATATATATATATATATATATATATGTTACAAAAGCTATACGAAGTGATACACTCAAAAACAATACAGAAAAATAAAAGTAGAATTCTAAAATATGTTCAAGTTACCCCAGAAAGGCAGGAAAACGAAAACAAAAAGCAGAAAGAACAACAAACAAAAAATAAAGTGGCAGACTTAGGCCCTAACATACTGATAATTACATTAAATATAAATGGCCTATGTACATAAACTAAAAAACATAGATTGGCAGAATTGATTGATATTTATGATCCAACTATATGCTGCCTATAAGAAACTCACTTCAAATATAACTATATAAGCAGACTGAAAGAAAAAGGATGGAAAAAGATATATCATGCAAATGTGAATCAAAATAGGAATGGCTACATTAATATCAGATAAAGTCTACCTTAGAGCAAAGAAAATTATCTGAGATGGAGAGGAACATGATGTAATTATAACAGTGTCAATCCATCAAGAAGACATAACAATCCTAAATGTCTATGCACCAAACAACAGAGTTGCAAAATATGTGAAGCAAAACCTGATAGAACCGAAGGAAGAAACAGACAAAAACATAGTTGAGGACTTCAACACACCCTCAACAACTGATAGAACTAAATAGATAGAAAACCAAAATAACTCAACAATACCATCAACTATTAGGGTCTCATTGGCATTTATAAAGCACTCCATTCAACAACAGCAAAATACATATTTTTTCCAAGTGCCCATAGGACATATGCCAAGGTAGAGCATATGCTGAGCCATTAAACAAACTCAGCAAATTTAAAAGAATTGAAATCATATAGAGTGTGTTCTTTGACCACAAATGGAATTTTTTAAAAATTGAATTGATAATAGAAAGATAACAAGAAAATCTTCAAACACTTGGAAACAAAACAACGCACTTGTAAATAATCCATGGGTCAAAGAGGTAGTCACAAAGATACACTGAATTGAACAAAAATGATAATACAACATCTTAAAATTTGTGAGTCGTAGCTAAAGCAGTGGTGACAGGAAAATTTATAGCACCAAATTTATGCATTAGAAAAGAAGAAAATTTCAAATCAACCATCTAAGCTTCTACTTCATGAATCTAGAAAAAGAAGAGCAAAGGAAATCCAAAGCAAGTGGAGGAAGGAAACAATAAAGACGAGCAAAAGCCAACAAAACTAGAAATGTGAAAATGATAGAGAAAATCAGTGAAACAAAGAGCTAGTTCTTTGAAAGATTAATAAAACTAATAATCCTCTAGCAAGACTGACAAAGAAATAAAGAATGAAGACACAAATTACCCATACAGAGAATAAAACAAGTGATATCACTACAGACCCTGCAGACATCAAATAGATAATGGAATACTATGAAAAACTACACATACAAATATTGACAATTTAGACGAACTGGACAAATTTCTTTAAAAATACAAACTACCCCAACTTTCCCAATAGGAAATAGATAATTTGAATAGCCCTCTATCAAGGAAATTGAATTCATAATTTAAAAACTCCCCAAAAAGGAAATCTCCAGACCTATATTGTTTTACTGGAGAATTGTAACAAATGTTTAAAGAAGAAGGAACAACATTATGTAATCTCTTCCAGAAAATAGAAGAAGAGGGAACACTTTCCAATTAATTTTATAAAACTAATATTACCCAGATACCATCAGACAAAGATGGTATGAAAAAAAGAAAATTACAGACCAATATTCTTCATGAAAATAAATGTGGAAACAAGAAAATACTAGCAAACAGAATCCAGCAATATGTAACAAAAATTAGATACCATGAGTAGTTGGAGTTTATTCCAAGGATGAAAGGCTGATCCAATATTCAAAAATCAACTAATGTACTTTACCCTATTAGCAGACTAAAGAAGAAGAATCACATAATCATATCAGTTGATGCAGAAAAAGCATTTGACAAAATCAAATTGGAACATCTAAACCGGTGCCGTAATACAAGAAAAGGAAATAAAAAGCATACAGATCAGGCCAGGCACAGTGGCTCACACCTGTAATTTCAGTACTTGGGGAGGCCGAGGCGAGTAGATCACTTGAGGCCAGGAATTCAAGACCAACCTGGCCAACATGACAAAACCCTGTCTCTACCAAAAATACAAAAATTAGCCAGGCGTGATGGCAAATGTCTGTAGTCCTAGCTACTCAAAAAAAAAAAAGAAGAAGACTCAAAGCCAATGTTCTCGAGGGGAGCTCGGAAAGGTCTTAGAGTCAATAATATGTCATAAGAGCTAGACTTGAACAGTCATGAAGACAGAAGAGCAATCCCCAGGCCTCTGTATGTTGGGGAGCTGGAACTGAGCTCCCTTCATTAACTTAGGAGCCATGGGTATTGCCTATCCATGTAACAGGAATCAGCAAACTTAACCCACAAATGCAGATTCAGTAGAGTAGCTTGTCATCTTTCTGGGCCTAAGGGTGAAAAAAGAGTCTTCTTTGAGAAATTACAACCCCAAGCCTGTGACAAACATGGGTATAAAGTGCAAGTTTGCACTACTTACAAGCTGTAGGAACCTTAATTCAAGAAAATAATAAATAAACTGGTCCAGAAATGGTGACCAGTTTATTTATTGGTCACCAGTTTTTTTAGTTGTGAACGCCTGAGGTCTCAGCAGAGGCAAACTGCTCGTTATAATGGCTCCTCCATAGCTAAAGGCATGCAAGTGTCCCTCAGAAATCAAGTCCTGCTGGAGATGAGTTCATAAACACTACAAACAAGAAGAAGAAATAAGCCACTATAAGAAAGAGAGTTGGCTAGGCACAGTGGCTCACACCTGTAATCCCAGCGCTTTGTGAGGCTGAGGCAGGAGGATTGCTTGAGCCCAGGAGTTCAAGACCAGCCTGGGCAACATGGTGAGTCCCTCTCTCTACAAATCATTTAAAAATTAGCCAGGCATAGTGGCACATGCCTGTGGTCCTAGCTACTCGGGAGGCTGAGTTGGCAGGATCACTCGAGCCAGGGGAGGTTAAGGCTATAGTGAACCATGATTGCCCCACTGCACTCCAGCCTGCGCAACAGAGTGAGACCCTGTTTCAAGGAAACAAACAAAAAAAAAGCAAGAAAGGGAGGAAGGACAGAAGGAAGGAAGGAAGGATGGACGGACGGAAGGAAGGAAGGAGAAAGAAAGAGAGAAAGAGAGAGAGAATGGAAGGAAGGAAGAAAAGAAAAGAGAGTCAGCAAAAACAATACATTGGAGAATTCAAATAATTGTATAGATTTTTAAAAACATAAAAAAGGCCTTAAAATAAATATGTTTAAAATGCTCCAAAAAATAAGGGAAAAAATAAAATCCAAAAGGCAAGAATAAAATATAATGGAGAGAGGGGGAAGCAGAGTTGAAAAGAGCCAAATATATAATTTCTGGAAATAAAGCAATATTTAAATCAAAACAACTCAACAAAAAGGTTAAAAAGTTGACAACACTGCTGAAGAGAGAATTAATGAATTGGAAGATATATTGGAAAGTGCCCAAAATAAAATGCAGAGAGTTAAAGTCATGGCAAATATGAAGGAGAAGTTAAAAAACATGAAATTAAAAGACCTAAAATAAGGAAGTCCAATGGAGATATTAGAAAATCCAGACGAAGAGAACAGAGAAAGAAGCATATGAAGATATAATGGTGAAGAATTTTCTAGCATTGAATGCAGAAATGAATTATCAGTAAGAAGGAACATAACTGGATATCCGAGCAGAATAAATAAAAATAGATTAATACCTAGACACATTGTAGTGAGACTGCAGAACATCAAAAGCAAAAGACTTAAAAGCTATCAGGATAATGACAGTTACACAGACAGCAGGCTTCTCATTAGAAACAATAGAAAACAGAAGATATACAATTATAGTCTCAAAATGCTGAAGAAAAATAACTATCAACTTACAGTTCTATACCCATATAATTATCATTCAATAGAAAAGTTGAAAAAAAAAAGACTATTTCAGATACAAATGAGTTTGTTATTCACAGATTCTTGCTAAGAGAATTTCTAAAAGATGTACTTCAGCAAGAAGGAAATTGACACAAAAGGAATATTTGGGTTATTAGAAGCAGTGGTATGCAAAGCAATTGGTAAATATGTATGTAAATCTAATAATAATGACTTTTTGAAAGTATAAAAATACAATGGGACTAAAATACTAATAAATAACATGAAAGATGAAAAGAGTTGGCTTACATTCTAAGATCCTTCTACTATTTAAAAGAACAGAAATATAGATTGACTTTATTAAGTAAAAATTAGTCTTTTTTACTAATTAGTTAGTCTTTATTAAGTTAAACGTACATATTTTTTAAAAGTTAAAGGTGACCAGGCGCAGTGGCTCATGCCTGTAATCCCAGCACTTTGGGAGGCCAAGGCAGGTGGATCATGAGGTCAAGAGATCGAGACCATCCTGACCAACATGGTGAAACCCCGTCTCTGCTAAAAATACAAAACAATTAGCTGGGTGTGGTGGCACACGCCTGTAGTCCCAGCTACTTGGGAGGCTGAGGCAGGAGAATTGCTTGAACCCAGGAGGCAGAGGCTGTAGTAAGCCGAGATCATGCCACTGCACTCCAGCCTGGTGACAGAGCAAGACTCCATCTAAAAAAAAAGTTAAAGGTAACTCTTATTTCTCAAGAAATAGAGTATTTAACTTCCATACCAGTAGACAAGAAAATTAAGAACAGAGAGAATAAAGAAAACTTGATCAATGCTGTATAAAGCATGGAAGAGGGAAAAACAAAGAGGGAAAAGAAGAAAAGCCAAAGAAAAAGCATAGTAAATATAAAACATAAAATAAGATGATAGAAGTAAGTCCAAATGCATGAATCACAATAATGTAGACATACAAAACTTGCCCATTTAAAGAAACTTTCAAATCAGATTTAAAGAAAAAAAAAATCCAGGTCGAGGCTATTCACAAAGGACTTGCATAAAACATAAAGCTACAGAAAGGTTGAAAATGAAGATATAGAACAAGATATGCTAGACAAATATTAACCAAAGGGAAGCTAGGCTAGCAATGTTGATGTCAGACAAGAATTTAAGAGCAAGGGCATTAACAGGGATAAAGCAGGACATTACTTATTGATAAAAGGAGTAATCTAACAAGGAGATTTACAGATCAGCATACTGGAGAGATCCTGCCAGAGCTTGAGTCCAGCCAGTGCAGGCTGTTCTGCTATGGCTTTTGAGCTGAGGGACAGCTTCCTGCTCTGCTACATCTGGATTGACTTGTGCCTGCCTGGATAAGGTGTGCTCAGCCCATGTTGTGAACACCGAGACAAGGCATTGCTGGAAATAAACATGCTATACTTATCATGTACAGCTTATAATTGTTGTACAATTTAGGCACGTGTTTATTGTAAACTTTTAGTATTTGAACTTAGCAAAGTTTAGGGATCAGAAGAAAAAAACCACTAACTAGAGTTCCCTAATAGTGGGCAAGGGTGACAAACTGGGTTGGGAAAGAACTGAATCCTCCATGGGGCTCAAAAATATCCAACAGCATGGATGTGTCCTGGGTGTTTCTCTCAAAGTCACTTCTGTGAGAGGGAGGGACCTAAGGGGCTCTGGGATTTGGAGTCAAAATGGAGAGTTTGGTATATTTCCTTTAAGTAGATCAAGTGGCCAGAAAACAAGGTGGTATGAACCTGGGTGAGGCTTACCATCCATAAAAGTCGTCACTTCTGAAGTTGGATCAGAATGTGGTGTTCCAGCCTCAACCTAACCAGACATCTACAGACACTCAGAATTGTACCTTCTGGACACACCTCCCCTTGGATATTATTGTACCTCCAGACCTATTACACTGTGATTGATCCATAGGACTTGGCATGTGGCCTTCTTGGTCCCATCCTTCAACTCCAGCCAACATGCTCTGCGGCCAAGGTCTTGCCCTTTATGATGGAGTTGTTCTTCTCAAGAGTTTTTATCTTCCCATCCTTTGGAGAGTTTGTGAGTTTATTTTTGTGACATGCACCTCTTGGGGTATCTGTCCGGCATTTTTGGGGGCTACTCTCCCTACCCACAGGGGTGGATTTCCTGGAGCTACATTTGATCACAGTTGACTGAAGCAAGGCCTCACCCAAAGTGAGCTATCAGGTTTCTGCTCTTGGGAGTTGGGAATTTGAACTGATGGAACAGGAGACTGGGATGTTTGCAACAGAGTCACATTAATAGCATCATGGGCTGGTTGCAGTGGCTCACGCCTGCAATCCCAGCACTTTGGGAGGCCAAGGCGGTCGGATCACTTGCGGTCAGGAGTTCAAGACCAATCTGGCTAACATGGTGAAACCCCATCTCTACTAAAGATACAAAAATTAGCCGGGTGTGGTGGTACATGCCTGTAATCCCAGCTACTTGGGAGGCTGAGGCAGGAGAATCGTTTCAACCCAGGAGGCAGGAGGCAGAGGTTGCAGTGAGCTGAGATTGCACCACTGCACTCCAGCCTAGGTGACAGAGTGAGACTCTGTCTCAAAAAAAAAAAATAAAATAAAAGCATCATGAAGGAGATGGCAAATGGGCTTTGGCTTCTAGAGATGGAGAGCTGCCATGGCTTCTGTCCTTTTCAAGCCCAAATGTGTGAGATACTCTTGGATATTCTCAGCATGTAACCCTTTTTGCTTAAGCTAGCTCTGGTTACTTTCTGTCATTTATTGCTTTATTAACATGGCTTAGTTAAGGAAGAAATATCTTCAGTAGAAAGGGTCTTCTCCTAGCAATTCATACACCTGCAAATTCAGAAGCTCTGGTTCCTGGTGGCCCAAGGGCTCCAATAATGGTGATAGCTCAGCTGATAGAACAGGTAGAGCAGATACTGAACCTGCCTGTCATTCATTGGGTAGGACTGTCTTATCTGATCCCAGATGAGTAGCTGGAAAGCTCTGAACTTGGCTTTCTTTGCCTAGTAGGTATCTGGGACTTCTACTAGACGAGAGGAAGGAGCTACACCAAACGGTCCCATTAACAATGTTGGACCAGGCAACTGGTAAACTACTCTAGGATCAAAATTGTGTTGTGAGAACCATCCAGAGAATCAGGGCAAGAATTCAGAATAAGTATTTTGTATTCTGGAGCTGCATCCAGAGGACAGGGCTCTGGGAAGACACTGGCCATACTTGATCCTGTAGGGTAATGTTCCTTGTGGACTTTCAGTGTATCTGATCCTGCGTTCTTTCTGTATTCTCCATGTGCCATGGGTTTACCTGTTCCTGTGGGTGGTATTCCTCAGAGACCATGGATATATCTGATCCTGCAGGTGGTTTTCCAGGAAACAATTTCTGTATCTGTTTATAAGAGGTGGAGTCCCCTATAGACCATAGGGCTACCTGGCCCTGTGGGGAGGTGTCCCTGGGGTCACAGGTGTACTTAGGCTGCTGTTTGGTGGCACTGCTTGGATGGGCATGGTATCCCCAGGGACCGCAGTCCTGCCTAGTCCTAACCAGCACAGCCTCCCCATTCTTATCAAGACATTCTATATGGGAACAGTCTGTCTTGTTAAAAATAAAGACCACTACAGAAAACTGCCAACTAATAAAGGTAGAAGTAATTACAGAGTTAGAAAATACACCATTTTGTAACCACTGTAGTCATAATTGATCCAGGCAATGTTATCAGTGGATGCTAAAATCACTGGATGAAAGATGCTCAGAGAACAGGATACTCACAGTGTCAAAGTTTCCCCCACAGATCATGTATTAATTATAAAGGGGAAAAAGTGCCTTTAAAATGGATACATCTGGATACCACCTTAAAAATGATCAAACTTATCATCGCCAATAATGGGAGAAACTGAAGTCATGTGTCCTGATGTGATGCGCTGAGAAGGACACGTCACTGATGTGTATCCCAGCCCAGAATATTTAGCCTGAACTTAATCATGAGGAAACATCAGACAAAGCTAAACTGCAGGACATTCTGCCTGGATTTTCCAAAACTACCAAGTTCATGAAAGACAAAAAAAAGCTGAAGAACTATTTCAGAACAAAGGAGATTCAAGAGACAAAATAAATCAATGCAATGCAAGATCTTGGAATGGGGTGGAGGGTTGCTATAAAGGACATTATTGGGATAATTGAAGGGTTTTGAATATGGTCTCTATATCAGATAATTGTTACATTTCCTGAAAGTGATCATTGCACTGTGCAGTATAGAAGAATGTCTTTGTTCTTTTTTTTTTTTTTTTTTTTGTGACGGAGTCTCGCTCTGTCGCCCAGGCTGGAGTGCAGTGGCGCAATCTCGGCTCACTGCAAGCTCCGCCTCCTGGGTTCATGCCATTCTCCTGCCTCAGCCTCTCCGAGTAGCTGGGACTACAGGCGCCCGCCACCACGCCCGGCTAATTTTTTTTTGGTATTTTTAGTAGAGACAGGGTTTCCCCGTGATCTCGATCTCCTGACCTCGTGATCCGCCCGCCTCGGCCTCCCAAAGTGCTGGGATTACAAGCGTGAGCCACAGCGCCCGGCCATGTCTTTGTTCTTAAAAGACAAATGCTGAAGAATCTAGGGGTGAAACCTCCTCACGTCAGCAACTAACACAAATGTCTCAGAAAGAGAAAGGGAGAGATAGAGCAAATGTGGGAAATAGTTACAAAGTAGCAAACCTGTGGCAGGGTATATGGGTGTTCATTGAAACAATGAATAATTCTGTAGGTTTAAAATTTTCCTAAATGAAAATTTGGGGAACATAAACAACTTAAAAACGAATCCAACAACCTCTAATGAAATGATAGATTTAGTCAATGACAGTAAATGGCTGCAAAACCATGAAATAGAAAGCTAGTGGAGGGGAAAAAAATCTGAAAGGAATTTTATAATGGATAGATCAGGTTGACAGCAACTGAACCCACTGATTAGTCTTATATTATGAAAAAAAAGATAGCAAGAAATTATGCGGTCCTGACATGATGCAATAGGAAGTTCACACCACCTGTAAAATATTCTTGCCAAAAAAAAAAAAACATCGTCCGGCGTGGTGGCTCACGTCTGTAATTCCAGCACTTTGGGAGGCCGAGGTGGGTGGATCACAAGGTCAGGAGATCGAGACCATCCTGGCTAACACGGTAAAACCCCGTCTCTACTAAAAATACAAAAAATTAGCCAGGCATGGTGGCGGGCGCCTATAGTCCCAGCTACTCAGGAGGCTGAGGCAGGAGAATGGTGTGAACGCGGGAGGCAGAGGTTGCAGTGAGCCGAGATAGCGCCACTGCACTCCAGCCTGGGCGACAGAGCGAGACTCCGTCTCAAAAAAACAAACAAAAAAAAAATCAACCCTGAAGCCAAATAACTCTAGAAGCTACCAATTCAAAGGGAGAGAGAAACATGTTAAAAGATACCACAGAGGTGCAACTGGGAAAACCCAAAATGAACAAAATTCCGTAGGACAAATGGCCTACAGTTTCTTTAGTAAACTGCAAGAAGAAAAAAAAAGAAAGTGTAAAATATGAAATAAAAGAAACCTAAGAGCCACATCAATCATGTACAATTTGTGGATCTTGATCAGAACCTGATTCAGGGAAATTTGAACACCAAATGGATATTTGATGAGAACAAGAAATTATAGTTAATTTTTATTAGGTGAGATGATAGTATTGTGGTTATGTTAAGAGTCCTTAACTTTTGGAAATATATATTGAAATATTTATGGATGAACTGATTTGAAATCTGTGGTTTGTTGTAATTTGCTTCCAAATAATCTTGGGGGAGAGTGCAGGGGGATATTGATAAATTAAGGTCAGCTATGTGTTGATAATTGTTGAAGCTAGGTGATAATAAGTCTATGAAATTTTTTTTGTTTTATATATGTGTGTGTGTATATATATATATATATATATATATTTTTTTTTTTTTTTTTTTTTTTTTTTTTTGAGTTGGACTCTCGCTGTGTTGTCCAGGCTGGAGTGCAGTGGCACGATCTCGGCTCACTGCAAGCTTCGCCTCCTGAGTTCACGAGAAGCAAAATGTTCTGTTTGGGCAGCTTCCTAACTCAACCAAGGTTAAGGAACAGGGTTTTGTAAGGGCTAGTGGGTTGGACCCAGGAGAGAGGGAGGTGGTAAAATTAGATGTCTCTTTTTGTAAGGCTTTGTTCAGGTTGAGGTCTGAGATCAGAGGTCAAGGATGGGGCTGGAGGGATAGGTGCTTCACTAAGACGGGCATGCTCTCTTGAGACCTAAAGGGCTTTGAGGGCAGACTCCCTGACCTTAGTGCCTTCCTCCTTGGTGCTCCAAGTATCCTGTGGTATAGAGACAGGAGTTCTGACCCATCCGTCCCCACTCTCATTTTCATACAGCTCCATTCATAGGCCCTCCTTCCCATCCCTTTCTTTTTCTTCTCTGGTTCTCTGGCCCATTTTCATTTCTTCCCTCCTCAAGTGCCCCCCTCTTTTCCACTCTCCATTCCCTGTCCTCCGCCCTACCAGCCACCCCAGTTAAGGGTCCAAGAGAAGGATAGCTTTTATGTGGCTTGTAAAATTCTATTATATCTGTATTCAAAACCTAGCAGCTGAGAAACATTGGTAATAAGTGTGTTATTAAGTGTGTAAATACACTTCCACTCCAGGGCCTCCAAGGGGCGAGGGCGAGATTCTCAGCCGGGGTGTCTCCCCTGCATGAAGTCCCTTCCCACCTGGCCTCCACCCTAGATGAGGACCTTGAGCTTAGGCCCAGCCTCCTCCAGTCTCCGACCACCACTGTCCTGCAAAACCTAGACTCTTGGAGAAAGGGGGCAGGGGAGAGGGCCGAAGAAAAAAAACATTAGGAAAAAAACTCCCACCCAGAGAGCGTTCTTTCTGCAGCACTCAGGAAAAAGGATGTCTCACAGGGGACGGGAAGGCGAAATTTTTTCACATCCAAATGGATTGCAATTTCCCTCCATTTAGCACCTGAAGGTAATTAGCTCGAAGAGACTGCCGAGTGCGAAACACGTTCACGGAACATTAACTCTCACACATTCTCCAGTTGCAGGGAATTAATAGGAAAGATTAAAGTTTAAAGAGAGCAAAATGCCATTACCTCGCCAGCCACCTCTCTCCGCGGCAGTATCCAGCCCCCGAAAACCTTCAGCCACTGCTTGGGCCCGGGGCTCAGGTCTGAGCCTCCAGCCTCGCTGGCCAGGGCACCTGGGTGTGCCCCATCAATAGTGCTAACACGTGCTCAGGGGCACACACATGTGCAAAACAGGGCAGCTCTGACCCTTCACAAGGCCAGTGCAGTCAACCCCCTCTCATTACCATGAAGTTTGGGGTGGACAAGGACAGGTGTACCTTCATACAGGCTGACACCTGGCATTGGTATGTGCTGAGGCCTGGGTGGGGGAAGGGCCGTATTAGGAAGGTTCGTTAGCAAGGGTATGCCCTGTGATTTGGGGGTAGAGGGTAAGATCGGTCAGCCTGGCCAGCAGTAGAGAGCTGGAAGGTGGCACTCCATCCTTGAGTGTGAATAGAGGCACTTGGGTGAGGTGGTGAGGAAAGCTGCTTCCTTGCCTCCACTCTTATGCGACAGGCAGGACCCATGAAAATGTGTGCACACATGCAGCCTCCCACTGTCACATGCAGATGGCCTTTGCCACTATGATTTTCTCAAAGTTTATGTAGGCTTCAAATTCAAAAGGTTTCTGTGTTGCTTCAGTATTTTAGGGAAAGATGAGAGACAGAGAGAGAGAGAGAGAGAGAGACAGAGAGTGGGGGGAGAGTATGAGGGAGAGAGAGGGGCAGAGGCAGGCAGGAGAGAGAGAGCTCGAGATGAAATTGAGACATGGAAGAATTTATTGCCCAGAAAATTCCATTCTGCTATCTGATTCAAAAAGTCCAGTCCCCCCAGCTTCGGAAAATCTATTTTCCACATTTTAATACCCTGCAGAACAGTCCTCATAACTCATCCGAGTGTGTTAAGCACAGTTTTATTAGATCTGAAACAAATTTTGGTGGGGAGATACTATAGGTCATTAACCATGGAGTAATTTTATCCTTGTTTCCCTAATGATGCCATAATGGCGAGCGAATTTCTTAACTAAAGACCAAAGAACATTTTGAAGGTCAGTTTCATCTGTGAGCTCCTTCAAGCGCTTCTCAGAGAAGATTGGAAAACTCGCCGATTTTTTGAAGAGTCATTAATAATGTGAAAGCTGAAAGCACCCTCCATTTGCGTTCCTGCTTTTTACCTTTTAATTTTATATCGTCCCTGCTCAGAGCCCCGCTCCCACTCCTTCACCCTCCTCTGGACCTCCCGCCCATCTACCCACCCCACGCAGGGAACAAGACTGCCCAGTACCAGGTACCAGGCTGGCTGTGAGGGGCAGGCGGGGCTGCAGTAGGGAGGCGGGAGAGGTGGAGAGGCCAGAGACACCCCTCAGGCCAGGGCACCCCACTGAGATGGGGGGCCTTTGTGATATGTTTTCAGAGTGTATGCACTGTGTGAGGGTATTGTTATAGGTATGGTGGGTGTCTGGTGTGTCTGTGTGTGTGCGCGCGTGAATGTGTGTTGTAGGGGACGGAGGTCTCTGGATTGCCTGCTGGCTGTGCACGCACATGTTGGGGGACTTAGTAGACTCTAGAAGTAGGTGCCCCCTATTGGAAGTAGGCTGGAAAAGGGGACTGAAAACCAACCCTGGGTCCAGTGGTCAGGGCTGGTTTTCAGTTCCCTTTTCCAGCCTACTCGGAAGGGCAGTAGGTCAGTTGGGGGACTTTTGGTCTGTTGGCATTGGTAACAGAGATAGGCACCCATGTGGAATGCTTGGGAATCTTTATAGCATGCCATGGGCATGTGTGTGTGTGTGTGTGCGCGCGTGTGTACGTGTGTTTACGTGCGCATGTCCTGAGAGTGGCGAGGTCATCAAGGCAAGACCCCCAAGGCCCCTCCCCACTAGTAAATCTCTAGACACTAGAGACAGTGACCATTATCCTGTCCTACCCCTCACTCCTTGGTCCACTCACCCCCTTGTTCCTCAGGCTTGGAGCCCCTCGTTTTTACCCACATCACTCACCTCCTGATCTCAACCCCTGACTCCTTAGACCCCCTAGTTCCATCCCAACCACCCACCCTGGAGCCCCCAGGCCTCCATCTCCAAACCCATCTGATGGCTCCCATTACAGGGTGCCCAGCCAGGAGCTGTGATGGGGCAGCACTTCTGCGTGTGTGTGGGTTTGGGGAGGAGGGGGCGGTGTGGTGACACTCCATGCTCCCAGATGTGGTGGCAGCGATAATTCCAATTTTATGCCTTTGTTATGGCTTTAATCACTTTCTTTATGCGTTTTGTTCCAGCGATCAGGGAGAGACACCTGATAGGCAAAGAGGATACCAGGGGAACCATTTTTATTTGGAATGTGGTGAGAAGTCTAATTAGAATCTGAATTCTGCTGAGCCTTGAAATGGCCAGCACTTTATCCTGATCGCCTTAGATATTGTTTTGAGTCAATCATCTGTCATGGTGCGGCAGGAGAGCCTCTGCCTTCACACCACGTTCCCTCCCGCTGCAGGCCCCGCCGGGGCACCCTGGGGGGAGGAGAGCTCAGCCCCCACCCTCATAGGGGTGCCCCTCTTCCAGGGGCCCCTGTTTTGTATGGCTCCTCTCCCCTAGTGAGTTCTGTCTTTACCGGGATGCTGAATTTGAGCTCATAGAGTGTGGCAGTGCTGCAAGAAAGGGGTGCTGAAGGGCCTGAATTAGAATTAGGAAATATTGGGGTGGGGCCAAGCTAGTCTGAGTTACCTCCTAAGTGCTCTCGGCACATCAACCACCCCTAGCCTCTCCATCAGTGGCCTTCAGTTTCTCTCTCATCTCTTCACTGTCCCCTGAATATATTGTATCTCTCCCACTGGCTTACCCTACCCCAAACTCACCAATCCCATTGCCAGCCCCTCCCTGACCTGGCACTGGCCATGCATTCACCTTCCATTCATTTCTCTGACTTGGCTCACTCTGGTCCTGCCGCTGGAATGCTGCTCCTGTTGGTTTTTTCCTGTTTAGGACTTCTGCCTTCTGTTAAGTCCCCAGACTGGTTCCACCTCCTCCAGAAAGCCTTCCCTAACTACCTGAACCCACGGTGCATGAGCTGTCTGAGAGGTGGGCCAGTAATAGCATGGGCCCAGCCTGCAGGGGCCACACCAACTGTACACACTGTCTCCCACCAGATCTCTAGTGCATTTATCTCCCTCCTGCCTTTAAATGGTTTCCAAATGTCCTCTCTCTTCTTCTTTCACTGTTTGAGTGATGTGTGTATATGTCTGTACATGCGTGCGTGCATTTCCTAATCCCCTCAAACCCCTTTGAATATGGCAAAATGTAAAGTAGAAATAAATATTACTTTTTTTTAGTGGAATCTCACTGTGTTGCCCAGGCTGTAGCTCTGTGGTGTGATCTCAGCTCACTGCAACCTCCACTATCCAGGTTCAAGTGATTCTCCTGCCTCAGCCTCCTGAGTAGCTGGGATTACAGGCACCTGCCACCATGCCAGGCTAATTTTTGTATTTTTAGTAGAGATGGGGTTCCACCATGTTGACCAGGCTTGTCTTGAACTCTTGATCTCAGGTGATCCACCCGCCTCGGCCTCCCAAAGTGCTGGGCTTACAGGCGTGAGCCACTGCACCTGGCATAAATATTACTCTTAATGACAGTTTCAGCTCTCTAGCTGAACTGTGAGCTTCTCAAAGGCTGGCCATTTCCTCCCTGTCTCTTGCCCTTCCGTAGCCTAACTGTGAGCACAGAGGATCAGGCACAGAACAGGGAGCTGCATCATCACCTCCAGAAGGTCCCTGATCACTGAGGCTCTCCGCTTCCTCTCATTCCCCACCTCCCACCTTCTACCATACATCCCTTCCGTGTGGTAGATACAGGCATTGTGGGAGACTGTCAGTATTTGAAGCGGGTGCTGTTTCTGGCAGGAGGAAGGGGACATGTTCTATGAACAGTGTCTCCATAGGAGATAGCCTAGATGGTTGGTGTCTCCTTGGAGGAGATCAAGGAGGTCAAGGATCCCCATAGGGTCAATGTCGTGGGTCCTTTTTAGATAGTTGGAGTATTCAATGTCAGCTGGCTGGTCACTGTACCCCATGTAGCAGAGTGTCCTCAGTGATGGTCAGTGTCACCAGGAGCCTCATGAAGGGTCACTGCCCTCTAGAGATTGTCAGTGTAGTAGGCATGCCTTATGGATGGTCCAAGGGTCAGTGTGGCCAGACCTCCCTAAGGAAAGATATTCACAGACTCAAAGGGTTCCCAGAAGACCCTTCTGAACTTCCTTACCTCCCCATTCCCACCTAGACTCCACTTCAAATGCAATCCCAACTTGTTTGTTCCTGGATAGTCTCATTCCTGACTTGCCCCTTGGCTCTCCCTAGTCCCTGAGCTCTGGGAAGGGAGTGGAGATGGTACCAGCAAGGTCTAGAAAATCATGGGGTTCATGGTCAGGACCTGGGGGTGATTCTCTAGGGTGCGCCATCAGGACCCTAGTCCTTCCTCCCTCCCAGCAGCCCTCATCCAGAAGACATGGCTGTATTGGTGGTACCACGCTGACGGATTGAGAGCTGCAGGGAGATGGTGGAAAGGGTCTAGAATTGGGGTCATTATTTCCAAGGGAAGGCAGGACAGTGGCTGGAGAGACTTAGGAGCAAACTTCCTAGTGGGAAATTGCAATCTACTATTAACATCTAGGGAAAAATCAATATATCAGATGATGTGTGTACGCGCCCATGTGATGGAGGGTCAGTAGGTGAGGGGCTCAGGCCCCTGTAGGGAAGAAGGGGTGGAGTGTGAGGGTGGCTCATTCTCTGGCTGCTGTTTCTCCATCTACACAAGCTGGGGGAGATCAGGCTCTGGGTCCAGGGAGCACATGTGCTAGGTAGGGGTCCCAGTGGGTGGGAGGACAGAGATGCCAAAGCTGGTGAAGTCCTGGCCTCTTCCCATCTCAGACACCCTCGAGGCACTGTCCTCTCTCTATATCCTGAGCTTGGCTGCAGCAGGGGTAGATGAAAAGGAGGAGAAACTGTTGGATAAAAAGAAATTAAAAAAAAAAAGTAAGTGAAATATTCATACTGGAAAGTGATATTATAGAAACTGCAGCCCACGGCTCAGTGCATTCAAATTTATTCAAACTCGGTGCCTGACAGTGATGGATGCGGCAGCTTTTCCCACAATATGGAGAAGGCGCGGGGGCATTTAGGACTGCGGGTCCCCTCCGGGAGGGTGGGGGCCCACACCACCTACTGTGCCTAGCTCCTCCTAAATGGGAAGCAAGGTTCTGGGGCCTGTCTCCTCTGCTCCCCTGCTTCCCAGCCACATCCTGTATCCCAGGGTCCTGGGATCCTGCGGGCCTCGGCACCATCAGCCCAAGTGCTTGGAGTATGACCAAGGACACCAGGGAAAAGGATGGCCAAGCATGTCCAGGGGACGACTGGACACGGATGTAGACTGCATCAGAGAAGTGTGTGGTTGCATGGTCTGCAGCCAAATAAATAGCATGAACTCGACGAGCCCCCAGATGTGCTGAGATCTCAGGGTCTTGGTGATCCCAAGACAGAGAGCAGTCCATCTCATTGACCTCCACTTTCCTCTCCAGGCCAGCTTGGCAGCCACTCCATCTAAGACAGGGACAGGAGGGCCTCTGGGGAAACAGCAAGCCTGGGGCCTGGTCTGAGCAGTGGGCAGGCAATGGAGTGTCTATGAATGCTATGCCCTGGGGTGTCTCCTGCTTTCAGGAACTCCACCCATAGTTCCCTGCACAAGGTTGCCCCGGCCTCCTGTCCAGCCTCCTGACCAACAGACCCTACATCTGATTCTCAGGCCCCATCCCGTGGGAACCCTTGGGAATACCGTCACCCCCTAAAGCTCACTCCTCCCTTGGCTGCCTCGCCCTTCGCTCTCACCCACTCCTCTCTCAGCTCTAACACTCCTTCTCTGTCTCTTTTGCTTCCCACACACTCCCCCAGGAATGGATAGAGTGCAAAGCTTCAGCTTCAGCTCTCTGCTGTCCCCTCCCTGCAGACTCTCAGGCGATCTCATACTCCAGCCCCTTCAGCAGGTGATGGAAACATCTATCTCTAATTCCAAGCTTCTCTTGAGCTCTAAGCCCACAATTCAGGCAGTGCAAGGCTAACTGTGGGAAAGCGAGCTCATAAGTCTCTCCTAAAACCAGCAACAACTTGTGACTCCCCTATTTTGTTAGTAGCGCTATCACTCACTATTGACCCTCACAGAACTCTTGGAGCCTCTATGTCCTTCCTGGTCCTCATCCCTACCTTCCATCAATTAACAAATTTCAGAGATACTTCCTGATGCCTTTTGCACCCACCTTTGCCTCACCGTCACCACCACCCCCATAAAGGTCCTTATTATGGCTCTTCTATGTCACTGCAATTCAACCAACAAACTGCTATTGAGTGCCTACCGCATCAGGCACCAGGTCAGGCGTCCTCTGCCTTTCAGTTTTACTGTCTCTAATTGTTCTACACACTGCTGCCAGAATAACTCTCCTAAAGCACAGCTCTGATCATGTCACTCCCCTGCTCAAACACCCTCAACGGCTCCCCATTGCCTGCTATAGAAAGTGCAGACTCCTTACTCTGATATTCAGGGCCCTTTGTTATCTGGCTCCTGCCCACCCCTCTCTCCAAGCCTTCCCATTACTCTACTCCATGCTTATATTTGCCAGCCAAATTGGACTCAGAGTGGTTCCCCTGAACATTCCCCACACAGCGACTTCCCACTTACGAGCATTCACTCATGTCCTTCCTCTGCCTGTGACAATCTCCTTCTGGAATGGCATCACCTTCCAATACCCCAACTCCTCTCTGCCCGTCAATACTTTAATCCTCTGCAAGTCCTGATTCAAGCAAAGCCATCTTCTGAACATTACCTATAAATGTGTGCAAGGTGCCTGCTGGCTACTATAATTCTTATTGCTATTATTATTCTCCCCCCACTCAGCAGTGGTTTCTCTTTTCCGGGAACCTTATAGGCCCTCTCCACAGCTTTCCTGGCTGCTGACATGGCTTTCCTAATACTGATATTGCTTGTATGCCTGCCCTACATCTGTCCTGGACTGTAAACTTCTTGAGAACCAGGACCAATAATATTCGTTTGTGTCCCCCTCAGCCCCTAGCCCAGGATCCTCAGTAAACACCTGTTGAACAAGTGAATGAAGGAGTGAGTGAATGAACAAATACAACTAAACTCATTAGGACACAGCTATGTGACACAGACTTGGCTCTTCTGAGCTTCCTGTTCTGGACAGTGACCACCTAAGAGTTCCCTGTCATTACTCCTGGCCCTCCTGACATGTGTCCAGGTGAGCTGGGATGTGCGTGTGCAGGCTGTATGACAGGTGTGTCATCCCTCCAGAGTGAGAGGGGAGTGTGGCAGAGTTCAGCCTTCCCAACTCATCAATCAAAGGGCACTTACTGACAGCTCCTGAGAGCCAGCTCTGGGCTCTGCTGGTAGTGGGGGATGAGCGGGAGATGAGAGCTGCCCTCTGGGGGTTCCCCGTCTTGCTGATCCTCACAGATTGGGCCTGCTTCTCCTGTGACTCTCAGACCAGGGAAATCAAAGGACTGCGGTGGTCACTGATGGGCAGGCGGATGGACCGGGCCGGCCCTTTCCTCCCAGCTGCCCTGCAATGCTACTTAATCCAGAAGTGGCTTTTTCACCCTTTTGGTCTAGATTGACTGCCCCGTCCAGACTTGGGGTACCCTGTTGCCTCCTGCAGAATTCTCTGTTACAGAGCCCAGAGCCACACAGCTAGCTCACCCCGCTTATCAGTGGCAGAACCTTGGTTCCTAACCTAGGCAAAATCTCGGCAGGGTCTTGCCTAAGCTCTGCCCTGTCCTTCAGTGACCTCTTGCCCAGCACGTGCGCTGATGAGGGACCTCCAGTCTCAAGGTCTTTACTCCTCTTTTTTCGGTCCCCTTGACAAAGTTCAGAAGAGGCCCGGCGGGAGCCTTTGTTTCCCCAGAAAGGGACTTCCCAGCCCCCTTAGCCCCTGTCCCTTTGAGGAGGGGGCGGCGCTCCCCGGGCCTCTGCTGAGGGGTCCCTGCGCTGGGGGCGCTCTCGGCTCTGGGGGCGCCCCCGCCCCCCGCCCAGCCCCTCCCTGGCTGCCAGATACCAACAAGCGCGCTAAACTCCGGGAGATTTACAGCGGGCGGCTGGGCGGCGGTGCGGCCGCCGGTGAGATATCTCCAAACAGCGCACTAACCACTTTCCATTTTATACCTCACCAGCTTTATAGCATCTTAAGGATTTCTGTGCACGGCTGGCTTCCCGCCCAGGGAAAAAACCCAGCCTTGTAAATAAATACTAAATATATATGAACAGAGACGACAGCGAGCGACGCGGAGGAGGGGAAGGGGGTGGGGGCTGCGGGCGGGGGGGGCGCGGGGGTGTGGGTAGCAGCGGGGACTGGCGGCCGATGGGGAGCGGGGGGAGGCGGGGATATATTGGGGTGTCCGAGACAAAGGCGGCAGTGAGAAAGCAGTTGACAGGCAGAGTGAGGGAAACTGAGCCGGCAACCGAGGTGGAGGCAGAGAGAAACAGAGATGGAGGCTGAGCGGAAGTGCTCCACAGAGAGCCAGTCCGTGTCTGTGTGTGTGTGTGTGTTGTGTGTGTGTGTGTGTTCGTGCTTGTTTGTGTGTGCAAGGAGTCCTGCTTATTAAAGCTTAAAGAGAAGCCTCCCCCAACCCTCCCACCCATCCATCCCACAGTTCTGAGGGGATTGGGACTCAGGGATGGGCCACCCCACTCTGTGTGTGTGTGTGTGGTGTGTGTGTGTGTGTGTGTAAGCATGTGTGTGTCCCTGGGGTTTGGGGATACTTGGTGTGGGTGGGACTGTGCCAGGGTGGCATTGGGGTGTTGGTGGGCAAGTGGGCCGAATGTCTGTGGTGTGTGCGGGGTGGGTCTGGGTTAGGATACATTGGGCGTGCGAGGAGGCAGGCGAGTTCTGGGAGTGTGTGCAGCTTTGAGATTGATCGTGGAGGGCTGAGCGACGCATAGGTGTTCAGGTGCCTTTGAGTGTCGTGGGGTGGGTAGGGGCCTGGGGAGAGATGAGTCAAGAGGGCCTTCTCTCAAGATGGGCCTTGTAAGGACTACATGTTGGGCCTGAAAGCAAGTGTCCCTTTGCGTGCTGGGAGCGTCAGGGTTAGGTTTTGAGGTGATGCCAGGTGGTCTCACCTCCTCTTCCCCGTCCTCCCTCCTTGAGTCTTTCCAGAGGTTCTGGAATTTTGTCTGCAATGGCCCTGCAGGGAGAGTCCTGGGGCTGACTGAGCCCCAGCACTAGCCCTGCCCCAGCTCTGAGGTCTCTGGACAGGAGCCAGAGTTGAATTGGGAGGCAGGAGGGACCATCCTTTCCCCTCTCAGGGGACCCAGGGATCCCTTCTCATTCCCCCCTTGTCTTCGATATTAAGTATTCAAACCTCATTTACATCCTTATTTTTCAATTTGCTGCCACAGTAGTTTAATTTATTCGATATAATTTCTTTTTCTGAGGGGACATTAATCATTGCCCTGTGCTTTTGGGCGCCTGTGGGATCTCTGCGTGTATATGTGTGTGTGTGTGTGTGCGCATCTGTGCATATGTGTGTATACGATCTATGTGTTGGGGGTAGCTGTGTGTATCTGTGAGTGTGCATCTGCATCCATGTGTGTCTGGACCGGTGCATATTTGTGTCTGTGTGTAAACGAGGCACCACGTAGTCTGTTTGTGAGTGTGTTGTGTGTGAGAAAGCGTGGGTCTTTGTTGGGAGAGTGGGGGCGGGTGTGTGAAGGTAAGTGTGATGTGAGTGTGCTAACCTGGTCAAGTCCTCTTCTTCAGAATCCTCCTGGCCCTTCCAGGATGTCAACAAGGAGGGGAGGTGGCAAAGTATTTGGGAGACATGAGATCCCAGTCACACCGGTTCTGGCCTCCCTTGGACTGAACTGCAGGCCAATTTAAGGGCTCCCCCTACCCCAGGGCCATCTCGAGGTGGGCCGCTCCCACAAGGATGGGTTCCTCCCATTGTCCCCTGCTGGGTCCAGCTGTTTTTCCTTTCCTGAGAGGGTGCCCTGGGTAGTTGTAGCTAGAAATGTTCTAGAGTCCATGGTCGTTCAAGAAAGTGAGAAAGACCAAGAGGCGAAGACAGACACAGAGATGGGGAAAGACAGGCAGGAAGGAGCAAGGCCAGCCATGGCAGGGGAAGAAAGAAAGAGGGAGGAAGAGACACAGAGAATGATGGAAAGAGAAGCGGGAGAGAGGGACAAGTGAGCGAGCCAGCAGCGTCTCAGCCCATAAAGTCCCTGGAATGGGAGGAAGGGGCGAGGGAGACTCTCGCATCAGCGCAGCGTGAGGGCGGGGGCCAAGGGCTAGGGCTGCTTTTCTTCCAGGAGCTGAGATGAGTGAAGTGACTTGGGGGAGGCTTGTTTAGAGAGAAGAGGCAGGGGGAAGGGGTAAGGCAGAGGGAGGGAGGCAGAAAACCCCTCCTGGGGATATAATTCAGGGGAATGACTGAAAGGAACATTTCTGAGGCAGTTCAAGGATGGGGGAGGCAGCTCTCCAATGCTCCAATCAGCTCTCCCTTCCCCACTCTGGGCAAGTCCACATCTTTCCGAGACCCTCTTTTGGTCCCCAGCCCCAGAAGCCCTCTGTTTTCTTTCTCTGGCACATTCCTGGGGTCTCCTTTTCTCCCCGCGGCGGGGGCTTGGGAGTGATGGGGCAGGGATTGATGGGCAGGCCTGCAGCATGCCAGGCGCTGCGCTGGGAATGCACCTGTGGCATCTAATGTACTCATGGCAACAACTCCTTGGAGTGAGAAGCGGTCACCCCACTTCAGTGAGGAAGAAAGGAGAGGTCAGGGACTTGCCCAAAGTCAGGATTTAAGTCAGATCCACCTGAGGCTGAGTGCGGAGCTGTTCCCATGTCCCTCTGCTGCCTGCTGTCCTGGCCACCACACGGGTCCATGCGCACTCCCACACAGAACGGGGTCCAGGACCCAAGGCTAAAGTGGAGAGGCCTCTTGGGGCACGAATCCAGAGGCTGAGGGTACCTCCTGCACCTGTTCTTCTAGCTCCACCACCCAGCTGTGAGTACTTTGCCCTGGAGAAGAGCTGCCTGCTCCACTGCCTTCAGGCGTGAAGAACGCCCAGGCTTCGACAGCCCTTGCCGTCACTTTTGTCCAGGGTCCTGAGGTAGCTTCAGGACCCCTTCTGGAAGGTGACAGCCAAACCCTCTGGTTCAGGGATGTACTGGCTCTGTCCTGGGACCTGGTTTCTGCTTGCAGGACCTGGATCGATTTCAAACTCAGCTTCAAGCAGCTATGACCTCCCATTTTAGCTTCATCCAGACAGTGGCCTGAGGCCCAGGGTTTAGAGGTGGAAGTTTCTTTCTTTTGGTCTAAAATTCTGCAAAATGGACATCATGGAACCTGACCATTCAGGTACCCGCCCCAGCACTGAGCCTCCAAACACCTGATTATTTTGAATTCTACAGATTTATATATTCTATCAAATGTCCAAACATCTGAATACCCAAGGCTTCCAACATCCAAGCACTTGAGTGCACAGAACACGGAGCACGCAGGAGCTATTGATGGAGTATCCAGAGGTGGAAATCCGAGATGGACTCAAGGTGGGGAAGGAGCTCTGTTTTCCTGGCTCCCTCCTGAGTCCCTTCAATCCTCCTGACCTCTTACAGAGGCCACTCTGCCTTCCACACCATCCAGGAGTTTGGCTTAGTCATCACCTCCAGCCCTCAGCACAGACACGGTGCACAGAAACCAGCACCCACTTGGGTCAATAACAACCGAGTGATCACAACAGGGGGTCTTTGGGCATTCGGGGGACGGGGGCAAGGGGACAGGCCTGGGGCCGGGGAGAAGGTAGCGCGTTCATTTGAATAATGGGCAAAATCAAATTAATTCTACATTAAATAGTTGTGAATAAAGGGTTGAAGTCAGCAGTTTCAAACTTGTTTTCCTTAATTACTTTCCGTGTTTAATGTCATTAAGAAGATTAAAAATTCATTAACAAGAGTACTAAAGTGGCAAATCAGGAAAGCGATCACTCCAGGTTAGAAACTCCGCTGAGGCCACACTGTGAGTCTTCTGCAGGGGGGCGTGGGTGGGGGTGGGGGCCGGAGAGGGTGGGGGACAGACACACATTCACACTTACACAGCGACATAGCAACATCAACACATATCCACACAGGCACACATGCATCTTCCGCTTGTCCACCCCAGGACTTCTGTGATTGTGGGAGACAGTGGATTCAAATCTGTCGCTAATCACATGAACCCTCTCCTAAGAAAGGGAAATAAAGTTCCAACTTTTGTGACAGACAATATATGGCCACAGGAATACTGTCCGCCTGGCAGTCTCCGAGCTCACTTTCCTGTGTTCTGGTCATCCCTCTGTGTGCCCCCACCTCCCTTTCCCTCCCCTCCCACACTCAAGGGCTCTCCCAGGGCAAACCTGATCAGTTTCCTGGGAGGAGCTGCGTCTCTGAGGCTTAATTATCCTGGAAAAGGATCCCTTTTGTCTCCTTAGCTTGTGGGGGAGGGAGGTGAAGGTGGGGAGGGGTCACGTTTCTTTCAGGGAGGGGGAGCAGGGAGACAAAGGATACCCTGGTCAGGGCGAGGGTAGGGCAGAAGCAGATGGGGAAGCAGGACCCAAGTGTCCTAGCGTTCAAACCAGACCTTGATCCAACCGCACAGCCCCCGTCCCAGAGCGCCCCTATCTCCTAACACCTCACCCTCTCACTCAGCTTTTTCTCCCTATTTTGTTGGCTGACCCCTTCCTCCCAAACTCCAGACTCCGCCCCTGCCTTCGTGGTGAAAGGAAGTTCTTCCATGTAGCTATCACAATCTCTCCAACTCCATTTCCTTCTTTTTCTCTAGGCACCTCAGCATCGGGTCTCTGTGAATGTTTAGGTCACCTTGGGTACATCTGTGCCTTTGGGGCAATGGGGCTATGGGTCAGGTGGCTGTGTTGGCAACTGAGTGTGTGACTATGTGGTGTGTCCTTGTGCGTGTGCATGTGTGTGTGTGTGTGTGTGCAAGTATACCCGTGTCTGTGTGTGGCTGAGTGAGAAGGGCCATGATCTCAACTTGAGAATGCCATGTTAATCGTAAACAAAGGCCGTGGAGAAGCCTGTGAGGGTTCGATTAGAATGAGCCCTTTTATTTTTTTGATGGGGAAACCAAACTCTAAGAAGATGAACGTCTACTCTTATGAATAGACTCAAGAGAAATAAAAACATAGGTCCACACCAAAACTTGTACAGGGATGTTCATAGCAGTGTTATTCATGATTGCCAAAAAGTGAAAACCACTCAAGTGCCCATCAGCTGACAAATGCATACATAAAATGTTGTATATCCATATAATGGAATATTAGTCCATTGCCATAAAAAGGAATGAAATACTGATTCATGCTACAACACAGATCACTATTGAAAACGTGTTAAGTGAGAGAAGCCAGTCACCAAAAAAACACATATTGTATGATTCCCTTTATATGTAATGCAAATAAATAGAGACAGAAAATCAATTAGTGGTTGCTTAGGGCTGGGGCAGAGGGTGTTGGGGGAAAAGGGGAGTGACTGGTGATGGCAGTGGGGTTTCTGGGAGTGATTAAAATGTTCTAAAATTTATTGTGGTGATGGTTGCATGACCCTGTGAACATACTAAAAACCACTGACTTGTACACGTTAAATAGGTGAATTGTTTATGGTATGTGAGTTAGATCTTAATAAAGCTATTTGCCTGTAATCCCAGCACTTTGGGAGGCCAAGGTGGGCGAATCATGAGGTCAGGAGATCGAGACCATCCTGGCTAACATGGTGAAACCCCGTCTCTACTAAAAATACAAAAAATTAGCCAGGCGTGGTGGCGGGCACCTGTGGTCCCAGATGCTCGGGAGGCTGAGGCAGGAGAATGGTGTGAACCCGGGAGGCGGAGCTTGCAGTGAGCTGAGATCACACCACTGCACTCCAGCCTGGGCGACAGAGTGAGACTCCGTCTCAAAAATAAATAAATAAAGCTATTATTGAACAAAAAATGAAGTGGCTTGCTCAAAGTCCCACAGCAAGTGAAAGGTGGAGTTGGTTCTAGAACCGGATACGCTGACTCTGCGTTCTGTGTTCTTTCCATGAGCCCTACGATGCCTCAAACATGTTGCTATGGAGGCTTGAAGTCTAAGTCCTAAAGTGTGTGTGGGTGTCCACGTGGCATGCCGAGGCTTTTCTGCAGTGTTGTCAGGTTTCTACCTGAAAGAGTGTGTCTTTTTATGTGTGTGCCCGTATAGATGTGTGGCTTCGGCAGCTCTGTGGCCCCACACACCTGTAACTGGGCCCAGGCATCTCTCTACTGTGAGTGTTTGTGTCTGCCCGGATACATGTCTGGGCTGCCCATGCCTCTCTGCTCATTGGCTGGGCCTCTGTCTGCATTTGTTTGTAGGTATATCTGTATGTCTGTGTCCATGAAGTCATGTGACTTCATGGGGATCTGTGTTCATGTGTGGCAGTGTTCCTGCCTATATGTGTCTCAGTGAGTGCCCATGAGTTGCTTGATGTGTTGGCCTGTCAGTCTGGGTTCACCTACCTTCATCTCTGGGTCTCTGCACCAGTATGTAGTATGCTGCTGTCCACACAGGCCCATCTGCAGGGTCCATGTAGTGGGGCCCACAGACCTGTCCATCTGAATCTATGTGTCTGAGCCCCTCCTCCAGGCACCAGCCCCAGAAGGTGCCTGCCTCCCCACCCCCGCCTCTGACAGCCGTGGAGGGAGCGTCACAGTAAATTCATGGCCGCCCGGCTGGGAAACAGGCGGCTGCAATGGAAAGGAAGCGTGGATTTGCATATTGAATTAAAATTAAGAGCTAATTATGCAAATAAATTATGACATTTGGCAGGAGAATTTGCTTCAAGATCATTTATTACGTTCTTTTTATAACAGTGTGAGCATTTAACGGTCAAAGACAATATTTTAAGGGAAAATTAACTCAAGATTATTAACCTAAAAACAATTCCACATTAATGAGATGGTGAGCTGGTCCCCCCCACACACCTGGGCAGGTCTATGCCTAGGCTGGGAAGGCCTTTTTCTTTTCCTCTCCTTCCTTGCCCCAGTCTGCAGGGGGAGAGGGGCTAGGAGGGGACTAGCAAGGCAGAGGGAGACTTTGGGGTTTGTATCTTCTTAGGTGGGGAGATGGGGAGGCCACATCTGAACTGAAACCCCGACTTGAGACCAGAACTCTGGGCTGAGTTTAGGAGGCCACAAAGAGGATGAGCTAAGGCCCCACTCCCAGAGACCCCTAGTCTGAGGATGACAAATGTGGCCTTGGCCTGGGGGAGCCCTGTTCCAAGGAGGAATACAGATCCCTACCCTAGAAATGACTCTGCCAATACCAGCTGGGATGGAAGCTGGAAGGCAGAGTTTAAGTCGCCTGGTTATATGCTGCTCCCGGCAGCTCCCATCCCGTCCTCCCAGGTTGCAGAACCCCCGGTTCCCTGGAGTTGCAGACTCTGGGCCCTCCGGGGCTCTGAGCTCTCCACCTTTCCAGGCCCCATTGTCTCTCCGTTTTCCCATGACCTGAATCTATCAGTCTAGCTTCCCTTTTTGGGGGGTGGCAAGTAAAGGAGACCCTAATCTGGATTTCCTTGGGGTCCCCAACCCATCCCACATCAAGCAGTGACCCCACAGAAGGTGGTAGGCAGTGTTCTCTCTGGGCTCCACTCTTCTCCCTGTGCCCCACTCTTCTCCCTCTGTTATGGCCTGAATGTTGGTGTCCCCCTGAATTCCTACGTTAGAACCTAATACCCAATGTGCTGGTATTAAGAATTGGGGCCTGGCCGGGCACGGTGGCTCATGCCTGTAATCCCAGCACTTTGGGAGGCTGAGGCAGGTGGATCACAAGGCCAAGAGATCGAGACCACCCTGGCCAACATGGTGAAACCCCGTCTCTACTAAAAATACAAAAATTAGCCAGGCGTATTGGTGCGTGCCTGTAGTCCCAGCTACTCAGGAGGCTGAGGCAGGAGAATTGCAGAGGTTGCAGTGAGCTGAGATTGCACTACTGCACTCCAGCCTGGGTGACAGAGAGACACTCTGTCTCAAAAAAATAGCAATAATAAAATAAATAAATAAATAAATAACCCAGTCTCAGGGATTTTGTGATAGCAGCTTGGATGGACTAAGGCAGCCTCCCTGTGTGTGTGTGTGTGGCGGTGGGTGGAGGGGTGGCATCTGCTCTACCTGATCCCTATACTTGCTCTGTGAGCTACAGACTCTTTTAGGGCAGACTTTGTCTGCAGAGTGTGTCCATAGAAGGGATCCTATGGTCCACTGGGTGAAAGCCTTGGGTTTCCCAAAGTCTCTGCTCTGATGTAGACATACCCCCTGAGAGGGAGATGTTGTCACCTGTCATCGCTGGATGCCAGTATTTGGTTCTATTTCCTCCTGGAACTAGATGCTTGTTTGCCACAGAGAGGGACAGCCACTGCCCGCCCTAAGTTACACCTCCAGACCTAGCATTTCATTTGACCAGATATCACTGGGCAGAGCAGGGTGGCATAAAAGACTATGGGTTGGATTTAGGAGACCCTTAGAATCAGAAGTCCTGAGGGCACATCCTTTCTCTGCCGTTGACTGGCAGGACACATTGCCCCTGGCTAGTGGTCTGCGCTTCCAGATCCGTCCCCACCCCTTTCCACCCTCCTGTGGCCCTGGGATGCTGGCCTGCATGGTCCGCATTAGCTGGCTCCCTTGGGATTGACCAAAAGGAATTCACAGGAAGGGAGCTTCTTTAGCTCCTTTCCTTCCAGGTGGTTGCAGATTAGCTGGATTTCCCCGATAAAGGCCACAGCTCTCTAGAACTCTCCATACAGAGCTCTCTCCTGGTTCTGGTAACTTTTCTCCATTCATCTTTGTCCCTTTTAGCCCTGGTTTGGCCATGGCTTCCCACCGTTACTAGCCCCGAGATACTGTACCATCACTTATACTTTTCCTAATCCTTGCCCATACCTTTGTAAATAGTTGTTTTATTAAACTCTCCTCAGATAACCCAATAGGCTAGAACATGCTTCCTGACAAAAAAGCACCTCAATTTCCTCATCTGTAAAACAGGGATGGTAATATGTGCCTGACAAGTTATTGGTACACTTCCAGTGAGACAAATTGTTTCAAGGTGCTTTGTAATTACACATCAGGAGTCCAGATGCTTGTTTCAAGGTAGAAACTGTACCAGGAATTAGGCTGGTATCGAATGCATCTCTGCTAAGAAGCTTCTGTGTGAACTTGGGTCAGCCACCACCCTTCTCTGAACCTGTTTGCTCATTGATAACAAACAAGAGCTAAACTCCTAACTTAAAGGTCCAGCTGTAGAAAGTGATGATTCTATGGTCACTTAGCTGTTGAGGAAAGAGGGGTCAAGTGACTTACCAAAGGTCACACGGCAGGTTCCTGGCCACCTGCCTGAGAGTCTATCTGGGGCACAGAGCCTGGTTGGGGTCCCACTGTTGGACCTCAGAGACCTCGGTGGAGTAGACAGAACCTGGCCAAGGTGCCCAGGCAGGAGGCCTGTCCCCCACCCTAGCGGCTCACTCTGTCTCCCAGGGCAGGGTGGACTATCCCTTAGAGAGAGAGGGTGGGGTTATTAATAACAATGCTAATAAGAGAGAAAACAAAGCCAGCAGGGCCTGAGCATTTTTTAAATGAAGAAATTTCCCTCATCTCGTGGTTAATTTAAAAGGTTTATTTCTTGAAATGAATCCTCTTCATCAAACCCCCCGATCCTTGAAGATCGGAGGCAACTGCGAGTGCCGGTAATGAATTGATTTGTAACATGAGCGACACGGCGCCCTCCCGCCCGTGCCCGCTGCGGGCCCTTAATCTACGGTGTTTAAGGGGAAATGAGCTTCTCCATCTCTCGGCCTGAAACCCAGCACTAGGTAGTGTAGCCGGTCGCCAAGGGCCAGGCCCAGGCCCGGCAGATGCCCCCTCCAGCAAGGGCACCTGTAGCAGACCACACCCTCCCGCCTCCCAGCACCCCTCTCCCCTCCTTTAAAAGGGAAGTCAAAAGAGTCCCATAGGCCAGTGCCACCCTCCACTAACCTGAGCCATCCATAGCCACACAGCCATCTGAACAGACACACAGCACACCCACACACACAGCTACACCAACCCATAATCAAACCACATTTTCACTTACCCACGCAATCCTACAAAGTCACATAAACAGTCTCCCTCAGGCATAAGATTCAGAAATATAATTACACAAATCACCCACACCTACTAACATAAGACATTCAGTCATAGAAATGTGTCCAGACACACAGGACCACACACCCTTCTACAGACCCACTCTTCTACAGACATGACAATTAATTTGTGCATATTTAGCAATGTGGAGGTGAGGCAGCAGCATGGCACAGCAGAAGGAGCAGGGGCTTCAAGCTATAGAGCTGGGTGTTTGAATCTAACTCCCACATGTCTGATCTGACCTCCCTGTCTCAATTTCTCTATCTGTAGAATGGGGACAACAATATCTTCCTCATGGAATTCCTGTGAGGACAACATTGGATAGTATATGTAAAGCTCTTTTTTTTTTTTTTTTTTTTTTTTTTTTTGAGATGGACTCTCACTCTGTCACCCAGGCTGGAGTACAGTGGCGCAATCTCGGCTCACTGCAACCTCCACCTCCGGGGTTCAAGCGATCCTCCTGCCTCAGCCTCCTGAGTAGTTGGGATTACAGGCACTCACCACCACACCCAGCTAATTTTCTTTTTTTAATTTTCAATAGAGGCAGGGTTTCACCATGTTGATCAGGCTTGTCTCAAACTCCTGACCTCAGGTGATCCGCCCACCTTGGCCTCCCAAAGTGCTGGGATTACAGGCGTGAGCCACTGCACGCAGCCAGAAACCTCCTTTTAAACTGTTAAATTTATGGCTGGCCACAGTGGCTCATGCTTATAATCCTAGCTATTTGGGAGGTTGAGGCAGGAGGATCACTTGAAGCCAGGAGTTCAAGACCCCATCTCTAAAAATTAAAATTGAAATAAATTAGCCAGGTGAGATAGTGCACACCTGTAGTCAAAGATACTTGGGAGGCTGAGGCTGAGGCGGGAGGATTGCTTGAGCCCAGGAGTTTGAGGCTGTAGTGAGCTATGATCACACCACTGCACTCCAGCCTGGGCAACAGAGTGAGACCCCATCTCTAAGAAAAAAAAAAATCTAAAGTGTTAGCTTCATGAAGGCAAGGACCTTCATGAATGAAATAATGTATTTGAATATTTTAATGTAGCTTTAGTATAGAGTAGGTGCCTAATAAATGCTAGGTAATATTGTACTCATCATCTAATGCTGTATCCTCAATAACTACTTTAGTATACATTTAGCATACATAACTACTTTGGTATACATGTTTTTATGCCTATCATGTAGTCTGAGTAATAGAATGGTAATTATGAAAAAGAGGGAGGAGGAGAAATTATCATTTAGTGAGTGTTTGCAATGTGCCAAACACTGTGCTAAATATAGTATGTTATTTTATTCAATCTTTACAGCAATACTATGAGATTGTTTCAATATATACCCATTTTGCAAATGAAGAAATTGGGGCCCAGAGAGGTTAAGTGACTTGCTTAAGATCACAGAGCCAGTAAGTGGAGGAGAGTGGATTTGAACCCAGGTAGCCTGGCTCCAGAACTTGCTTAGGTTGTGAGTAATGCTGAAAAAAAAAAGGTATGTGAACAGCCTTGCCCTTAAGCAGGGCTCCTATGTCTATGCGACAAAGCCAGTTACACCTTGAGGTGGCTTTCTTGAAAGTGACCTTGAAGGTCTCACTGATCCTTTCAAAGTCATAAGCCAGAGGCTTGAAGACATCTCTGGTAGCAGGTCTGTGGCAGCTCTGGGTGCCTCTCAGGGCTGTCACCTGCCCTAGTATTGGCAAAACCTCCAAACCCAGCTGAGAACTTTCTGTCTTTCCACTTTACCACCCCATCAGCTGCTAACTGATCTTTGGTACAAATCTGGGCTTTTCTGCACTGAAACATCTTTAAAACAGGCAAATCCACACCCAAAATGCCCCTGGGCATGGGCACAGTGGCAAAATACTACCTCCTACCTTCCACCCTCCTGCTCTGGCTGCTGTCATTTTTCCTGCCTCCACCTGAGGGCCAGGATGGCCACAGCCCTTCACCTTGTCCTTAGCAGAGATAGTGGCTTAGACACAGGCTGGATCCCAGATGGAGGAGCGCACTCAGGCCCAAAGCCTCCAAGTGGTCTCAAGGCCAGTCTCCATCCGGGTCCGACTCTCTTGGGCTTCTGGGTTCCTGATGGGAGTTTCTTCCTCATGGCCAGTCCCAGGAACAGTAAGGACTCAATGACCTTCCCAAATGGCCTCCAGGCCTCAATCCAGCCAAATAGTCCTCAGGCAGCCCCGGGGAAATGAGGCACCCTATGTCCAACCTGGGAAACTCTGGGGACACCAGGCGACCTCTTCCCGCTCCCCGTACTGCTCTGCACATCCATGTATTTTCCTCACTCAGAGGCACAGTGCCCGGTGGGCACGGGGTGGGGGTGAGGGCATGTGCTCCCCTCCTGTAACTTCCTAAAAGAAAATCATTTTTTATAACTGTTGGAATCCTGATTGAGCTGTCAAAAGTACATGAAACCAGCTACATAAATGGTAAACTATCCATCAGTCACAGGCCTATTTGTTCTGAGACAGTATAAACATCACACATTTTTCTTCGAGATAGAAAATAATATTTACCCCATCATATCCAGGTAACTTGGCCCCCACTCCAAAAAGAAACTTATTAGTCACACCAGTCTGTGCCCTCTTATCTCCCAAATCTTTTCATTCTTTTGCCTACTAGTCTTACCTCCCTTGAAACATTAACTCAGCTCAGTTATTCAGCTTTCTCTCTGTTTAAAACCAGATTTAGCAACCCCCGACCAAAAAAACCCACAGTTAATAAATGCTAAGAAGCCAGGTGCAGTGGCTCATACCTATAATCCCAGCAGTTTGGGAGGCCGAGGTGGGCGGATCACTTGAGGTCAGGAGTTCGAGGCCAGCCTAGCCAATATGGTGAAACCCCATCTCTACTAAAAATACAAAAATTAGCTGGGCGTGGTGGTGCGCACCTGTAATCCCGGCTACTCAGGAGGCTGAGGCAGGACAATTGCTTGAACCCAGGAGGTGGAGGTTGCAGAGAGCCAAGATTGCACCATTGCACTCCAGTCTGGGTGACAGAGTAATAAAATAAAATAAAATAAAATAATAAAATCAAATAAGGAGAAACATAAAGGAAATCACCTTTTTTTTTTTTTTTTAATGAGACGGAGTCTCGCTCTGTCACCCAGGCTGGAGTGCAGTGGTGTGATCCGGCTCACTGCAAGCTCCACCTCCCAGGTTCAAGCCATTCTCCTGCCTCAGCCTCCTGAGTAGCTGGGACTGCAGGTGCCCACCACCACGCCCGGCTGATTATTTTGTATTTTGAGTAGAGACGGGGTTTCACCGTGTTAGCCAGGATGGTCTCCATCTCCTGACCTCGTGATCCGCCCACCTCGGCCTCCCAAAGTGCTGGGATTACAGGCATGAGCCACACCCCCCCGGCCTTAGGAAATCACTGGATTCCAGTGTACAGATTCTGGCCCACTGGATAGATGTAGGGTCAGCCCCAATTTGCCTTCTGAGGAGTGGCAAGGTCCCTCTGTGCCCACCTTTTCCGTGCCGACTGGTCTAGTGTGGTAAGAGTGAGAAAAAGAATGCATCCGCTCTTTTGTGTGAGATGTCTCCCCCTGCACACCTGGGCAAGGCTGTGTCCCTTACAGGCACTCTGGACTCAAGGGAACACATCCCAGAAGTTTGAGCCAGCTGAAAGGGGCTGCAGCTCCCTCTCTTACTTCTTCTTCAGTAAGAACTTGACCCAGGGCAACGGCCCCAGCTGCCAATGATAGATATGTAAGGGTGGGTAAATGGATGGTTGGATGAATGGATGGATGGACAAATGGACAGAGAGACAGATAGATACTTACATGCAAACGTACCCTTACATACAATATCCCCCTGCTGAACAGACAGACACATTCAGTGCAGCCTAGGAGTGAAGCATAAGGCTCTGCTAGCACCCAGTTAAACCTCCCTGCTCCACTCATCTCTGGAGGTGTGGCCTTGGGTAATTAGTTAACCTTGCTCAGCATCTTTCAGCAGGAAAATGAAAATAACAATATAATCTACCATGTAGGGCTATGAGGAGTCAATGGTAGTCATGGTTAGCACAGCACCTTGCATAGAGTAAGTGTTCAATAACTGATTTCTATTGCTATTGCCATTAGATTATACATACTTTGCACACACTTTTGTAAGCACTTATACACACAGGAACCTCTTAGAAACTTAGATAAAGTGTACACATTTGCAAACACGCACATACTGATGAACATATAAGCCGACATGTAGCTGGACAGCACAGAGTGGTGGCTAGGTGCACACTCTGTGGGAACTGAGGTCAACACCACGCTGTGCCATTTGCTAGCTGTGCGATTTCCAGCAAGTTACTTAACCGCAGTGTTCCCATCTATCAAATGGGAAGAATAAAAATAGCTCTTCCTTCATAGGATTCTTGTGAGGGTTAAATTCATTAAATATTTACAAAACACTTAAAAACACTGTGTGATAGATTCTAAACACTGTATGTTTGAGAAATACAAATAAATCCCCCACCTTGTAAACAAATACCTGTCAAGTTCCTAGAGTTTGCATAACACTCTTAAAGTATTATCCTGTTAGATCTTTTCAGTAACCTTTGGGTCAGGATTAATATTATCCCCACTTATAGATGAGGAAGCTGAGGCTAAAAGAGATCAATGATCTGTATAAAACCTGGCAGCTGGGGAGCCAGTGAGTGGTAGATAAGCCAGGCCTCTTGACTTTAACTTCCATGTTCTTTTCACTAAGCATCAGATACGCTGAGTGTGTGTGTAGCTGGGTATGTGGATTAGGTTTTCTCTGCCTTTGTTATCAGGGCTCCCCAGCCCTCCTTCACCTCTTCCACCTGCCCCCGCCCCCAGAAGATTCCCCACCCCCAGGAAATGGTCCAAACCCGTAGTTCTCAAAGCGCGGTCCTGGACCTGTCGCATCAACGTCATCTGGGAACTTGTTAGAAATGCAGATTCTTGGGCCCTGTTTCAGCAAGAAGTGCTGGGGCAGTTCAGGAGGACAGGGTGGACTAGAGCGAAGCTTCTGGAACAGGGGACGCTTGGCCTGGGCCTTGAGTGTCAGGTAGAGGAGAGAGCCCTGAGGAAGTGGGAAGTGCACTGTCTGATAAGAGAAGCTCTGGCTGCTGAAGTGATGTTCTAGGTGGGGGAAGTAGGGGAGATGAGAGCTGAGCTGAGCCATTTGAGTGTCTTTCGATTTCTCCTAGACACTGTACCCTATTAGGTGGTCTGTCCTTGAATATCTGAAAGGAGGCTTTGTAGAAATTTATCTCTCAAGACAAACCCCAAAGACCCTCCCCTGCAGGGTCAGAGCATTGCCAGAACTGGGGGTGGCCTCCTCCTATCCCCATGCTCTCTGGATTTGCCCCCAGAGTGGCAGCCTCCAGCCCTGAATGACTGTGGGGAACCCCAGCCTCATTCCCACCAGGCCCAGATTAATAAAGTAGGGGCGTTTTGCAAGGAGAATGGTTGACAACTGTGGCCTTCTCCCCACTTCTCCCCTGGGGCCTGAGCCAGACCCAGCAGAGGCACCCGTGTGACCAGAGGCCCTGCCCAGAGTGAGGCTTCCTCCATGTACATCCCGTGTGTACACGTGAGGCTGAGACTCCAGGCTGGGAAGAGTCCAGGGTGAGCTGGCCAGGGGCTCAGGGCTGGAGAAGAGCGAGCAGCAGCCCCCTGTGTCCTGCCCGGGGCTACCACTAGGAGGCTAATGAAAAGGGAAGATGCAGGCCAGGGCTTGGGCCAGCAGGAGACAGCAAGGGGACAATGTGAGGCAGGAGGGAGGTGGCCCTCAGGCAGGGACAGACAATGTCCCCATATGGGAAGCAGACGGAGCCTCCCCGCCCCCCTTGGTCCGGGGGCCTCTGCTGCAGCAGGCAGTCCTCGCAGCTAAACACCGGGTTGTTTGTATCCAGGAAGATGGGCCCGCTGAGCTGCGGCTGGGAAAGGAGCAGAAGGAGGGTGAGCTCAGCTCACCAAGGTCCCCACGAAGGACTTTGGCAGGACGACACGGAGCCACGCGTGCACCCCAACAGCACTCATGCGTGCACCCACAGTAAGATCACTTTCTGCTTTTTCTAAATCTTTTAAAATTACACCGTAATATATGCTCAAAGTAAAAGATTACAACAATACAGAGAAATATGCAGAGTAAAATGTGAAAATTACCCCATCGTCGCAACCCTACCAACTCCCTTTTTCAGAGGCAATTACTTTTAATACCTGCCTTCAAGCAAAGGCTGCTTTCTAACGTAAGACCATGGTGGATCTGTCACCAGACACAGGTGGCTTCATTCTCCAGTCAATGCCAGGCTTTCCTTGGAGCAGAGCACTGCGGAGGGGTGGCTAGGACGACGCAGAGGTTCACACAGCCTCCCTGCCTGTGACCCAACTGGGAGACATCTGCCTAGTGATCCCAGGTTTTAAATCATTTATCATGATTCCATTTCTACCCAAGGTGATCACCTCCTGACAATTTTTAAAATCTTCTGCCTTTACCTATTCATGCCAAACCCCATTTTTAGTTTTATAAGTTTTTCTCTGTCTTTAAAATTTAGGTCAGCTTGTTTGCTATTGCTCATAAATTATTTTTGCTAATAATCAAAAGCTATGGATAAAATGTTTATTTTATTATTATTAATATTATTTGAGATGGAGTCTCGTTCTGTCACCAGGCTGGAGTGCAGTGATGTGATTTCAGCTCACTGCAACCTCTGTCTCAAGGGTTCAAGCCATTCTTGTGCCTCAGCCTCCCCAGCAGCTGGGACTACAGGCATGTGCCACCATGCCCACCTAATTTTTGTATTTTTAGTAGAGATGTTGTTGTGCCATGTTGGCCAGGCTCGAACTCCTGACCTCAAGTGATCCGCCCACCTCAGCCTCCCAAAGTGCTGGGATTACAGGCGTGAGTCACCGCACCCCGCCAGATGAAATGTTTATAATTTCAAGGTGATTGAAGGCCTGCAGCCTTTTGAGCCTCAGGCCCTCACCAGGCTGTCCACTCATCTTCTGGAGGTGAGAACTGAGCAGAGGTCCTGCTCCTGTCTGGGACAGCCCCAAAGGACACTCTCTCTGGGAATAGGGATCCCATTGTTTTTCCCTAGGGGAGGGGACGAGCAATTATTGGGCCCCTACTATGTGCCAGCCCCTTCCTTATATGTTGTATCTGTCAGGACTTATTTGATTGCAAGCAAGCCATAGCAACCCAATTTGAATTAGTTTAGGCAAAGAGGGGTATCTACTGGAAGAAATGGGAACATCTCAGGTAATCAAGTGTAGGTACAGATAATCAAGGAGTGGGAAGAGCAGAGATGGCATTGAGCTTCTGGAACATTCAGAGTAGGACCCGGATGGACACCAGGATGCTCTCTCTGGGGTTTCACCTGCAGCTGCCACCAGCAGGGAAAGTTCAACTCTCCCTTCAGTTCTTTGTGAGGGATCCCAGAGAAGGACCCAGATTGGTCCCCACAGGTCAGGTGTTCAGGTAGCTAGGGGTGAGGTAGGATTAGGAGACTCTTTGAGACCACATAAGGGCTTCCAAAAGGAGAGACCACCATTCCCAGGGGATTTTGGCCAACAATACTGGACGTCTACTACAACATGTCAGTTCTTTTCTTCACAAGTCTGTGAGGTAAGAATTGTTATCATCCCCATTTTACAAGCCAGTAATTAGCCCTAGAGCCTGGATTCAAAGTGGGCCTGTCCAAAGCCCACGCCCTTGACACATGGAACATCAGCTTCCTCAAGCGAAAGAGCACTGAGTCCATGTGAAACACCTTTCTAGAAGACGCATGCCTGGTGCTACACTAAGCTGTGTGGGACAGTCAGAGATGGATCAGGCAAGGGTGACATGTAGTGGGAAAGGGATCACAGAAGAGGGTCCCTTCTCATTAGATGATCATTAGGGAGGTGACATTTGGCCTGCTCCTTGAAAAAAACAGCAAATAGACCAGTTTGGCCAAAGCTTAGACTATGGGCAGAAAAGGAACTGGAAACAGCCAGAATGATAAGTTTGTGGCCAGCCTTGACTGGAGACAAAATTGCCTACAGGTTAAGGGTATAGAGTTTGGGACCTCAGCCCAAAGTGTATGATCCTGGTAACTTATTTAGGCTCTCTGTATCTAGTTTCCTCATTTGTAAGATAGGATGAAATAGCTGGCTGGGTGAGGTGGCTCACGCCTGCAATCCCAGCGCTTTGGGAGGCCGAGGTGGGAGGATCACGAGGTGAAGAGATCGAGACCAGCCTGGCCAACACGGTGAAACCCTGTCTCTACTAAAAATACAAAAATTAGCTGGGTGTTGTGGCAGGCGCCTGTAGTCCCAGCTACTTGGGAGGCTGAGGCAGGAGAATAGCTTGCACCCGGGAAACGGAGGTTGCAGTGAGCCAAAATCGTGCCACTGCACTCCAGCCTGGGAGACAGAGCAAGACTCCATCTCAAAAAAAAAGATAGGATGAAATAATAAAAATGGCTACCTCTTAGGATTATGGTAAAAATGGAATTAAATCATATATGAGAATAATGCTTTGAAGGGATAACTGTTATCCCAATATTAATACACACTGGGAGCCACTGTAGATTTCCTGTTTGAAAATCTGAAACAAACACTGACGTTTGGCTGTGTCATTGTATTAGTTTCCTGGGGCCACTGTAACAAACAGCCACAAACCGAATGCCTTAAAACAACACAAAATTATCCTCTTACAGTTCTGGAGGCTCAATGTCAAAAATCAAGGTATGGGTCAGGTGCAGTGGCTCACACCTGTAATCCCAGCACTCTGCGAGGCTGAGGTGGGTGGATCAGGTGAGGCCAGAAATTTGAGACCAGGCTGGGAAATATGGTGAAACCCATCTCTACTAAAAATACAAAAAATTAGCCAGACATGGTGGCCCATGCCTGTAATCCCAGCTACTCAGGAGGCTGAGACAGGAGAATCGTTTGAACCTGGGAAATGGAGGCTGCAGTGATCTGAGTTCATGCCATTGCACTCCAGCCTGGGTGACAGAGTGAGGCTCCATCTTAAAGAAAAAGAAAAAAATGAAGTTATCAGAGGGCCATGCTCCCTCAGAGTCTTTAGGGGAGGACCCTTCCTTGCCTCTTCCGGCTTCTAGTAGCCCCAGACATTCCTACACTTGTGGCAGCATCACTCCCATCTCTGCCTCTGTCCTCACTTGGCTGTCTTCTCTCTGTGTCTGTGTGTCTGTGCCTTTGCATGACACCAGTGTCCTTATAAGGACACCAGTCATATTGGATTAAGAGCCCACCCTATGTCAGTAGGACCTCATCTTAGCCTGCATCAGAATTATATCTTCAAAGCCCCTGTTTCCAGAAAAGGTCACTTTCACAGGTACCAGAGGTTAGGTCTTCAACAAATTGGGAGGGGGAGTACACAATTCAACCCATCATCAGAGCTGTGTTTGGACAGATAGATTTAGTAGCGGTCATGGGACAAGCTACATCCTAGAGATAGGTGTCGAGGAAACCACTCAGTAGGCAAGAAATGAGAGGACCTGATTTGGGCCAGTGGCAATGAGGACAAAGATCTTCCAGGACCTGACAGTTGATTGGATGATGAGGAAGTGAGGAAAACATAACACGTGTCAAGGGCATGGGCTTTGGGGGCAAAACGAGTAGATGATTCAGAGGCTCTATAATTGGAAGGATGGAAGGAGGAAGGAATGAGGAGGAAAGTGAGGGGAGGGGAGCCTCATAGACTCTAAGCTCTCTGAGGGTAGGGACTGCATCCTTCACTTGGTACCCTCAGTGCCTGGCACAGTGTCTGGACATAATATGTGCTGGAGAAATGTTTGCCAAAGAAATGAACGTGTTCAGTCTTGCACATGGGGAATTTGATGTACCAGCTGAAACAGGCAGGTGGAAATTTAGGCTTGTCATTTGGGAGATAGAGTTGGGGGTTAGAAATCTCAACTGGGTATTTATTTCCAGAGAGATGATGGGTCGAGTTGGGTTTGACAGTCCTTGTGAAAGGGCAGAGAAGGGAGGGAAGAGGTTTGAGGGAAGAATGGTCAGGCAGAGTTAAATTTAGGGGTTGGGAGAAGGCAGAGGGCTGTGGAAGGCCAGATCAGGAACTTCAGAGATGGAGGAGGGGAAGCAGGGAGGTGCAATGTCATGGAAATCAAGAAAGGAGACAGTTCCAAGGAGGAGGGGTGGAGCTGCTGCCAAATGCCGCAGAGGTCGAAGAGAAGAAATACCAAGAGGAGCCTGTGGATTTGCTAATTAGGAGACCGGCAGCAGTGGCCCCACCTGGTTAGGGCAGGGGGATGTGAGGGGAGGCTACTCTGGGCAAAGAACCCAAGGACAGGATTATGTGCTTTCCGTGTGTGCACACGCTCTCCACTCTGTCCTCCTTCGTGGACCTGGGCAGTCTGTGACAATCAAGAGTGAAAACCAAAACAAAAACACGGTGGTGGGATGGGGGTGGTATGCATGTCAGAACTCAGAGTTTGCAAATCAGGAAATTAATAACATGGGGGTGGAAGAGACAGCTCAGAGAAAGACGGAGTAGTTTTTAGTGCCAGGCAAATCTTCTTTGAGGGTGGAGAGTGGAAAGCAGCAATGGCCCAGGCAGATGACAAAACAATGCCCAGCCCAGCCCAGCCCAGCCCTCCGCAGACCTCCCAGGTCTGTTGCACCTGCCCTGCAGTGGGGGTGGGTGAGGGGCGTGAGGTCTTCTCCTCAGTCCTTTAGTCCCCTGGAGTCCCTGTGACTGTCAGTCTGGGTTATCACTGTGTCCCCAGGGCCTGCACTGGTGCCTGGGACATAGAAGGTACTCAGTAAATACTCAGGATTGGAAATAGCAACATCACCAGCAGCAGCTAAGATCACCTATGAGATGATAAATGTTGTTGTTGTTGTTTTGAGATGGAGTCTCACTCTGTTGCCCAGGCTGGAGTGCAGTGGTGCAATCTTGGCTCACTGCGACCTCCACTTCCTGGGTTCAAGCGATTCTCCTGCCTCAGCCTCCCGGGTAGCTGGGATTACAGGCATGCGCCACCTATGCCTGGCTAATTTCTATATTTTTAGTGGAGACAGGGTTTTGCCATGTTGGCCAGGCTGGTCTCGAACCCCTGACCTCAAGTGATCTGCCTTGGCTTCCCAAAGTGCTGGGATTACAGGCGTGAGCTACCGCGCCTGACCGAGATGATAAATGTTAAGCGCCTGCCACTTACTATATGCCAGTCACTTTGCATTTATTATCTCATTTAATGCTCACAACAGCTCCCTAGGGTAGGCACTATTATTATCCCCACTTAACAGATAAGGAAATAGGAGTTCTGAATGATTTAGTAAGTGTCTAAAGGCCACTCAGCTGGGAAATGGTAGAATTAGGATTTGAACGCAGATTCGTGTCACCCTAGGACTGTCAGTCTTGACCATTATGATTATTACACTGCAATTATATATGAATCTGGCTGGGCGCACTGGCTCACGCCTGTAATCCCAGTACTTTGGGAGGCCGAGACTGGATCACTTGAGCCCAGAAGTTCAAGACCAGCCTGGGCAACATGGCGAAACTCCATCTCTACAAAAAAATATAAACATTAGCTGGGCATGGTGGCGGGTGCCTGTAGTCCCAGCTACTCAGGAGGCTGAGGTAGGAGGATCGCTTGAGCCTAGGGGGCGAAAGTTGCAGTGAGCCAAGACTGTACCACTGCTTTCCAGCCTGGGCAACACAGCAAGACCCTGTCTCAAAAAAAAAAAAAAAAAAAAAGAATCTGTGAATCTGTGTGTGTGCTCGTGGAAGGTGGGGGCTTCCTGGGAGGAGAATGTAACCTGTGTCCGTCCTGTGCATTATGCATTTATTTGTGGGTGCCCACATCTCTAGGTCCTTGTATATGTGTGTCCGTGTGTGAATGTTGCACCTGGATTCAGCGTGTATCTGTGGGTTTGAGTACAGATGCTGTTCCACATCCTACCCCCAGGTTTGAGTTCCCCAGTTCTCCTCTGCTTGAGGCAAAGATTGTTGAGTTTGGCTCTCAAGTGTGTTCAGAGCTCAGTCCTGATCCCATCTCCCCCTCAGAGGGCCTATGAGGGGGTCCCTCTCCCCCACAGTCCTGCTCATATTTCTCCTTCCTTGTTTAAAGGGGCCAGTGGGTTTAATGATTAGTTACCGCCTTGTCGATATTCTCACCCAGGGAGAGGATGAATGGCGAGGCACTGCCCCCGCCCCCCGCCCACACAGACACACACAGTGGCAGATTAAGGATGAGGGAAGGGATCCTTCAGCAAGGGGTGTAGCGGGAGGGCAGCTCCAGAGGAGGCTCTGCAGGGACACTGAGATTCTTCAGTTGCTCCCACAAAGGTGGTGGCCCAGAAACAGAACGAGCCCCCTCCAAACACTTCTCCCACAATCCTCTCTGTTCCAACTCCTCCAGGTTCTGGGAGGCAATGGGAAGACCCCCTGGGGAGGGGAGCCCCTTCTTAAGGCAGAGAGCATTCCGGTCCAAGTTCTCTGTTGTGGACTCAGAGGTGGTCTATGTGTGTTTCTGTGTCTGTGAGTTTCCACTTTCATGTGCTTTAGTGACCAGCCATCCATGTGTCTGAATGTGTAATATGGTCCACAAGTATACATGGGTCCTTATGTCCCTCCGTGTTCATGTGGCTGTTATGCCCACAACCATGTGTACACACACACATGGACCCATGCTGGGGTGTGTCTGCAGGGCTGAGTGCGCATGTGCAGGTGTTGTGTGTTGGCGGTGGGAGTGGGTCTTTGTCCTGCTATGTGTACTTCTGTGTCCTTGCACTTCACAGTTGTCAAGGTAGCTCTATTTCCTTCTCTGGGTCCTGAGCGCCCTTGCTGACATCTTGCGGAGCCTGTTATCTCTCTGTGGGGCAGGTGAATGGCGTTCCCATCCCTCTCCTTCTCTGGACTTCAAAGGCATGGTGACTCAGACACCAAGCTGTGGATCCCCTGACCCCCACCCCCAGTCTTAGCTCACTAGGAGCCTCCCTGCTGGGCTCCTGAGTCCTAGTGGCCTTGCACTTGGGTCTCTTTGTTGCTCAGAGGGTGTGTCCACACTACCCTCAGTAGGTCCTCACTGCCTGTGCCTGGAGCCTGGTGAACTAAGTCCACACATGTTCTGCCACCCAGCCCCTGCCGAGTCCCCTGTTCTCACTCACATCAGAAGCCGAGTGAGAACACCATATCCATTCAGTGACTTACCCAAAGATATTTTTTTTCGGGGCAAATTCCAAAGCACCCGCTTACTTCATAGCTTATGATCCCTAATCACCGTAACCCCACAACTCAGAACCTTTCCCTTTGACTCTGCAACCTAAGCTCACTGGATCCAGCCCTGGAAGAAAGGGGAAGAAAGAGGGGGCTGTACCCTCAGTTGTTCCCCTTATGTTAGGACTCAGAACCTGGGGAGGAGAGACCGAGGGCCTGGAGCAGCTGAGGAGAAGGACAGGAAGGGTATGCAGGGAGGCGCTGAGCCTGGCGGAAAAGAAATGCGAGGACTCAGGTCCATTCTCCCGCAATCCCCTGCCCCTGCTGCACACACTCACACACACACTCACCCTGTTGGAAGGTGACATTTGCTATTAACCTTATATTGGGCCATTTTGTAAATCAATGTCACTTACATTTAATAACAAGTGTAATCAAAGGAATTATGCAAATTTAATTTGATGCTTCTTGAATTATGCAAATTCGCGGTGCACATAATGTTCTCTGACATGTGCCCGTTGGAGAGAGAGAGAGAGCGCGCGAGGGAGAAAGTGGGGAGGGAATGGAGGAGGAAGGCTAGGACTGGGACTGAGGGAGGGGAGGAGGCTGGGGGTGGGCTGGGAGTTGGTGGAGGGAGAGGCAGGCAGGGTGGGGGAAGGCAGCAGAGCAGCTGTGGCCCCAGGTGCTCTCTGTCATGGGTGGGAAGGGGTGGACAAGGTCTGGTGCCTCCACCTTCTCTCTGTTCCTCTCCCTGCCTCCAGAGGCTTTTACCTCCTTTCCCCTCCCTGGACTCAGCATGACCTTGCTGGCCATTTGTCCTCAATGCTTCCTTCTGTGAAATGGGAGTGGCCAAAAAGAGCTGACTGCTCCTGGAAGCAAGACTCCTAATAGAACTTGGTCCTCTGAGAGGTCAGCAATCCCCAGTCCCCATGGTGGGTGACCTGTTGTGGCACTGTGCAGTAATCTGATTGTTTCGTTGTTGTTGTTCTTAATGGTCTTGAAGTCCTGGCAGAGGGAATTGCATCACCCACCACATGACAACAACAACCTGCCGACTCACTCCCAGGCACATATTGTAATATTCTAACATAGCAATAAAACACACATGGTGACACATGCATTTACATCTGAGATGACAGCCACACACACACCATTAAAACAGCAGAAACATACACAGTGAGACCATCAAACTTGTGCCCAATTACTTCCAGAGACCCATATAAGACCCACAGATACAAACACTGAGGTGCCCACTCCAACACATGAATATTCAAAATGTCACCTGGACACACCTAGGCCCAAGAGACATTGATTCTAAGCGGTATACTTATGCCAATGCATGCTGATGTTCATGGCTAAACATACACTAACACTGACATGTGGATACACAAGGTGCATTCCCTGACGCTGACACCCTCACTGACTCCTGAAGCAAACTCAGTGGGTCCAAGAGGCTTCTAGCTGGAACAGGAGCCCCTTTACTGGTCAACATCTATGTGAGGTATATTGGGCGCTGCCCCCAATCTATTCTGGGGTAGGGCAAATATCATGACACCTTGAAAGGACTTCCGTAGTGTGAAGACCACCAGGTAATGAAATTGTTGGGACCAATCGATAGGGAGAGACCACTCAGGACACGACACTGTTCCCCAAACCGTGGATGCTGGTCAGAGTCACTAAGGGACCTCTCAGGAAGTTACATCAAAGTTCCAGGTGTGGACCAACTGCCCAAACTCTCCCCTCCTCCACAGTGCCCACCCACCCCTAAGGCTGTCACAGACTGGCCCAGGGCTCTAAGTGAGTTGATGGAGCAGAGTCCTGGTGGGTTCCTCTTCCCTGTGTTGTGGTTGTAGAGAAGTCTGTCCCTTCCCTGAGCTGTCGCCATGAATCCTCAAGGAGTGTAAGACTACAAGGCAAGCACTCTAGGTATCACCAACTGCCAACATTTTTTTTTTTTTTGAGACGGAGTCTCACTGTGTTGCCCAGGCTAGAGTGCAATGGCGTGATTTCGGCTCACTGCAACCTCCACCTCCCAGGTTCAAGCAATTCTGCCTCAGCTTCTGGAGTAGCTGGGATTACAGGCGCGCACTATCATGCTCAGCTAAGTTTCGTATTTTTAGTAGAGATGGGGTTTCCCTATGTTGGCCAGGCTGGTCTCGAGCTCCTGACCTCAGGTGATCCACCCGCCTCGGCCTCCCAAAATGCTGGGATTACAGGCCTGAGCCACTGCACCTTGCCGCCATCATTATTCTTAAAACATTCCTTCTCCATGTGAGTTCTATCTTGGGTTTACAGATGACACCCTATTCCTCTCTACTCCTTTTTCAGCCCTACTCTCATGCTTGGTGTCTAGTGCCTTGTTTTTACTGAGGCATCTTCTGTACTCTTAATTAGATTAAGTGACTAGGGGTTTGGTTGGTGTTGGGGAGTTTAGGGGTCAAGTTGTGTCTGTCAGTGAGGGTGGTGGCAGTGGCAGTGCACTTGTGTATAAGTGTTACTATGTATCAGTTATGAGCGTCATTATGTCTCAGAGTTTCTGCTTGTCATTTGTGTATCATTGGATCATTTGCAAGTCCAAGGGTTAGAGTATGTTTGCATTTGCTGCTTCAGTTTATTTTTGGGTCAATGCTCAGTGTTTTGTTTCTAGATTGTCTTCATGTGTCATAAGATGTGAATGTGTCTCACCCTCACCTATGTGTCGACATGCTTGAGTTGTCACAGAAATTGTGTCCCTATGTTTGCCTTCATATAACATGCAAATAAGTGAATATTTAATATGTCACAGTATGAATATCATCCTGTTGGGATTTTTTTTTTTTTTTTTGAGACGGAGTTTCACTCTTGTTGCCCAGGCTGGAGTGCCATGGCACAATCTCGGCTCACTGCAACCTCTGCCTCCCAGGTTCAAGCAATTCTCCTGACTCAGCCTCCCAAAGTTGCTGGGATTACAGGTGTGCACCACCATGCCCGGCTAATTTTTGTATTTTTAGTAGAGACAGGGTTTCGCCATGTTGGCCAGGCTGGTCTTGAACTCCTGACCTCAGGTGATTGGCCCACCTTGGCCTCCCAAAGTGCTGAGATTACAGGCATGAGCCACCACACCCAGCCCATGTTACGATTTTCATAATGTGCTCTGTGTGTACCATATTTTTCAAAACATGTGGGTGACACTGGAATTATCCTGATGTCTTAGTTGAGGAAATGCATGCCTAAATCTGTCTTACCGTGTTTGAATAGCCCTGATGTGTGTTGCCGTGTTTGAGTTGCCATGTGTTCTTATGAGCCAGCATGTTTCAGGAGGCAGAATGTGAGTTGGTCATTATGTTTAAACTGTCACCGTGAGTATATCCTTGTATTCACCTTGCTAGTATATATTGCCAGGTTTTAGTTCCCAGGGATATCAAGGTGTGTAATCAGTTTTGAGTTGACGCAGTGTGTGTAATTGTGTTCCCTTTTCTGAATTGCCCCCAAATTATGATGGTATTACCGGGTTTGAATGATCACAACGTGTCTGTGTATGACTCAAAGTTTGAATTGTCATGAGTTATCTTTGCATGTCAATACATTTGTGTTTTAACAACCTAGTGTGTCTCTCTCTATTTGAGTTGGCACAATGCATATGCATTGTGTTTGAGTTATCAGATGTTTACATTGTTACAATGTGTGTCTGTGAATCATTGTGTTTCGATCATGACCCTATATGAGTACACATAAACACAGATGTATTTATATGACAGTGTTTATCAGGTGCCTCATGTTTAAGTTGTCACAATGTGTATTGCCATGTTCGAGGTGTTCCAAAGCCTATTTCTAACCATTGTTTAGTCGTATTGACAAGTTTGCTGTGTGTATTGACATGTTTGAGTCATCAAAATGTATCTGCGTGTGGCCACGTCGAGGCATCACAGTGTTTCACCCTGTGAGTTTGCATGTTGTGCGTCTGTGTGTATTTGAACATGTTTGAGGTGTTATCATACCTGTGTGTCACCATGTTTGAGGTGTCTGTTAAAAGTGTGTGTGACAGCCTACTTCCCATCGTGCAGGACTAGGAATGAGAGGGAAAGAGGGGGAGCTAGAGGAGGCAGGAGGCTGGGCCATCATCAAGATGGGGTGGGATGGGGGCTGGGGGGGTTATGGACAGAGTGGGTTCTAATTGGCCCGCAGTGAATTATTCACATGCATAATCCTTGAAGAATTTCAGCGCGGGCCGTGCCAGTAAATGCTGTGCATGTTTAAAAGTCATTTCCATAAGTAAGTGCAATTTCTCTACTGTTTGCCCCTGTTTAATGAAGTGAAATCTTGTTTGCATTCCTCCCAATTTCCCAACGAAAGGCGCCCAACCGTTCACACCAAAATTACACCGCCCAAATTAAAACTCGGGATCTAAGGGAGGTGAGGGGACGGCGACACTGGGCCCTTCACGGAGGGCCTACTGAGGGGTGGGGGGCAGGCAGGAGCTGGGCCTGGGTTTTTCAGCTCATTACTTCCCTGTCCTTCTTGCAATTTCAAACGCCCCCCCACCACATTCCCCACCCCCACTTGCCCCATTGTGTTCCTCTCTTTTTAAAAAGAACCCCTGGGGTACAAGAACAGCGCATGAGGTATATGTTCATGTATATGTAAATGAATCCTTATATACATTTATATCCATGTTCCTGCGTGTACTTGTGAAGTTGTGTACTTGTGATATTGTGATATATAATCATACTCTGTGATCATTCAAGCAATGATTCATACAGACACATTGTAATGGCAAACACAAATGGCTATGTGTGGATTTGCTTATGAGGCCCTGCCTATGCATACATGTGGAATTGTCTACATGTCTAGCTGTATGTGTTGGGCGTGTTGTACATGTCTAAGGTGGATAGTTACATAGATGATATGGGTAAAGACAGAGAGGAGAAGGGGAGATTGCGGGTGTTTGTGTACTTTCTCAGGTTGCCTGGCATAGAATACTTAGCTCAATAATTGCAAAGACCCGTTCCTTCCTGAGGGGTGCATGACACCCCTCTTAATATACCTGCAGCTGATGGCACTGGCACTGCAGGGTTGGAGGAATCATCTCCTTCTACTCCTTCCCTGAGTGTGCCCTCTGACCCTGTGAGGACCAGCCAGCTCACACTCCAACTCCCTGTATGAGCTTGAACAAACATACTCCCAAATGGGCAGGCAGGAGACCCCTTCAAGGCTCCACACCCTCAAAGCTGCACCCCCTCCTAGTGCCAAATGGCCACGATGTGAGGGTCACTTTGGCAAGGAGCCCAGAACATAACTGCAGACTGCTGTTATTTGGATTAGTTGGAAAAGTAATGAGCATTCGGTGCTCACCACCTTCACCACTCCTACCACCTTGACCAATCCCGCCACATTGACCACTCCCATCAGCTCCACCACTCCCACCACCTCCACCAATCCCACCACCTCCACTACTCCCACAACCTTCCCCACTCCCACCACCCCCACCACCTCCCCCACTCACACCACCTTCCCCACTCCCACCACCTCCACTATTCCCAGCACCTCCCCCACTCCCACCACCCCCACCACCTCCCCCACTCCCACCACCTTCCCCACTCCCACCACCTTCCCCACTCCCACCACCTCCACTATTCCCAGCACCTCCCCACTCCCACCACCCCCACCACCTCCCCCACTCCACCACCTTCCCCACTCCCACCACCTCCACTATTCCCAGCACCTCCCCCACTCCCACCACCCCACCACCTCCCCACTCCCACCACCTTCCCCACTCCCACCACCTCCACTATTCCCAGCACCTCCCCCACTCCCACCACCCCCACCACCTCCCCCACTCCCACCACCTTCCCCACTCCCACCACCTCCACTATTCCCACCACCTCCACCACTCCCACCACCTCCACCACTCCCACCACCTCCACCACTCCCACCACCTCCACCACTCCCCCACCTCCACCACTCCCACCACCTCCACCACTCCCACCACCTCCACTATTCCCACCACCTTCCCCACTCCCACCACGCCCACCACCTCCGCCACTCCCGCCACCTCCACCAATCCTGCCACCTCCACCACTTCCACCACCTCCCCCACTCCCACCACCTCCACTATTCCCACCACCTTCCCCACTCCCACCACGCCCACCACCTCCGCCACTCCCGCCACCTCCGCCAATCCCGCCACCTTCACCACTCCCACCACCTTCACCAATCTCACCACCTTCTACTCCCCATCTTCTTCCAGTTGACCACTCAGCTGGATAGGACAGAACCAATAAGTCACATCGCTACAATAATGCCCTCACCCACATATCCGCAGGTCTTAAGCCCACCACCCTCTTAACACGTCACTGCAGGAAACATGGGGTGGCTAGCAGAGGTTCCAGTTGTTTGCTGAAGGTCTGGAGGAGAGAATCATTCAGAGCTGAAATCCTGAGGGAAAGGAACCCAGGAGTCGAAGTGTGGAAGAGTGGGAGGCCTCCTTGGAGAGGGCTTCTTCTGTCACATCTCTTTGATGTCCTCCAGGAGGTGGGACATCCAGGCACACGGGCAAAGTGTCATCCTGGTCATGACCCCCCACTTAACCTTTTTCTTCCTGCATTCTGCTGTCAGTGTAATTAGCCCAAACCACAACTGTAACTTCTTCTCCTATAGTTCAGAAACCATCTATGGCTCCCCACTCCTCAAACAACAAAGTCTGTATTCCTTCTGCTATCAGACAAAACAAGCCCTTCACAACAGGAAGTTCCCTTCCCCCTCAACCTGCTTTTCTGTCCTTGGTTCTCAATGATGCCTCCCCAGCCCCTCCATATCCCTCCTGAGCCCCACCCAAGCAAATAGGAACATGAGATGGTTCTCTCCCTCTTTTGTCCATGCTCTTTCTTCTACCTCAGATGCCACCATTAGCCTCACCCCATCCCATTTTCTGTGGGTTGGGGTCTTAAGGCACATTAAGCCAGATTTAATGCCATTTTCTCTAAGGCTTTCATGCTGGACCTCACCATGACTACCAGCAGCACAGTGACTCCTGGAGCATG